>NC_041386.1:564008574-564062956 GCF_002162155.2 Triticum dicoccoides
GCTAGGGTTCGACCGAGTGGGGAGCGGGGGTTATGCAGGGGGGCGAGTGGGCTGGCCAGGGGGCCCGATGGCCTGCTGGGCCGAGGCCCAGTGGGGGGGTTTGCTCTTTTTTTTTGTCTGTTTAGTTTTTCTCTTTTGTATTTTCTTTTCTGTTTTATTTTAAGTTCCCTTTTATTACAGTTTCATAAAAATACCACTAGTGCCTAATTTGTATTTACCAATAAACTACTACGAGATTAATTCTTAACCCATAATAAAATAGTGTTAGCATTTTATAAATTCAATAGGCATTTGTTTAATTGTTTTCACTATTGTTTTAATTGTTTTAGGGCCTTTAAACATTTTATCAAAGTTTGGTCTCTCCACCATAATTACCTATGTATTACTTGGTTCACTCCGAACATTTAAATTTTAATATTTGAAAACTTTTATTGTTTGCTCGATTTTGAATTTGAAATTCGAACTAGGTTCCGAACTAACGCGAGTTTAACCACAGTAACCGAGGTGACGTGGCATCATTAGCGGGGGTTACTGTAGCTTAATTACCCGGGCGTCACAGTTGTGCTGCTTGTCCTTTGTTCAGGTAAATCATACTAAGACAAGGAGACTATAGGTAGCCTCTCTTTTTTACCCATCTTTGTTATTGTTAATAATGAGTTTGACAATGAACTCACTACATGTTTCTACCGAGTTTCTTAAAGGTCCACAATATTACTGTAATATCTTGCATGAAAATTCCCATTTCATTTCAATCGTCGGTGTTTTCAATTTGTGAGTGAGGCACACAAAGCTCCCTTACAATCTAAAAAAATACTACTTCAGAACTATCGCAATGATCTTCATGGGCTTTCTCACATTGAACATGTAAGCAAAAGGTGTTATATACACCACTGGACCCCGAAGCCCCAAATCATCTTCTATTTTGTGTGTACTCCCATGATTATTTAGCAAATACCAAAAAATGGTGTTTCTTTCATGCGTATATTGGCTAGGAGTTTTGCCCACTTGATCCGAATATGAGGAAGGATAGATATCTTCTAGCAGATCAGATTCAGGATCATGTCATGATTCCTCAAGGGCCTCATTTTTGTTGTTGTTTCATTCTTTCAAATGAAGACACCAAAGTGATTTCCTAATTTTCTTAGTTGTACTAGCAGGATTGTCTACCAACTAAGCAAAATTTTCTTCAATTATTACACAATTAAGGTAGTGATTTTATTTTGTTGATTTCTATAGTGCCGAATTTGAAGCAGTAAGGATAAATATATTGCAAGGCTCTAATGCCAAGCTCAAAGTTTGAAGATAAAAAAGTGTGGCGTGTGATCATGCTACCTCTTGAGCACTGCGTTGGTTTTCCCTTGAAGAGGAAAGGGTGATGTTGTAAAGTAGCGTAAGTATTTTCCTCAGTTTTTGAGAACCAAGGTATCAATCTAGTAGGAGATCACGCTCGAGTCCCACGCACCTACACAAACAAATAAGAACCTCGCAACCAACGCGATAAAGGGGTTGTCAATCCCTTCACGGTCACTTATGAGAGTGAGATCTGATAGATATGATAAGATAATATTTTTGGTATTTTATGATAAAGAGAAATAAAGATGCAAAGTAAAATAAACGGCAATAGAAATAACTAAGTATTGGAAGATTAATATGATAGAAGATAGACCCGAGGGCCATAGGTTTCACTAGTGGCTTCTCTCAAGAGCATAAGTATTACGGTGGGTAAATGAATTACTGTCGAGCAATTGATAGAATTGAGCATAGTTATGAGAATATTTAGGTATGATCATGTATATAGGCATCACGTCCGCGACAAGTAAACCGAAATGATTCTGCATCTAGTACTATTACTCCACACATCGACCACTATCCAGCATGCATCTAGAGTATTAAGTTCATAAGAACAGAATAATTCTTTAAGGAAGATGACATGATGTAGAGGGATAAACTCATGCAATATGATATAAACCCCATCTTTTTATCCTCGATGGCAACAATACATTATGTGTCGGTTCCCTTTCTGTCACTGGGATCGAGCACCGCAAGATTGAACCCAAAGCTAAGCATTTCTCCCATTGCAAGAAAGATCAATCTAGTAGGCCAAACCAAACTGATAATTCTAAGAGACTTGCAAATATAAACCAATCGTACATAATAGAATTCAGAGGAGAATCAAATATTGTTGATAGATAATCTGGATCATAAACCCACAATTCATTGGATCTCGACAAACACACCGCAAAAGAAGATTACATCAAATAGATCTCCAAGAAGATCGAGGAGAACTTTGTATTGAGATCCAAAGAGATATAAGAAGCCATCTAGCTAATAACTATGGACCCGAAGGTCTGAAGTAAACTACTCACACATCACCGGAGAGGCCATGGAGTTGATGTAGAGGCCCTCCATGATCGATGCCCCCTCCGGTGGAGCTCCGGAAAAGGCCCCAAGATGGGATCTCTCGGGTACAGAAGGTTGCAGCGGTGGAATTAGGTTTTCGTGGTGCTCCTGGATGTTTGGGGGGTACATGGATATATATAGGAAGAAGAAGTACGTAGGTGGAGCAACAGAGGGCCCATGAGGGTGGAGGGCGCGCCCAGGGGGTAGGCGCGCCTCCCTGCCTCGTGGCTTCCTCCATTGTTTCTTGACGCCCACTCCAAGTCTCCTGGATCATGTTCGTTGAGAAAATCACGTTCCCGAAGGTTTCATTCTGTTAGGACTCCGTTTGATATTCCTTTTCTTCGAAACCCTAAAATAGGCAAAAAAACAGCAATTTGGGCTGGGCCTCCGATTAGTAGGTTAGTCCCGAAAATGATATAAAAGTGTAAAATAAAGCCCATTGACATCCAAAATAGATAATATAATAGCATGGAGCACTCAAAAATTATAGATGCGTTGGAGACGTATCAAGCATCCCCAAGCTTAACTCCTGCTCGTCCTCGAGTAGGTAAATGATAAAAAAGAATTTTTGATGTGGAATGCTTTCTAACATATTTCTCAATGTATTTTTTCTTTATTGTGGCATGAATGTTCAGATCCATAAGATTCAAGACAAAAGTTTAATATTGACATAAAAATAATAATACTTCAAGCATACTAACTAAGCAATTATGTCTTCTCAAGATAACATGGCCAAAGAAAGTTATCCCTACAAAATCATATAGTCTGGCTATGCTCTATCTTCACCACAAAAAAATATTTAAATCATGCACAACCCCGATGAAAATCCAAGCAATTGTTTCATACTTTTGATGTTCTCAAACTTTTTCAATCTTCACGCAATATATGAGCGTGAGCCATGGATATAGCACTATATGGTGGAATAGAATGGTGGTTGTGGAGAAGACAAAAAAGGAGAAGATAGTCTCACATCAACTAGGCGTATCAACGGGCTATGGAGATGCCCATCAATAGATATCGATGCGAGTGAGTAGGGATTGCCATGCAACGGATGCACTAGAGCTATAAGTATATGAAAGCTCAACAACAGAAACTAAGTGGGTGTGCATCCAACTTGCTTGCTCATGAAGACCTAGGGCAATTTGAGGAAGCCCATCATTGGAATATACAAGCCAAGTTCTATATTGAAAAATTCCCACTAGTGTATGAAAGTGATATCATAGGAGACTCTCTATCATGAAGATCATGGTGCTACTTTGAAGCACAAGTGTGGAAAAAGGACAGTAACATTGTCACTTCTCTCTTTTTCTCTCATTTTCTCTTTTTTTTCTTTGGGCCTTCTTTCCTTTTTTTTCTTTTTGGCCCCTTTTTTTCGTCCGGAGTCTCATCCCGACTTGTGGGGGAATCATAGTCTCCATCATCCTTTCCTCACTGGGACAATGCTCTAATAATGATGATCATCACACTTTATTTACTTAAACTCAAAAATTATAACTCAATACTTAGAACAAAATATGACTCTATGTGAATGCCTCCGGCGGTGTACCGGGATGTCCAATGATGCATGAGTGACATGTATTAAAATTATCAACGGTGGCTTTGCCACAAATACGATGTCAACTACATGATCATGCAAGCAATATGAAGATGATGAAGCGTGTCATAATAACGAAACGATGGAAAGTTGCATGGCAATATATCTCGGAATGGCTATGGAAATGCCATAATAGGTAGGTATGGTTGCTGTTTTGAGGAAGGTATATGGTGGGTTTGTGGTACCGGCGAAAGTTGCGCGATACTAGAGAGGCTAGCAATGGTGGAAGGGTGAGAGTGCGTATAACCCATGGACTCAACATTAGTCATAAATAACTCACATCCTTATTGCAAAAATCTACAAGTTATCAAAGCAAAGTATTACGTGCATGCTCCTAGGGTGATAGATTGGTAGGAAAAGACCATCGCTCGTCCCCGACCGCCACTCATAAGGAAGACAATCAATAAATAGATCATGCTCCGACTTCATCACATAACGGTTCACCATACGTGCATGCTACGGGAATCACAAACTTTAACACAAGTATTTCTCAAATTCACAACTACTCAACTAGCATGACTCTAATATAACAATCTCCATATCTCAAAACAATTATCAAGTATCAAACTTCTCACAGTATTCAATGCACTTGTATGAAAGTTTTTATTATTGCCATGTTGTTGTAAAGGACTCTCAAAATAATATAAGTGAAGCATGAGAGATCAATTGTTTCTATAAAATAAAACCACTGCCGTGCTCTAAAAGATATAAGTGAAGCACTGGAGCAAAAACTATATAGCTCAAAAGATATAAGTGAAGCACATAGAGTATTCTAATAAATTCCCAATCATGTGAGTCTCTCTCAAAAGATATGTACAGCAAGGATGATTGTGGTAAACTGAAAAGCAAAGACCCAAATCATGCAAGACGCTCCAATCAAAACACATATCATGTTTCGAATAAAAATATAGCTCCAAGTAAAGTTACCGATAGACGAAGACGAAAGAGGGGATGCCTTCCGGGGAATCCCCAAGCTTAGGCTTTTTGGTGTCCTTGAATTTTACCTTGGTGCCATGGGCATCCCCAAGCTTAGGCTCTTGTCACTCCTTGTTCCATAATCCATCAAATCTTTACCCAAAACTTGAAAACTTCACAACACAAAACTCAAAATAGAAAATCTCATGAGCTCCATTAGCGAAAGAAAACAAAACACCACTTCAAGTTACTGTAATGAACACATTCTTGATTTATATTGGTGTTAAACCTACTGTATTCCAACTTCTCTATGGTTTATAAACTCTTTTACTAGCCATAGATTCATCAAAATAAGTAAACAACACACGAAAAACAGAATCTGTCAAAAACAGAATAGTCTGTAGTAATCTGTAGCTAACGCAACTTATGGAACCCCAAAAATTCTAAAATAAATTTCTGGACGTGAGGAATTTATATATTAATCATCTTCAAAAATAATTAACTAAATATAACTTTCCAAATAAAAATGACAGCAATTCTCGTGAGCGCTAAAGTTTCTGTTTTTTTACAGCAAGATCAAAAAGACTTTCCCCAAGTCTTCCCAACGGTTCTACTTGGCACAAACACTAATTAAACACAAAAACACAACCAAAACAGATAATAGATAAAATATTTATTACTAAACAGGAGCAAAGATCAAGGAATAAAAATAAAATTGGGTTTCCTCCCAACAAGCGCTATCGTTTAACGCCCCTAGCTAGGCATAAAAGCGAAGATAGATCTAGGTATTGTCATCTTTGGTAGGCAATCCATAAGTGGCTCTCATAATAGATTCATATGGTAATTTAATTTTCTTTCTAGGAAAGTGTTCCATGCCTTTCCTTAATGGAAATTAGAATCTAATATTCCCTTCCTTCATATCAATAATTGCACCAATCGTTCTAAGGAAAGGTCTACCAAGAATAATAGGACATGAAGGATTGCAATCTATGTCAAGAAGAATGAAATCTACGGGCACATAGTTCCTATTTGCAACAATAAGAACACCATTAATTGTTCCCATAGGTTTCATAATAGTGGAATCCGCAAGGTGCATGTTTAAAGAACAAACATCAAAATCATGGAAACCTAGCAAATCACAAAAAGTTTTTGGAATAGTGGAAACACTAACACCCAAATCACATAAAGCATAGAATTCATGATCTTTAATTTTAATTTTAATAGTAGGTTCCCACTCATCATAAAGTTTTCTAGGGATAGAAACTTCCAACTCAAGTTTTTCTTCATAAGATTGCATCAAAGCATCAACGATATGTTTAATAAAAGCTTTATTTTGACTATAAGCATGAGGAGAATTTAGCACGGATTGCAACAAGGAAATACAATCTATCAAAGGGCAATTATCATAATTAAATTCCTTGAAATCCAAAAACAGTGGGTTCATTGATATCTAAAGTTTTAACCTCTTCAATCCCACTTTTAACAATTTTTGCATCAAGATCTAAAGACTCCGAATTTTTGGAACGCCTTCTAGGTAAAGGTGGCTCATCTTCAGCCCCATCATTATCAAGATTTACATTGCAAAACAAAGATTTAATAGGGGACACATCAATTACTTTTAGATCTTCATCCTTATTATCATGAAAACTAGAAGAACACGATTTAATAAAGCAACCTTTCTTAGCACGCATCCTAGCGGTTCTTTCTTTGCACTCATCAATGGAAATTCTCATGGCTTTGAGAGACTCGTTGATATAATGCTTAGGTGTAATAGATCTAAGTTTCAAAGAAACAACATCAAGAGAAATTCTATCAATGTTCCTAGCCAATTCATCAATCTTAAGCATTTTTTTCTCCAATCAAAACATTGACAATCTTTTGCGAAGTAATAAATTCTTTAATATTAGATTCAAAATCAGAGGGAATCTTATTAAAATTTTCATAAGAATTGTTGTAGGAATTACCATAATTATTAGAGGAATTACTAGGAAACGGCCTAGAATTAAAATTACCTCTATACGCGTTATTACCAAAATTGTTCCTACCAACAAAATTCACATCCATAGATTCATTATTATTCTCAATCAAAGTAGACAAAGTCATATCATTAGGATCAGTAGGAGCACTCTTATTAGCAAACAATTTCATAAGTTCATCCATCTTTCCACTCAAAACATTAATTTCTTCAATTGCATGAACTTTTTACTAGTAGATCATTCGGTGTGCCATTGAGAATAATTAACCATGATATTATCTAGGAGTTTGGTAGCTTATCCTAAAGTGATTTCCACAAAAGTGCCTCCCGCGGCTGAGTCTAAAAGATTTCTAGAAGCAAAATTCAATCCGGCATAAAAATTCTGTATAATCATCCATAAATTCAAACCATGTGTAGGGCAATTACGTATTATTAATTTCATCCGCTACCAATATTGTGCAACATGTTCATGATCAAGTTGCTTAAAATTCATAATATCATTTCTAAGAGAGAGATGATCTTAGCGGGAGGAAAATACTTAGAGAAAAAAGCATCTTTGCACTTATTCCATGAATCAATACTATTTTTAGGCAAAGATGAAAACCAAGCTTTAGCACGATCTTTAAGCAAAAACGGAAATAGCTTCAGTTTAACAATATCATTATCCACATATTTCTTCTTTTGCATATCACACAAATCAAGAAAGCTATTTAGATCGGTAGCGGCATTTTCACTAGGAAGGCGAGAAAACGGATCTTTCATGACAAGATTCAACAAAGCAGCATTAATTTCACAAGATTCAGCATCGGTAAGAGGAGCAATCGGAGTGCTAATAAAATCATTGTTGTTGGTATTGGTAAAGTCACACAATTTAGTATTATCTTGAGCCATCGTGACAAGCAAGCAATCCAACACACAGGCAAACAAGAAAACGGGCAAAAAGGCAAATAGAAAAAGAGAAGGGGGCGGAAAGAGAGGGAGAGAGGAAAAGAGGGCGAATAAAACAGCAAGGGTGAAGTGGGGGAGAGGAAAACGAGAGGCAAATGGCAAATAATGTAATGCGAGGGATAAGAGTTTGTTATGGGTACTTGGTATGTCTCGACTTGTGCTTGACTTGACTTGGCGCGAATCTCCCCGGCAACGGCGCCAGAAATCTTTCTTGCTACCTCTTGAGCACTGCGTTGGTTTTCCCTTGAAGAGGAAAGGGTGATGCAATAAAGTAGTGTAAGTATTTCCCTCAGTTTTTGAGAACCAAGGTGTCAATCCAGTAGGAGATCACGCTCGAGTCCCATGCACCTATACAAACAAATAAGAACCTCGCAACCAACGCAATAAAGGGGTTGTCAATCCCTTCACGGTCACTTACGAGAGTGAGATTTAATAGATATGATAAGATAATATTTTTGCTATTTTTATGATAAAGAGAAATAAATATGCAAAGTAAAATAAACGGCAATAGAAATAACTAAGTATTGGAAGATTAATATGATATAAGATAGACCCGGAGGCCATAGGTTTTAGTGGCTTCTCTCAAGAGCATAAGTATTACGGTGGGTAAACGAATTACTGTGGAGCAATTGATAGAATTGAGCATAGTTATGAGAATATCTAGGTATGATCATGTATATAGGCATCACGTCCACGACAAGTAGACCGAAATGATTCTGCATCTACTACTTTTACTCCACACATCGACCGCTATCCAGCATGCATCTAGAGTATTAAGTTCATAAGAACAGAGTAATGCTTTAAGGAAGATGACATGATGTAGAGGGATAAACTCATGTAATATGATATAAACCCCATCTTTTTATCCTCGATGGCAACAATACATTACGTGTCGGTTCCCTTTCTGTCATTGGGATCGAGCACCGCAAGATTGAACCCAAAGCTAAGCACTTCTCCCATTGCAAGAAAGATTAATCTAGTAGGCCAAACCGAACTGATAATTCGAAGAGACTTGCAAAGATAAACCAATCATACATAAAGAATTCAGAGGAGAATCAAATATTGTTCATAATAATCTGGATCATAAACCCACAATTCATCGGATCTCGACAAACACACCGCAAAAGAAGATTACATTGAATAGATCTCCAAGAAGATCGAGGAGAACTTTGTATTGAGATCCAAAGAGAGAGAAGAAGCCATCTAGCTAATAACTATGGACCCGAAGGTCTGAAGTAAACTACTCACACATCACCGGAGAGGCCATGGAGTTGATGTAGAGGCCCTCCGTGATCAATGCCCCCTCCGGTGGAGCTCCGAAAAAGGCCCCAAGATGGGATCTCTCAGGTATAGAAGGTTGCGGTGGTGGAATTAGGTTTTCGTGGTGCTCCTAGATGTTTGGGGGTACGTGGATATATATAGGAGGAAGAAGTACGTCGGTGGAGCAACGGAGGGCCCATGAGGGTGGAGGGCGCGTCTAGGGGGGTAGGCGCACCCCCGTGCCTCGTGGCTTCCTCCGTTGTTTCTTGACGCCCGCTCCAAGTCTCCTGGATCACGTTCATTGAGAAAATCATGTTCCCGAAGGTTTCATTCCGTTTGGACTCCGTTTGATATTCCTTTTCTTCGAAACCATAAAATAAGCAAAAAAACAACAATTTGGGCTAGGCCTCCGATTAGTAGGTTAGTCCCAAAAATGATATAAAAGTGTAAAATAAAGCACATTGACATCCAAAATAGATAATATAATAGCATGGAGCAATCAAAAATTATAGATACATTGGAGACGTATCAGATCATATGTCAATACATAAAGAAAGAGCCTTTAGTTTTTCTTAATAAGAATGTAGAAATTAAAGCATGTACATCTTTTGATGAAAGCATGTACTCCCTCCATCCCAAAATAAGTGTCTTTGATTTAGTAGATAGGGGTAGTATAAGATATAGTTGATATGGTAAGCTAGGGGTACAACTGCATTTCATTATATACTTTTCTTACGATGTGTAGAATTAACTAAAATGTAATTTGCATGTACATTCAGATTATATAGTATTGCTATGTAGTACTAATATGCATGATCACATTAGGGTAACGATCGACCATCTGCTAGGAATTTATGTACTTGTGACTTTACCACTCACCACGTACTACTTTTGGAGACGATGAAGACAACGACTACTTCTTCTCGAGCTACTACTACCTTTATATCAAGCAAAGCATATTTGTCAGCAGTAGATTCTTTGAACTTTATTAGGTATATACATCTCGTTCTTCCTCAATTGTAATTTTTGTACATACTAAGTGTTTATTTTGAATGAGCTTCTTAGATTTCAGTGTTGCCGGTGAGCACAATCACCATAATGCAATGATGAGTCACTCTTCTTTTACTGTTGCATCTACATAATTGACTTTGTATATTTCCTGTTTATATGCCAATGTATTTGTCCATGTACTGACATTTGTGATCTGCGTTTTATGACAATCGCAAAAGGATAACATATTGTCATGGAACTTCTTTGAAAATATTGTTTGAAATGACATTGCTCTATTTTTCCTCTTACAATCTGAATAGATACTATACTGGTATCCTTTTTTTCTTGTCATGATAATTTGGGATTTGTATTTTGGGAGTCCTTCGATGTGCAAAACAATTCTTCTATACTATTACAGTCCTCCACAATTGGTAAGTACCTAAGTTTACATGTAGCAATATAAACATATTCGGATTTGGTGTTTCCTTGATGATATTGTAGGAATATTTATCGTTCTTCATATAATCCATGGAAGCCTCACCATATATATAAGGGCGATGAGGGAAAATAACTGGTCGGGGTGAAAGTCGGTTTTGTGCATCAAGGATTCGAGGTTGTGTGGTTTGCATGAGGTGATGGAGGACAGTTAGTTATTGCGGCTTAACATATAGTAGTCGAAGACGAGTACAAGCATAAGCATTGACAATCTGTAGAGCATGCGACACATATAATTTTGCAATATTTATTCATTATCTAATGTAAGAGGATAAAATATGTATTTTGTTCTTCTCAATGATGACAAGGATGATTTTGTCATTGTTTGTATACATACATATACAATACGTTCATGAAGCTACATGAATGCTCGGCTCGGTTCAAAACTTCTAAAGTAAAAGTGTGTCTTAATTTTCCATCTTTAGCTATCTAAATAAAACCATCAATGATTAACATGATTTACGGAGCTTAGTACACTTGAAGCCATTGATGTTTATCAAGGTGAGTTTGAAAAAACTCGATGGAGAGGTCGAGATTAATGGGTTCAAGTGCAGGGTGCGCGGGTCACCAACATCGGAGATGGTGGTGGGACTTAGAGGATGGCTGGGGGCGACATCGGCTTGAGCAGGGCGGTGACAACAGATGATTGGAAAGGTGGAGGTGGTTAGGTCAATGGGTGTGCGGGGTCACCAGAGTTGGAGATGGTGGTGGGGTTTAAATGAATGGTTGAGGGTGCGGCAGCTCAGGCGGGGCAGCGGTGACGGCTGATTAGGCGGGTCAAGGTGTTCGGGTCGACGGGTATGCGGGGTCACCAGCATGGGAAATGGTGGTGGGGTTTAGAGCGATGGCCCGGGGGTGGCAGTGCCTTGGGGGCGACATAGAGGTGGTCGGGTCGATGAGATGGAGGAAGAAGGCAACGTTGGGAGGAAGACATATGATCAATGTGCTAATTGCAATTACATGCTACAATATTTCGTTTGCATAATTCATCCCCACCAGTCATTGAAATACTCCATCCGCCTCTAAATATAAGTCTTTCTAGGGATTCCAATATGGACTACATACAGAGCAAAATGAGTGAATCTACACTCTAAACTACATCTACTATATATGTATGTAGTCCATAGTAAAATCTCTAGAAAGACTTATATTTAGGAACAGAGGGAGTAGAAGAAATACGAGCAACCATGTTAGAGATCTATTTGGATGTATAGAGGGGGTGGGCGAGGGTTATAGGTCATCAGTCCATTCACTGTTATCACCAATTAATTCGTGTCACTTAATTATTTCTTTAATTTATTTACATGCATTGCCATCTTAACAACACATTTTATGTGTATTATTATCGCCCGTAGCAATGCACAGGCATTTAACTAGTTTCCAATAGGACCCCGCTGCCACGGGAGGGTAGGACAAAAGATGTCATGTAAGTTCTTTTCCATAAGCACGTATGACTATATTCGGAATACATGCCTACATTACATTGATGAACTGGAGCTAGTTCCCTGTCACCCTATGTTATAACTATTGCATGATTGATCACATCCGACATACTTATCCATCACTGATCCATTGCCTACAAGCTTTTCACATATTGTTCTTCGCTTATTTACTTTTCCGTTGCTATTGTTACAATCACTATAAAACCAAAAATATTACTTTTGCTACCGTTACCACTACTATCATATTACTTTGATACTAAACACTTTGCTGTAGATATTAAGTTTCCAGGTGTGGTTGAATTGACAACTCAGCTGCTAATACTTGAGAATATTCTTTGGCTCCCCTTATGTCAAATCAATAAATTTGGGTCGAATACTCTACCCTCGAAAACTGTTGCGATCCCCTATACTTGTGGGTTATCACCTAGCATACGGCGACGGTGGGATCATGCAAGTTCTCGACGAGATCGGATGAGTGCAGCAGCTGGACTCCACCGGATCGGATCGATCGGATGCGGCAGCGTGCATCACACGCGGGTGTGGCAGTAGACGCGGGATCGCGTAGCATGGTAGAAGGCTCGTACACGATGCTCATGCATGTGCGGCCCATGACCGGTGGCCTTTGCGGGAGTGCGGCTAGTGTTGGGGGCTAGATGAGGCAACACACATGTGTGAGCGCTAAGGGCCAGAGGAGGTGTCCAGTCGGGGTTGCGTAATCGAGTGGAAACATGGTCCAAGGGTGGTCGTGGCTCGGATGTGAGCAGGTTGGAAGAGATTTGTTTAAGGAACGCGGTCCAACATGAAAATAGGTGCCCATATCGGATCGAAATCATGAGGAAGGAAAGAACAAGGAAGATAACAAAGGTGGTCACGTGTATTGTTTACTGTGGAGTTGAGAGTTTGCTACATGGGCACAAGGCTACGAGGGACTACTTTTTTGGGATTCTTTGCTTTGTACATGGATTGGAGATGGCAGGCAGGAACATTGTTCAACACAAGCAATTAAACAGGAATCAGAGACAAACATGCGCACAAGGCTCGGAGGATTCTGAAGTGCGTGTGCATGGATCATGTTCTATAGGCCGTTAAGCAATGCACAAAGAGATGTGCGGGCGGACACGACACAGGGTGGAACATGGTTGCAGTTGAATATTTTTGGCTAGGTCGGACTGGACAGTCTGATGGACCGACGGAGATGTTGGTCAAAGCAGAAGATGGTGGTGATTTCAGTGACGATGACATAGGAGCATGATGCTGATGGTGGCCGACTTCTGGGCATGGAAACACGAGGTGCATGTCTAAGGGCTTGTGCGTCTTCGACAAGACTATGATGCGGGGTTAATTCAAGGCAGTGCACACACAAGAGAGCTTGAAGTTGATAGGGCGCGGGGTAGCAAGGCGCAGCTACCTGGAGTCATGTTGAAGGTGGAGCTGGAGTCTGATGGACGACTTCACTCTATGCCGATGGAGGGCTACGACGTAAATGCATGGAGAGTCGAAGCCTATTTCAGTGGAAAAGTGAGAGACACGTGGATTGGACTGGGTACCGGTGGTCTGGTGGAGACGTGATACTCGACATCGGTCGGTGATGATCGATGGTTCACTATAGTGGGGGTTGAGGCAGTGTGGGCTAGCTACCCGAGAGACTTGACCAGGACAGCAGAGGCTCGACGTGGTGATAGCGGCGAGGCGTGTAGTAAGCACGGGACACAGTGACAGGCCAAGGCACTGGTGGTCCAACATGTGGTCAGACAAATTGTGCAGGGGGTGCTGAATCAGTGTTGACGAGTACCAGATTCAAGTTGGTGACTGGGTCTATCGGTACCATTTGATGGACAGGAGTTGACCATGGAGAATCTGAGAAAGTGGCGGAAAGTCTGAAATTGTCAAAAATTGAGAGGGTACATGGTCATATATTATGTGGTGTTCAGTGCACATGGCAAAGCGTGGATGACAAGTAAAGAAGGAGGCGGAGTGCTATAGCTGTGGGACATGCCAGAGACTATCCGTAAGAAGGGTGAGACAACTGCGAATTTGACTCAGGGTGACATAGGGCGGCGGTGAAATTCCTTCAAGTTTCAGACAGACGGTCAAGAAGAGCGGTGATGTTGAGTTCAGGTAATTCTTATATGTGGCGTCCAATATGTGAGTTGTTCACTTTCATGCAGATAATGGTCGGTGTGTGATGGCGTTGAGTAGATACTCCAGAAGTTGGGAGAACAAAGTAGAGTAGTGATGAACTTAATTTTGCTCGAGTGTTGACTGTGAAGAAGACGAGAAGGAACTACAGTTGCAGGTGGAGTCACATGGAGTCTGGGAGTAGCAGCGGTGCTCATGACGTATCTCAAGTCCAATGTACATGGAGGTTCAACGCATAGATGAATTCAAGATGGTGAAGAATATTCGTCAAGATGGAGTTTGTTAGAGTTGTGTCAAATATTATTGTACAAGGTAGGTTACAGTTGGACTTGGTTTTGAACTGTGTGTAGATAGGGTAGGAGTTGTGTCCTAATAGGACACTTGTATCCTAGGCCTCTCATATATAGCGGGGGTAGACACACGATGTAACCTATGCCAACATAATAGCACGGGCACGCGGGGGAGCCGACGGCGTGTGCCGGCACCCAGCTGGCTGGGGTGCGGTATTGTGACAGTGTCATGTGGAGGAGCGCCCATAGTCATGCCCCGGGATGTAGCCATATCGATGAACCTCGTTAACAAATATCGGTTATGTGCTCGTGTTGTTGCTTGGTCCTCTTTAGATTGATAGAACGCCTCGGATTTATTCTAACAGATAAGAGGAATGAACACTGGATCATGATCAAGTTGAGAGGAATGCACACACATAGAGAACAATAATGAAGCTCCAAGTGGAGATTACCTGACTTTGAAGTCTTCATAAGATTGTATGAAGTCTTGTATGAAATAAACAAGATGCCACTTCATTATTTTTCGTCCATATCCTTCTATAGGTGTTGTGCCACTTTATTTCTGTGCCAAGTGCATGTATTTTCAAAATATTTTCATAGGCTATTTTTAGAGTTTGTGTTGGAAGGGAAAACAACATACGATGAATTTTAGTCCCACCTTTATAAGGGTGGACGAATTTTGCCTCCACCTCCCCATAAGTACAACCCTTAGGGCATCGCCGAGACTTGGATTTTGTTTAGTTAAAAAGCTAGCCATTTGTAGAAATTCCGCGTACTTCGTCTGTGTCGAATGACCAGTCCAAACCGTTATAGAAACCTAATTTTCATCAATAAAGTTTTCATCTTAATTCGTAATATCCGGATTTGCAAATTTTAGTCATTGTTCTTTGTTTGCTTGTAGAATTAGACTCTCATGGTCAGGTTGATCATGCTCCGACATGGTCAACAAACTCTCAAAGTTGCTTTAGCGATTGCTAAGACATGACGTCTTCATACATTCATAGTCGGATCATCGAAGTCTACTGATATGTCTCCAACGTATCTATAATTTTTGATTGTTCCATGCTATTGTATTTTCTGTTTTGGATGTTTAATGGGCTTTAATTTACCTTTTTATATTATTTTTGGGACTAACCTACTAACCAAAGGCCCAATACAAATTGTTGTTTTTTTGCCTATTTCAGTGTTTCGCAGAAAAGGAATATCAAACGGAATCCAAGCGGAATGAAACCTTCGGGAGAGTTATTTTTGGAACAAATGTGATCCAGGAGACTTGGAGTGGACGTCAAGAAAGAAGCGAGGAGGCCACGAGGCAGGAGGGCGCACCCCCCACCCTCGTAGGCCCCTCGCAGCTCCACCGACATACTTCTTCCTCCTATATATACACATATACCCCGAAAACATATAGGAGCACAACCAAACCCTATTTCCACCGCCGCAACCTTTTGTACCCATGAGATCCCATCTTGGGGCCTTTTCCGGCGCTTTGCCGGAGGGGGAATCGATCATGGAGGGCTTCTACATCAACACCATAGCCTCTCCGATGATGATTACCACAGAACTTCGGGTCCATAGTTATTAGCTAGATGGCTTCTTCTCTCTCTTTGGATCTCAATACAAAGTTCTCCTCGATTCTCTTGGAGATCTATTTGATGTAATTCTTTTTGCGGAGTGTTTGTCGAGATCCGATGAATTGTGGGTTTATGATCAAGATTATCTATGAAGAATATTTGATTCTTCTCTAAAATCTTTTATGCATGATTTAAATATCTTTGCAAGTCTCTTCGAATTATCAGTTTGGTTTGACCTACTAGATTGATCTTTCTTGCAATCTAAGAAGTGCTTAGCTTTGGATTCAATCTTGCGGTGTCCTTTCCCAATGACAGCAGGGGCAGCAAGGCACGTATTGTATTGTTGCCATCAAGGATAAAAAGATGGGGTTTATATCATATTGCTTGAGTTTATCCCTCGACATCATGTCATCTTGCCTAATGTGTTACTCTGTTCTTGTGAACTTAATAGTCTAGATGCATGCTGGATAGCGGTTGATGTGTGGAGTAGTAGTAGTAGATACAGAATCGTTTCAGTCTACTTGTCATGGACGTGATGCCTATATACATGATCATGCCTAGATATCCTCATAATTATTCACTTTTCTATCAATTGCTCGACAGTAATTTGTTCACCCACCGTAGAATTTGCTATCTTGAGAGAAGCCACTAGTGAAACCTATGGCCCCCTGGTCTATCTTCCATCATATTATTTTCATATCAACTTGCTATTTCTATTACCATTTGTTTTGCAATCTTTATTTTCCAATCTATATCATAAAAATACCAAAAATATTTATCTTATTATCTCTATCAGATCACACTTTCGCAAGTGACCGTGAAGGGATTGACAACCCCATTATCGCGTTGGTTGCGAGGTTCTTGTTTGTTTGTGCAAGTACTAGGCGACTTGCATGTTACCTCCTACTGGATTGATATCTTGGTTCTCAAAAACTGAGGGAAATACTTACGCTAATGTGCTGCATCACCCTTTCCTCTTCAAGGGAGAACCAACACATGCTCAAGAGGTAGCAAGAAGGATTTTTGGCGTTGTTGCCGGGAGGTTGCATCAAGTCAAGACATACCAAGTACCCATCGCAAACTCTTATCCCTCGCATTACATTATTTGCCATTTGCCTCTCGTTTTCCTTTCCCCCACTTCACCCTTGTCGTTTTATTCGCCCTCTTTTCCACTCGCCTCTTTTTTGTTCGTATCTTTTCGCTTGCTTCTTGTGTATCCGTGTATTAGATCGTTGGTTTTGCTATTATGGCTAGCCCTTCTATCATCGTTAGTACTCCCGATCATGAAGTTCTTAATTTTAAACAAAGGGAGGAGAAAAATTAAAAGATGCTTGGTATAGAATTTGCAATGCTCAGAATAGATCCACTAGGAAGCAATCCACTTCCGTTCTTCTTCGCAATTTTTATGTAGGCATCACCCCTTGGAATAGATATATTCTTGATACCATTACCGGAGAGAATTTCTTGGGTAGCCATACTTTTGATTTTTATAATGCTATGATAGATTTGTTTGGGTCACCACCTCTCTTGGTTAATGGAACTATTTTAACTTTGGAACATGTGATGCAAAGGCTTGAAATTATCGAAAATAAAGTTGCCACTATAGAATTGATTGAAAATTTGGATAAAAAGATCCACAACCAGATTACCCAATATGGATCTGAGGTAGGAGTTACTCTGAATTTTTTTAAAGAAAAAGAACCCATAGTCAACGAAAAAATAGATCAAGATTCCACAAGAGTTGATAAACTTGAGGATATTATTACCAACTTAGGGTCTACCTTTTCTTTCGTGAAAAATACTCCAAATCCTCCTACTACTAGAGTTGCCAAGTTTATGTATGTGCCTAAAATAAAAAAAGGTGAATCTTCTAGTAAGGAAAATGCGGACCTTAAAGCCATAAGTGTTCACCCCAACTTTTTCACTATCATTAAGGAACCTTTTGCAACGAATGATTTTCTTGATTTCTTGCCTAGCAGTTTGATTATTAATAAAAATAAGGAAACTCCTAAGGGTTATAAGTGTTCTATTGAACAATTGCCTACCAAAGATGATAACACCTAGATCTATCCTTATTTTTATGCCTAGCTAGGGGCGTTAAACGATAGTGCTTGTTGGGAGGCAACCCAATTTTATTTTTATTTCTTGTATTTTGTTCCTGTTTAGTAATAAATAATTCATCTAGCTTCTATTTAGATGTGGTTTTATGCTTTTAATTAGTGTTTGTGCCAAGTAGAACCTTTGGGAAGACTTGGGGAAGTCTTTGTGATCTTGCTAAAAAAACAGAAACTTTAGCGCTCACGAGATTTGCTGCCAGTTTTTACTGGAGAGTGCGATTAGGTTGATTCTTTTTGCAGATGATTAATAGACAAATTCCTCACGTCCACCAATTTATTTAATAATTTTTGGGGTTACATAAGTATTCGAAATCTACAGATTACTACAGACTGTTCTGTTTTTGACAGATTCCGTTTTTCGTGTGTCGTTTGCTTATTTTGATGAATCTATGGCTAGTATCGGGGGGTATGAACCATAGAGAAGTTGGAATATAGTAGGTTTAACACCAATATAAATAAAGAATGAGTTCATTACAGTACCTTGAAGTGGTGGTTTGTTTTCTTATACTAACGAAGCTCATGAGATTTTTCTGTTGAGTTTTGTGTTGTGAAGTTTTCAAGTTTTGGGTAAAGATTTGATGGATTTTGGAATAAGGAGTGGCAAGATCCTAAGCTTGGGGATGCTCAAGGCACCCCAAGGTAAAATTCAAGGACAACCAAAAGCCTAAGCTTGGGGATGCCCCGGAAGGCATCCCCTCTTTCGTCTTCGTCTATCGGCAACTTTACTTGAGGCTATATTTTTATTCACCACATGATATGTGTTTTGCTTGGAGCGTCTTGTATGATTTGTGTCTTTGCTTTTTAGTTTACCACAATAATATTTGCTGTATACACCTTTTGGAGAGACACAAATGAATCGGAATTTATTAGAATACTCTATGTGCTTCACTTATATCCTTTGAGCTAGATAATTTTGCTCTAGTGCTTCACTTATATCTTTTTAGAGCACGGTGGTGGTTTTATTTTATAGAAATCTTTGATCTCTCATGCTTCACTTATATCATTTTGAGAGTCTTATAGAACAGCATGGTAATTTTCTTTGGCTATAAAATTAGTCCTAATATGATTGGCATCCAAGATGGGGATAATAAAAACTATCATAAAAAGTGCATTCAATACTATGAGAAGTTTGATACTTGATGATTGTTTTGAGATATGAAGATGGTGATATTAGAGTCATGCTAGTTGAGTAGTTGTGAATTTGAGAAATACTTGTGTTAAAGTTTGTGATTCCCGTAGCATGCACGTATGGTGAACCGTTATGTGATGAAGTCGGAGCATGATTTATTTATTGATTGTCTTCCTTATGAGTGGCGGTCGGGGACAAGCAATGGTCTTTTCCTACCAATCTATCCCCCTAGGAGCATGCGCGTCATACTTTGTTTCGATAACTAATAGATTTTTGCAATAAGTATGTGAGTTCTTATGACTAATGTTGAGTCCACGGATTATACGCACTCTCACCCTTCCACCATTGCTAGCATCTCTAGTACCGCGCAACTTTCGCCGGTACCATACACCCACCTTATACCTTCCTCAAAGCAGCCACCATACCTACCTATTATGGCATTTCCATAGCCATTCCAAGATATATTGCCATGCAACTTACCACCGTTCCGTTTATTATGACACATTACATCATTGTCATATTGCTTTGCATGATCATGTAGTTGACACCGTATTTGTGGCAAAGCCACGTTCATAATTCTTTCATACATGTCACTCTTGATTCATTGCGCATCCTGGTATACCACTGGAGGCATTCACACAGAGTCATATTTTGTTCTAGTATCGAGTGGTAATTTTTGAGTTGTAAGTATATAAAACTGTGATGATCATCATTATTAGAGCATTGTCCCAAGTGAGGAAAGGATTGTTGGAGAACGTAGCAGAAATTTAAAATTTTCTACGCATCACCAAGATCAATCTATGGAGTCATCTAGCAACAAGGGGAGAGGAGTGCATCTACATACCCTTGTAGATCGCGAGCGGAAGCGTTCAAGAGAACGGGGTTGATGGAGTCGTACTCGTCGTGATCCAAATCACCGAAGATCCTAGCGCCGAACGGACGGCACCTCCGCGTTCAACACACATATGGAGCGAGGACGTCTCCCGCGCCTTGATCCAGCAAGGAGGAGGGAGAGGTTGAGGAAGAGGGCTCCAACAGCAGCACGACAGCGTGGTGGTGGTGGAGCTGCAGTACTCCAGCAGGGCTTCGCCAAGCTCTTGCGTAGGAGGAGAGGTGTTGGGGAGGGGAGGGGCTGCGCCTTGGGTGTGGTATGCAGCCCTCCCCTTGCCCCTCTATATATAGGGGAAGGAGGAAGGGGGCGGCCCCCTCTAGATGAGATCTAGAGGGGGGAGGCGGCCAAGGGGAGGGGGCTTGCCCTCCAAGCAAGGGGGGCGCCCCCCTTAGGGTTCCCCCCCAACCCTAGGCGCATGGGCCCAAGGGGGGATGCGCCAAGCCCATGTAGGGCTGGTTCCCTTTCCTCTACAGCCCATTAGGCCCTCCGAGAGAGGTGGCCCCTCCCGGTGGACCCCCGGAACCCCTCCGGTGGCCCCGGTACAATACTGATATGCCCCCGAACCTTTCCGGTGACCGTATGATAACTTCCTACATATAAATCTTCACCTCCGGACCATTCTGGAACTCCTCGTGACGTCCGGGATCTCATCCAGGACTCCGAACAACATTCGGTAATCACATACAAGTCTTCCTAAGAACCCTAGCGTCATCGAACCTTAAGTGTGTAGACCCTACGGGTTCGGGAACCATGCAGACATGACTGAGACAACTCTCCGGCCAATAACCAACAGCGGGATCTGGATACCCATGTTGACTCCCACATGTTCCATGATGATCTCATCGGATGAACCATGATGTCGAGGATTCAAGCAATCCCGTATACAATTCCCTTTGTCAATCGGTATGTTACTTGCCCGAGATTCGATCGTCGGTATCCCAATACCTCGTTCAATCTCGTTACCGGCAAGTCACTTTACTCGTGCCGTAATGCATGATCCCATGACCAACTACTTAGTCACACTGAGCTCATTATGATGATGCATTACCGAGTGGGCCCAGAGATACCTCTCCATCATACGGAGTGACAAATCCCAGTCTCGATTCATGCCAACCCAACAGACACTTTCGGAGATACCTGTAGTGCACCTTTATAGTCACCCAGTAACATTGTGACGTTTGGTACACCCAAAGCACTCCTACGGTATCCGGGAGTTGCACAATCTCATGGTCTAAGGAAATGATACTTGACATTCAGAAAAGTCTAGCAGACGAACTACACGATCTTGTGCTATGCTTAGGATTGGGTCTTGTCCATCACATCATTCTCCTGATGATGTGATCCCGTTATCAATGACATCCAATGTCCATGGTCAGGAAACCGTAACCATCTATTTGATCAACGAGCTAGTCAACTAGAGGCTCACTAGGGACATGTTGTGGTCTATGTATTCACACATGTATTACAATTTCCGGATAACACAATTATAGCATGAAAAATAGACAATTATCATGAACAAGGAAATATAATAATAACTGTTTTATTATTGCCTCTAGGGCATATTTCCAACAGTCTCCCACTTGCACTAGAGTCAATAATCTAGTTACATTGTGATGAATCGAACACCCATAGTGTTCTGGTGTTGATCATGTTTTGCTCGAGGGAGAGGTTTAGTCAACGGATCTGCGACATTCAGGTCCGTATGCACTTTACAAATATCTATATCTCCATTTTGAACATTTTCACGAATGGAGTTGAAGCGACGCTTGATATGCCTGGTCTTTTTGTGAAACCTGGGCTCCTTGGCAAGGGCAATAGCTCCAGTGTTGTCACAGAAGAGAGTCATTGGGCCCGACGCATTGGGAATAACTCCTAGGTCGGTAATGAACTCCTTCACCCAGATTGCTTCTTGTGCTGCCTCCGAGGCTGCCATGTACTCCGCTTCACATGTAGATCCCGCCACTACGCTTTGCTTGCAACTGCACCAGCTTACTGCCCCACCATTCAAAATATACACGTATACTATTTGTGACTTGGATTCATCCAGATCTGTGTCGAAGCTAGCATCGACATAACCCTTTACGACGAGCTCTTCGTCACCTCCATAAACGAGAAACATATCCTTAGTCCTTTTCAGGTACTTCAGGATATTCTTGACCGTTGTCCAGTGTTCCATGCCGGGATTACTTTGGTACCTTCCTACCAAACTTACGGCAAGGTTTACATCAGGTCTGGTACGCAGCATGGCATACATAATAGACCCTATGGCCGAGGCATAGGGGACGACACTCATCTTTTCCCTATCTTCTGCCATGGTCGGGCATTGAGCCATGCTCAATCTCGTACCTTGCAACACAGGCAAGAACCCCTTCTTTGACTGATCCATATTGAACTTCTTCAATATCTTGTCAAGGTACGTACTTTGTGAAACACCAATGAAGTGTCTCGATCTATCTCTATAGATCTTGATGCCTAATATATAAGCAGCTTCTCCAAGATCCTTCATTGAAAAACACTTGTTCAAGTAGGCCTTTATGCTTTCCAAGAATTCTATATCATTTCCCATCAATAGTATGTCATCCACATATAATATGAGAAATGCTACAGAGCTCCCACTCACTTTCTTGTAAACACAGGCTTCTGCGTAAACCCAAACGCTTTGATCATCTCATCAAATCGAATGTTCCAACTCCGAGATGCTTGCACCAGCCCATAGATTGAGCGTTGGAGCTTGCACACCTTGTCAGCATTCTTAGGATCGACAAAACCTTACGGCTGCATCATATACAATTCTTCCTTAAGGAAACCATTAAGGAATGCCGTTTTGACGTTCATTTGCCATATCTCATAATCATAGAATGCGGCAATTGCTAACATGATTCGGACGGACTTCAGCTTCGCTATGGGTGAGAAAGTCTCATCATAGTCAACCCCTTGAACTTGTCGATAACCCTTAGTGACAAGCCGAGCCTTATAGATGGTCACATTACCATCCGCATCTGTCTTCTTAAAGATCCATTTATTTTCTATGGCTCGCCGATCATCGGGCAAGTCAGTCAAAGTCCATACTTCGTTTTCATACATGGATCCTATCTCAGATTGCATGGCTTCCAGCCATTTTGTCGGAATCTGGGCCCGCCATCGCTTCTTCATATTTCGAAGGTTCACCATTGTCCAACAACATGATTTCCAGGACAGGGTTGTCGTACCACTCTGGTGCAGAACATGTCCTTGTGGACCTACGAAGTTCAGTAGCAACTTGATCTGAAGTTTCATGATCATCATCATTAACTTCCTCTCTAGTCGGTGTAGGCACCTGAGGAACATTTTCTTGAGCTGCGCCACTCTCCGGTTCAAGAGGCAATACTTCATCAAGTTCTACTTTCCTCCCACTTACTTCTTTCGAGAGAAACTCTTTCTCTAGAAAGGATCCATTCTTGGCAACAAAGATCTTGCCTTCGGATTTGAGGTAGAAGGTATACCCAATAGTTTCTTTAGGGTATCCTATGAAGACGCATTTTTCCGATTTGGGTTCGAGCTTTTCAGGTTGAAGTTTCTTCACGTAAGCATCGCATCCCCAAACTTTTGAGAAACGACAGCTTAGGTTTCTTCCCAAACCATAATTCATACGGTGTCGTCTCAACGGATTTCGACGGAGCCCTATTTAAAGTGAATGCGGCAGTCTCTAAAGCATAGCCCCAAAATGACAGTGGTAGATCGGTAAGAGACATCATAGATCGCACCATATCCAATAGAGTGCGATTACGACGTTCGGACACACCATTACGCTGAGGTGTTCCAGGCGGCGTGAGTTGTGAAACTATTCCACATTTCCTTAAGTGCGTGCCAAATTCGTGACTCAAATATTCCCCCCCACGATCTGATCGTAAGAACTTGATTTTCCTGTCACATTGATTCTCAACCTCACTCTGAAATTCCTCGAACTTTTCAAAGGTCTCAGACTTGTGTTTCATTAAGTAGACATACCCATATCTACTCAAGTCATCTGTGAGGGTGAGAACATAACAATAGCCACCACGAGCCTCAACACTCATTGGACCGCACACATCAGTATGTATGATTTCCAATAAGTTGGTTGCTCACTCCATTGTTCCGGAGAACGGAGTCTTGGTCATTTTGCCCATGAGGCATGGTTCGCACGTGTCAAATGATTCATAATCAAGAGACTCCAAAAGTCCATCTGCATGGACTTTCTTCATGCGTTTGACACCAATGTGACCAAGGCGGCAGTGCCACAAGTATGTGGGACTATCATTATCCACCTTACATCTTTTGGTATTCACACTATGAATATGTGTAACATCACGTTCGAGATTAAATAAGAATAAACCATTGACCAGTGGGGCATGACCATAAAACATATCTCTCATATAAATAGAACAACCATTATTCTCAGATTTAAATGAGTAGCCATCTCGTATTAAACGAGATCCTGATACAATGTTCATGCTCAAAGCTGGCACTAAATAACAATTATTGAGGTTTAAAACTAATCACGTAGGTAAATGTAGAGGTAGCGTGCCGACGGCGATCACATCAACCTTGGAACCATTCCCGACGCGCATCGTCACCTCGTCCTTCGCCAGTCTCCACTTATTCCGCAGCTCCTGTTTTGAGTTACAAATATGAGCAACTGCACCGGTATCAAATACCCAGGAGCTACTACGATTACTGGTAAGGTACACATCAATAACATGTATATCACATATACCTTTGGTGTTGCCGGCCTTTTTGTCCGCTAAGTACTTGGGGCAGTTCCGCTTCCAGTGACCACTTCCCTTGCAATAAAAACACTCAATCTCGTGCTTGGGTCCATTCTTTGGCTTCATCCCGGCAGCTTGCTTACCGGGCGCGGAAACTCCGTTGCCGTCCTTCTTGACGTTCTTTTTACCCTTGCCCTTCTTGAACTTAGTGGTTTTATTCACCATTAACACTTGATGTTCCTTTTTGATTTCCACCTCCGCTGATTTCAGCATTGAATATACCTCAGGAATGGTCTTTTCCATCCCCTGCATATTGAAGTTCATCACAAAGCTCTTGTAGCTAGGTGGGAGCGACTGAAGGATTCTGTCAACGACCGCATCATCCGGGAGATTAACTCCCAGCTGAGACAAGCGGTTGTGCAACCCAGACATTTTGAGTATGTGCTCGCTGACGAAACTATTCTCCTCCATCTTACAACTGTAGAACTTGTCAGAGACTTCATATCTCTCGACCCGGGCATGAGCTTGGAAAACCATTTTCAGCTCTTGGAACATCTCATATGCTCCGTGTTGCTCAAAACGCTTCTAGAGCCCCGGTTCTAAGCTGTAAAGCATGCCGCACTGAACCAGGGAGTAATCATCAGCACGGGACTGCCAAGCGTTCATAACGTCTTGGTTTGCTGGGGGTGGTGCTTCACCTAGCGGTGCTTCAAGGACATATGCTTTCTTGGCAGCTATGAGGATGATCCTCAAGTTCCGGACCCAGTCCGTATAGTTGCTACCATCGTCTTTCAGCTTGGTTTTCTCTAGGAACGCGTTGAAGTTGAGGACAACATTAGCATGGGCCATTTTATCTACAAGACATATTGTAAAGATTTTAGACTAAGTTCATGATAATTAAGTTCATCTAATCAAATTATTTAATGCTCCCACTCAGATAGACATCCCTCTAGTCATCTAAGTGATACATGATCCGATTCAACTAGGCCGTGTCCGATCATCACGTGAGACGGACTAGTCATCATCGGTGAACATCTTCATGTTGATCGTATCTTCCTTACGACTCATGTTCGACCTTTCGGTCTTCCGTGTTCTGAGGCCATGTCTGTACATGCTAGGCTCGTCAAGTCAACCTAAGTGTTTTGCGTGTGTAAATCTGGCTTACACCCGTTGTATGCGAACGTCAGAACCTATCACACCCGATCATCACGTGGTGCTTCGGAACAAGGGACCTTAGCAACGGTGCATAGTTAGGGGGAGCACTTTCTTGAAATTATTGCGAGGGATCATCTTATTTATGCTACCGTCGTTCTAAGCAAATAAGATGTAAAACATGATAAACATCACATGCAATCAAATAGTGACATGATATGGCCAATATCATTTTGCTCCTTTTGATCTCCATCTTCGGGGCGCCATGATCATCGTCGTCACCGGCATGACACCATGATCTCCATCATCGTGTCTTCATGAAGTTGTCTCGTCAACTATTACTTCTACTACTATGGCTAACGGTTAGCGATAAAGTAAAGTAATTACATGACGTATAAGTTGACACGCAGGTCATAAATAAATTAAGACAACTCCTATGGCTCCTGCCGGTTGTCATACTCATCGACATGCAAGTCGTGATTCCTATTACAAGAACATGATCAATCTCATACATCACATATATCATTCATCACATCCTTTTGGCCATATCACATCACACGGCATATGCTTCAAAAACAAGTTAGACGTCCTCTAATTGTTGTTGCAAGTTTTTACGTGGCTGCTATAGGTTTATAGCAAGAACGTTTCTTACCTATGCCAAAACCACAACGTGATATGCCAATTTCTATTTACCCTTCATAAGGACCCTTTTCATCGAATCCGATCCGACTAAAGTGGGAGAGACAGACACCCGCTAGCCACCTTATGCAACTAGTGCATGTCAGTCGGTGGAACCAGTCTCACATAAGCATACGTGTAAGGTCGGTCCGGGCCGCTTCATCCCACAATGCCGCCGAATCAAGATAAGACTAGTAACGACAAGTAAATTGACAAAATCGATGCCCACAACAACTTGTGTTCTACTCGTGCATAGAAACTACGCATAGACCTAGCTCATGATGCCACTGTTGGAGAACGTAGCAGAAATTTAAAATTTTCTATGCATCACCAAGATCAATCTATGGAGTCATCTAGCAACGAGGGGAGAGGAGTGCATCTACATACCCTTGTAGATCGCGAGCGGAAGCGTTCAAGAGAACGGGGTTGATAGAGTCGTACTCGTCGTGATCCAAATCACTGAAGATCCTAGCGCCGAACGGACGGCACCTCCGCGTTCAACACACGTATGGAGCGAGGACGTCTCCCACGCCTTGATCCACCAAGGAGGAGGGAGAGGTTGAGGAAGAGGGCTCCAACAGCAGCACGACGACGTGGTGGTGGTGGAGCTGCAGTACTCCGGCAGGGCTTTGCCAAGCTCTTTCGGAGGAGGAGAGGTGTTGGGGAGGGGAGGGGCTGCACCTTGGATGTGGTATGCAGCCCTCCCCTTGCCCCTCTATATATAGGGGAAGGAGGAAGGGGGCCGGCCCCCTCTAGATGAGATCTAGAGGGGGGCGGCGGCCAAGGGGAGGGGGCTTGCCCCCTAAGCAAGGGGGGCGCCCCCCTTAGGGTTTCCCCCCCAACCCTAGGCGCATGGGCCCAAGGGGGGATGCGCCCAGCCCATGTAGGGCTGGTTCCCTTTCCTATACAGCCCATTAGGCCCTCCGAGAGAGGTGGCCCCTCCCGGTGGACCCCCGGAACCCCTCCGATGGCCCCGGTACAATACCGATATGCCCCCGAACCTTTCCGGTGACCGTATGACAACTCCCTACATATAAATCTTCACCTCCGGACCATTCCGGAACTCCTCGTGACGTCCGGGATCTCATCCGGGACTCCGAACAACATTCGGTAATCACATACAAGTCTTCCTAATAACCCTAGCGTCATCGAACCTTAAGTGTGTAGACCCTACGGGTTCGGGAACCATGCAGACATGACCGAGACAACTCTCCGGCCAATAACCAACAGCGGGATCTGGATACCCATGTTAACTCCCACATGTTCCACGATGATCTCATCGGATGAACCACGATGTCGAGGGTTCAATCAATCTCGTATACAATTCCCTTTGTCTATCGGTACGTTACTTGCCCAAGACTCGATCGTCGGTATCCCAATACCTCGTTCAATCTCGTTACCGGCAAGTCACTTTACTCATGCCGTAATGCATGATCCCGTGACCAACTACTTAGTCACACTGAGCTCATTATGATGATGCATTACCGAGTGGGCCCAGAGATACCTCTCCGTCATACAGAGTGACAAATCCCAGTCTCGATTCATGCCAACCCAACAGACACTTTCGGAGATACCTGTAGTGCACCTTTATAGTCACCCAGTTATGTTGTGACATTTGGTACACCCAAAGCACTCCTACGGTATCCGAGAGTTGCACAATCTCATGGTCTAAGGAAATGATACTTGACATTCAGAAAAGCTCTAGCAGACGAACTACACGATCTTGTGCTATGCTTAGGATTGGGTCTTGTCCATCACATCATTCTCCTGATGATGTGATCCCGTTATCAATGACATCCAATGTCCATGGTCAGGAAACCGTAACCATCTATTGATCAATGAGCTAGTCAACTAGAGGCTCACTAGGGACATGTTGTGGTCTATGTATTCACACATGTATTACGATTTCCGGATAACACAATTATAGCATGAACAATAGACAATTATCATGAACAAGGAAATATAATAATAACCATTTTATTATTGCCTCTAGGGCATATTTCCAACAAGGATGATGGAGACCATGATTCCCCCACAAGTCGGGATGAGACTCCGGATGGAAAAAAGAGAGAAAGGCCATAAAAAGAGAAGGCCCAAAAAATGAGAGAAAAAGAGAGAAGGGACAATGCTACTATCCTTTTACCACACTTGTGCTTCAAAGTTGCACCATGATCTTCATGATAGAGAGTTGATACGTCTCCAACGTATCTATAATTTTTGATTGTTCCATGCTATTATATTATCTATTTTCGATGTTTAATGGGCTTTATTATACACTTTTATATTATTTTTGGGACTAACCTACTAACCCAAGGCCCAGTGCAAACTGTTGTTTTTTGCCATTTCAGTGTTTCACAGAAAAGGAATATCAAACGGAATACAAACAGAATAAAACCTTCGGGAGAGTTACTTTTGGAACAAACGTGATCCAGGGGACTTGGAGTAGACGTCAAGAAAGAAGCGAGGCGGCCACGAGGCAGGGAGGCGCACCTTCCCCCTGGGCGCGCCCCCCACCCTCGTGGGACCCTCGCAGCTCCACCGACCTACTTCTTCCTCCTATATATATATATATATATATATATATATATATATATATATATATATATATATATATATATATTCATATACCCCGAAAACATCCAGGAGCACCACGAAACCCTATTTCCACCGCTGCAACCTTCTGTACCCAAGAGATCCCATCTTGGGGCCTTTTTCGGAGCTCGCCGGAGGGGGAATCGATTACGGAGGGCTTCTACATCAACACCATAGCCTCTCCGATGATGTTTGAGTAGTTTACCACAGACCTTCAGGTCCATAGTTATTAGCTAGATGGCTTCTTCTCTCTCTCTTTGGATCTCAATACAAAGTTCTCCTCGATCTTCTTGGAGATCTATTCGATGTAACTCTTTTTGCGGTGTGTTTGTTGAGATCCGATGAATTGTGGGTTTATGATCAAGTTTATCTATGAACAATATTTGAGTCTTCTCTGAAATCTTTTATGTATGATTGGTTATCTTTGCAAGTCTCTTCGAATTATTAGTTTGGTTTGGCTTACTAGATTGATCTTTCTTGCAATAGGAGAAGTGCTTAGCTTTGGGTTCAATCTTGCGGTGTCTTTTCCCAGTGACAGCAGGGGCAGCAAGGCACGTATTGTATTGTTGCCATCAAGGATAAAAAGATGGGGTTTATATCATATTGCTTGAGTTTATCCCTCTACATCACGTCATCTTGGCTAATATGTTACTCTGTTCTTATGAACTTCATACTCTAGATGCATGCTGGATAGTGGTCGATGTGTGGAGTAATAATAGTAGATGCAGAATCGTTTCGTCTACTTGTCGCGGACGTGATGCCTATATACATGATCATGCCTAGATATTCTCATAATTATGCACTTTTCTATCAATTGCTCGACAGTAATTTGTTCACCCACCGTAATACTTATGCTATCTTGAGACAAGCCACTAGTGAAACCTATGGCCCCCGAGTCTATCTTTTATCATATAAGTTTCCAATCTATTTTATTTTGCAATCTTTACTTTCAATCTATATCATAAAAATACCAAAATTATTTATCTTATTATTATTATCTCTATCAGATCTCACTCTCGTAAGTGACCGTGAAGGGATTGACAACCCCTTCATTGTGTTGGTTCTGAGGTTCTTATTTGTTTGTGTAGGTAAGAAGTACTTGCGTGTAGTCTCGTACTGGATTGATACCTTGGTTCTCAAAAACTGAGGGAAATACTTACGCTACTTTGCTGCATCACCCCTTCCTCTTCAAGGGAAAACCAACGCAGTGCTCAAGAGGTAGCAAGAAGGATTTCTAGCACCGTTGCCGGGGAGATCTATGCACAAGTCAAGACATACCAAGTACCCATCACAAAATCTTATCCCTCGTATAACATTATTTGCCATTTGCCTCTCGTTTTCCTCCCCCCCACTTCACCCTTGCCGTTTTATTCGCCCTCTTTTCCGCTCGCCTCTTTTTGCTTGCCTTCTTGTGTGCTTGTGTGTTGGATTGTTTGTCACGATGGCTCAGGATAATACTAAGCTGAGTGATTTTTCCAATACCAACAATAATGATTTTATTAGCACTCTGATTTCTCCTCTTACCGATGCTGAATCTTGTGAGATTAATACTGCTTTGCTAAATCTTGTCATGAAAGATCCGTTTTCCAGCCTTCCTGGTGAAGATGCCGCTACCCATCTAAACAACTTTGTTGATTTGTGTGATATGCAAAAGAAGAAAGATGTGGATAATGATATTTTTAAATTGAAACTATTTCCGTTTTCACTTAGAGATCGTGCTAAAACTTGGTTTTCGTCTTTGCCCAAAAATAGTATTGATTCTTGGAACAAGTGCAAAGATGCTTTTATCTCTAAGTATTTTCCTCCCGCTAAGATCATCTCTCTTAGAAACGATATTATGAATTTTAAGCAACTTGATCATGAGCATGTTGCACAAGCATGGGAGAGGATGAAATTAATGATACGTAATCGCCCTACACATGGTTTGAATTTATGGATGATCATACAAAAATTTTATGCCGGATTGAATTTTGCTTCTAGAAATCTTATAGATTTAGCCGCGGGAGGCACTTTTATGGAAATCACCTTAGGAGAAGCTACCAAACTCCTAGATAATATTATGGTTAATTATTCTCAATGGCGCACCGAAAGATCTACTAGTAAAAAGGTTCATGCTATAGAAGAAATTAATGTTTTGAGTGGAAATATGGATGAACTTATGAAATTGTTTGCTAATAAGAGTGTTTCTTCTGATCCTAATGATACGTCTTTGTCTACTTTGATTGAGAATAATAATGAATCTATGGATGTGAATTTTGTTGGTAGGAACAATTTTGGTAACAACGCGTATAGAGGAAACTTTCATCCTAGGACGTTTCCTAGTAATTCCTCTAATAATTATGGTAATTCCTACAACAATTCTTATGGAAATTATAATAAGATGCCCTCTGATTTTTAATCTAGTATTAAAGAATTTATTAGTTCGCAAAAGAGTTTTAATGCTTTGATTGAAGAAAAATTGTCTAAGATTGATGAGTTGGCTAGGAATGTGGATAGAATTTCTCTTGATGTTGATTCTTTGAAACTTAGATCTATTCCACCTAAGCATGATATCAATGAGTCTCTCAAAGCCATGAGAATTTTCATTGATGAGTGCTAAGAAATAACCGCTAGGATGCGTGCTAAAATAGATTGCTTTATAAAAGCGTGTTCTTCTAGTTTTGATGATAATAAGGATGAAGATCTAAAAGTGATTGATGTGTCTCCTATTAAATCTTTGTTTTGCAATATGAATCTTGATAATGATGGGACTGGAGGTGAGTCAACTTTAGTTAAAAGGCGTCCCAATGATTCAGAGTTTTTAGATCTTGATGCAAAAATTGGTAAAAGTGGGATTGGAGAGGTCAAAACTTTACATAGCAATGAACCCACTATTTTGGATTTCAAGGAATTTAATTATGATAATTACTCTTTGATAGATTGTATTTCCTTGTTGCAATCCGTGCTAAATTCTCCGCATGCTTATAGTCAAAATAAAGCTTTTACCAAACATATCGTTGATGCTTTAATGCAATCTTATGAAAAAAAGCTTGAATTAGAAGTTTCTATTCCTAGAAAACTTCATGATGACTGGGAACCTACTATTAAAATTAAAATTACAGATCGTGAATGCTATGATTTATGTGATTTGGATGCTAACGTTTCCACGATTCCAAAAACTTTGTGTGATGTGTTAGGTTTCCGTGAATTTGATGATTGTTCTTTAAATTTGCATCTTGCGAATTCCACTATTAAGAAACATATGAGAAGGATTAATGATGTTCTTATTGTTGCAAATAGGAATTATGTGCCTGTAGATTTCATTGTTCTTGATATTGATTGCAATCCTACATGTCCCATTATTCTTGGCAGACCTTTCCTTAGAACGATTGGTGCAATTATTGATATGAAAGAAGGGAATATTAGATTCCAATTGCCGTTAAGGAAAGGCATGGAACACTTTCCTAGAAAGAAAATTAAATTACCTTATGAATATATTATTAGAGCCACCTATGGATTGCATACCAAAGATGATAATACCTAGATCTATTCTTACTTTTATGCCTAGCTAGGGGCGTTAAACGATAACGTTTGTTGGGAGGCAACCCAATTTTATTTTTGTTTCTTGTTTTTTGGTTCTGTTTAGTAAGAAATACTTCATCTACCCTATGTTTAGATGTGGTCTTATGCTTTTAATTAGTGTTTGTGCCAAGTAGAACCTTTGGGAAGACTTGAGGTAAGTTTTTGCGATCTTGCTGTAAAAAACAGAAACTTTAGCGCTCACAATATTTGCTGCCATTTTTTACTGGAGAGTGCGATTAGGTTGATTATTTTTGAAGATGATTAATAGACAAATTCCTCACGTCCACCAATTTATTTCAGAATTTTTGGGGTTACAGAAGTATTCGAAACCTATAGATTACTACAGACTATTCTGTTTTTGACAGATTCTGTTTTTCGTGTGTTGTTTGCTTATTTTGATGAATCTATGGCTAGTATCGGAGGGTGTCGGTGTCAAAACCGGCGGATCTCGGGTAGGGGGTCCCGAACTGTGCGTCTAAGGCGCATGGTAACAGGAGGCAGGGGACACGATGTTTTACCCAGGTTCGGGCCCTCTTGATGGAGGTAAAACCCTACGTCCTGCTTGATTATTCTTGATAATATGAGTAGTACAAGAGTTGATCTACCACGAGATTAGACAGCCTAAACCCTAGAAGCTAGCCTATGGTATGATTGTATGTTGTCCTACAGACTAAAGCCCTCCGGTTTATATAGACACCGGAGGAGGCTAGGGTTACACAAGGTCGGTTACAAAGGAGGAGATATGCATATCCGTATTGCCTAGCTTGCCTTCCACGCCAAGTAGAGTCCCATCCGGACACGGGACGAAGTCTTCAATCTCATATCTTCATAGTCCAACAGTCCGGCCAAAGGATATAGTCCGGCTTTCCGGAGACCCCCTAATCCAGGACTCCCTCAGTAGCCCCTGAACCAGGCTTCAATGACGATGAGTCCGGCGCGCAGTGTTGTCTTCGGCATTGCAAGGCGGGTTCCTCCTCCGAATACACCACGTAAGAGTTTGAATACAAGGATAGTGTCCGACCCTGCAAAATAAGTTCCACCGTAGAGAGAATAATATTTCCACAAATCTAATCTGCTGACACGTTTCGGCAGCATGACATCATGCCACGGCCCGATAATTATTTGAACCGTTTTTTCTTTAACCAGCCCCGCACATAACGCGAGGCGGTTTCTTGACACGTCTTGTCAAGGCAGAGATTGTGTTCCCCTTATCATGGGATTCACATCAATACAAACATGGGTAAACCAACCGCGCCATCAATTACGGCGCTTGGGGATAAGCGAGTTTTACCAGGCTTGTGGGGGCGCATAGTTTTGTCCGCCCTTATAAAGGGATAAGGTCTCACCTTTTTCTACCCACGCCTTATTCCTCCTTGCTCATCCATTCTCGCGCACTCGAGCTCTAGCGCCCAACTCCACATCCTTCTCCTCTACTCTCTCCAAACATGTCCGGAGCGGGAGGCAAGTGGATGGCCTCCTCCATCACGGAGGGACACATCAAAAAACTACGTGGGGCCAGATACTTAGCCGCCGATATCGCGCACCGGCTGCCAGCCGCGGGGCAGATCGTCCCTACCCCGGAACCTCACGAAAGGGTGGTTTACCTTCCCCACTTCATCCGCGGACTGGGGTTTTCCCTCCATCCATTCGTATGCGGCCTTATGTTCTATTATGGGCTGGACTTTCATGATCTGGCCCCGAATTTTATCCTCAACATCTTGGTGTTCATCGTCGTGTGTGAGGCTTTCCTCCGCATCCGGCCCCACTTTGGCCTGTGGCTGAAGACCTTCAATATCAAGCCGAAGGTAGTAGGCGGCCAAAAAGCGGAATGCGGCGGAGCCATGGTGGGCAAAATGCACAACGTTACGTGGCTCGAGGGCTCCTTCGTGGAGACCATAAAGGGGTGGCAATCGGGGTGGTTCTGCATCACCGAGTCGCGCGACACCAACTAGGTGGCGGCCCCCGAGTTTCGATCTGGAATCCCCACGCGGCTCACTTCCTGGAAGGAGAATGGCCTGTCCTAGGGTTCATCGGTGGAGCTGGACGGACTCCAGAAGTGTATCCGAAACATGATAAGTAAGAAACTTAAGCTTGTCAACATAGTCCAGGTCATGCTCTTCCGCCGGATCCTCCCGTGTCAACAACGGGATTTCAACTTATGGGAGTTCGACCCGGCCCAGCACTAGACTCTATGCGAGCTCTTTGACACGTTGCATAAGGACGTCTGGAGGGTGCTATTCAAGGGTGTCGAGGTCCCTCCTTCTCTTATCGAGGACCACGGGCTAAGCGCGAAGCGCCCTGTGAATCCGGTAAGTTCTGTACATCTTGTAGGGTATTTATTTCCCATAGCTTAACCATGTGCGAGGTCTGAGCTCCCATGCCTTTGACAGGACTGGGTGGGGACATCGGAGCAGATTAACTGTCTGGCCCCTCTGCCCGAAGACCCTACGGACGCTCTCCTGACGGAGATGCGGACTCCGGCTCCTTATGAGGTGCCGGAGAAGACCAAGAAGAAGGCCAAGGGAACCCGAAAGAGTTCCCGGCGCCAGGTGGTATCGGACTCATCGTCCGATAACTCTGAGACGCACTCCTCCCGTAAAAACGAGGAGGAGGAAGATGAAGACTCTCCCCCTCCAGTCGGGGAGACAAGAAAAGGACGACCACCCCAACCGGGGAGGCCGAAGGGTCCAAGAAGGGAAGGACTCTCCTTCTGAACTGTTCTACCACCGCCGCCGACGGCGAAGACGAGTGGCTGCTCAGGGCCAAGCCTCTGGCGAAGTCGTAAGTATTCGGATACCAGAGTAACTCATAGCATACTTTTGTTGCACTGCTTCTCCTAACATCGAATATGATTATGTAGTCCGCCCCAAGCCCGAATCGACGTATCATCATCGGACGGTTCCTTGGACTCGTCAAACATGAATAGTGATACACTTCCAACCGCCTCCTCTCCTTTCCCTATGGACAATGCCGAGGTATTGTCTCAAGGGGAACCGAGCCGGGGGGAGACAGTCCCGGAGGCGCCTCAAGGCGACCTTCCGGACTCCAGGAGCAAAGGGAGCAAGGCTCTCCCAGGGGCTCCAAGTTCGGCCCTTAGCCAGACATCGCGCCGGAACCTCCAGTGGTTCCGGACTCGGGCAGGCGGCCCTGTTCCAAAAGGGGCAAGCCGTCCGTGCCGGTGACCTCTGTCCATCCAGAGGCACCGGACGAACTGCTGGGAGCGCTTCGCGGCGCTTCCATCGACGAAGAGCACCGCACTATTATGAGTGCGGTGATCAAGAAGGTTCAGTCCGCCAAGAGCGGACTGACTGAAGCCTGTGCCAGCCTTCTAACAGGCTTTGAGGTAAGTATTTAAAATATAGGAAAAATATTACCGCATAGACAGTAGCCCCTGATGCTCTGTTTGGTGTTCACAAAGAAAAGACGAATAGAGGATCAAATAATATCTGCAGGAGTCTAATATAAGTATGTCTTTATGCGTATGCAGGCCTCGCTGCTGACCTCTGCCGCACTGACTGCGAAGGTCGCTGCACTGAGGCAGAACCTTGAGCGGTCCGAGAAAGAGCTCGGTCTTGCCAAGAGGAAGCTCGAGGAGAACAAAGGTAAGTAATGCCTTGTCCATATATATGTATATATAAAAAGATGTGGTTGCAAAATGATAGGATCATCATGAATGTGCCAAGGGCCACGACCGAAGTGGCGACCCTGAAGCAAGCGTTGTCCGAGGCCGAAAACAAAGCGGCCAAGCAGCGCACCGAGCGAGAAAAACAAGAGGCACGGGTGGGCGAGGTGCAGCAAGAGCTCCAGGCTCTCGTGAAGAAGCACGAGGCTTTGGAGCTTGACTCGAAGACACGAGAGTCCGAGCTTGCCGCGGCCCTCGAGAGCACAAAGCATGCCAAGGCCGAAGCCCAAAAGGCCCTCCAGGAGATTGAGGCGATGAGGAAGATAGCGGCGGGTAAGGCATTCAATATGCAAAGCAAGCATGTGAAAGTAAATTACTTGTTACTTACCCGAGTCCAGAGCTCTCCAGGAGCATTCGCAGATTTGCCCCGCAGCGTGTCGAATGCTGCGAAATATTACCAGACCGAGGAGGGAAGCTCGACAGAGAAGTTGTTCTGGTCTCAGTATACTGGGACCGAACACCCGATGCCTATGAGCGACTAGCTGAAGCAACTGGTCGAGCTGCACAAGGCGGCCGAACAGGCCATGAGGGGCCTTATAGTCTGGATGTGGCCTGGCGACTCCCTTCCCAACAGCTACTTCGGCCTGGTGAGGTGGCTTCTGGATGCCTGCCCACGGCTAGAAGTCATAAAGCGGTCCGTCTGTGTTGAAGGTGCACGCTGGGCTTTTGCCCGTGCGAAGGTGCACTGGGCCAAGATGGACGCCGAGAAGCTGGTGAAGGAGGGGCCGCCGCAGGGCAAGGAGCATCGCCACCCCAAAATGTATTATGAGGGTGTCCTAAAGGGTGCCCGTCTTGTGGCGGGCGAGCGTGCGAAGGATGTAATTTTTGAATGAACTTGCTCGTGTGATCATGTATTATGAAAACTTGTTCATATGCGCTATGCAACACTTGTTTGAATTTAAAATATTACCTTCTGTGCAGCTGTTTGTTAAATCTGAGAGATGGCGAGTTGTCGGCTTCTGCCCCCATGCCACGAGTGCTGGGGTGTTCGGGATAAATCTGAGCACTTTTTTTCCCATTGTTGGGTCCTTCGAGGGAGGTGCTCAGCACATTGAACAAGGCAATCGGACTATAATGCTTTATCACTCTCACTTAGCCATAGAAGTCTACAGTTTTAAATTTTGGCGAAGCCCCTAGTATTCGGAAGGCCGAATTTGGGGCGCTATACACGCCTTAAGCCGGACAAAGCCGACTCCTCGCTCTAAGCGGCATGAGTCTTTGGGGACTCGAGACCTCTCGAACAGCGACCAGCTCTCGCCTTATCATGACAGTCAGTTTTAGCTTTCTCTACTGAGGTGCTTAGCCCAGATGAACCGGGGCACAATCGCAGTAGTTCTCCCAGTGCTACCTTAGCCGATATAGCGGAACGTAAGGTACCAAAACATGGGAGCCGGGCAAACCCAACTATTGACCCAAGACATGATTCAGAGCTGATGCATATAATGCTATAAGTTCGGGGTGCCGCACTGTCGAAAGTGTTCGGACTTCTCACGCCGTATTATGGGGTATGCTTAAGCCCCTGGCGTATTGGCCGTACCAGAGTGTACGATTGCTGAATGTCATGAATGAACATATATATATATAAGAAAAATGTGATAATAGTCTAGTGCTATGCATTGTTTATTCAAAAAGGTGCATCGAAGCAGAATGATACAAGTAGTGCGATAAGCAAAAAGTAGGACTATTTGACATGTCCCCTCCAAGGGCAAGCTGAGGAATGGTATTTAAAGCAGGCATTTCACTCGTTATCAGAGACCACCTGGGAATTCCTTGATGCGACATAGCTTTCTGCCTCCTTGGTTGTTGTATCATGTGTCCGGCAATCGTACTACCGGACGGGGCTTCCAGAGATTAAAGTCCTGAAAGAAAGAAAAATAACAAAGCGGGAAGCCCCTAGTGCGATTGAGCCGCATCTTGGGGCGTGCCGTAGTCGTGCCCCCCTCCCCACCTGTGCCCATGGTATTTTCAATGCGTAATTATGTACGCGTGGCACGGATTTTGCTGTTTGGCTGGGACTGGGGTGGGGGCCGCATTGCTATGCGAGCTAGGAACGTGCCAGGTGGTCTTGTTGCCGATTACTCCGGGCGCGCTTGAAGGTGTCCGGGTCCTTAATCGCCGAACTGGTGGATTGCCTTAAGAGGCTGCTTTGCGCTTCTGCTGCGAGGGCCGCAGTGTACTCCTCCGTGCGGAGAGAGCGCTCTGTGTTTCCATTGACTGTGATGACCCCCCGAGGTCTTGGCATCTTGAGCTTGAGATATGCATAGTGTGGTACCGCGTTGAATCTCGCAAATGCGGTTCGCCTGAGCAGTACATGATAGCCACTGCGGAACGGGACTATATCAAAGATTAACTCCTCGCTCTGGAAGTTATCCGGGGATCCGAAGACCACTTCCAGTGTGACTGAGCCTGTGCAATGGGCCTCTACACCTGGTATGACGCCTTTGAAGGTCATTTTTGTGGGTTTGATCCTTGAAGGGTCTATACCCATTTTGCGCACTGTGTCTTGATAAATCAGGTTCAGGCTGCTGCCACCGTCCATAAGGACTCGAGTGAGGTGAAATCCGTCGATGATTGGGTCTAGGACCAGTGCGGCGAATCCGCCATGACGGATACTAGTGGGATGGTCCCTTTGATCGAAGGTGATCGGACAGGAGGACCATGGGTTGAACTTTGGGGCGACTGGCTCCAATGCATATACATCCCTTAACGCATGCTTCTGCTCCCTCTTGGGGATGTGGTTTGCGTATATCATGTTCACCGTCCGCACTTGTGGGGGGGACCTCTTCTGTCCTCCGGTGTTCGGCTGCCGGGGCTCCTCCTCGTCATCGCTATGTGACCCCTTATCTTTGTTTTCGGCATTTAACTTGCCGGCCTGCTTGAACACCCAACATTCCCTGTTGGTGTGGTTAGCTGGCTTGTCGGGGGTGCCATGTATTTGGCACGAGCGATCGAGTATTCGATCCAAACTGGACGGTCTCGGAGTGCTTCTTTTGAATGGCTTTTTCCGCTGACCGGGTTTAGAGCCTCTAAATCCGGCATTGACTGTCGTATCCTCGGTATTGTCGTTGTTGATGCGGCACTTGTGTTTGTTGCGACATGACCTGCCATTGCCATCCTTGGTATCCGAAGTACCATGGTTCTTTGATATGTTATTGCTGCGAGCCAGCCAGCTGTCTTCTCCCATGCAAAAGCGGTTCATGAGTGTCGTGAGGGCTGCCATAGATTTCGGCTTTTCCTGGCCAAGGTGCCGGGCGAGCCATTCGTCGCGGATGTTGTGCTTAAAAGCTGCTAGGGCCTCTGCATCCGGATAGTCGATGATTTGATTTTTCTTTGTCAGGAACCGTGTCCAGAATTGCATGGCCGATTCCTTTGGCTACTGAATTATGTCGCTCAAGTCATCGGCATCTGGTGGTCGCACATAAGTGCCCTAGAAGTTGTCGAGGAATGCGGCTTCCAGATCTTCCCAACAGCCGATGGATTCTGCTGGCAGGCTGTTGAGCCAATGTCGAGCTGGTCCTTTGAGCTTGAGTGGGAGGTATTTGATGGCGTGTACATCGTCACCGCGGGCCATGTGTATGTGCAGGAGGAAGTCCTCGATCAATACCGCAGGATTTGTTGTGCTGTCGTATGATTCAATATTTACAGGTTTGAAACCCTCTGGGATTTGGTGATCCATTACTTCGTCTGTGAAGCATATGGGGTGTGTGGCGCCTCTGTAGTGGGCTATGTCGCGATGCAGCTCAAATGAGTCTTGTCCACTGTGTTCGGCCCAGCCGGATTTACTTTTACTGTGCATGACGGTTATCATCTCGCGTAGTGGTGCGCCCTCGTGATCCATAGATCGATCTTGCATGTTTTGCTTTGTCCTCCAATACGTCTCGCGGGTCTAGCGTGTTTCCCCATGCCTTGTAATTTTTATTTGAGTGGCGTCGGGGTGTGGGCTGAGTTTTTGGCTGAAATGCCTCTCTGTCGCAGCCACGAGGTGGCCGATCAGCCGCATCATATGCTGGAGATGTAGGTTTTAATGCTTCCTCCTCCAGTCGGGGTAGCAACCTGCGCTTTGGGTAACTCTTGGAGGGGTGTTCGAGTTCATATTCCTCGGCCGCAAGGACTTCAGTCCATCTGTCAGTTAGCAAATCTTGATCAGCTTGAAGCTGCTGCTGCTTTTTCTTAAGGCTATTTATCGTGGCTATAAGCCGGCGCTTGAAGCGCTCTTGCTCGACGGGATCCTCCGGCACGACAAATTTGTCATTGTTGAGGCTTGCCTCGTCTTCAGAGGGAGGCATGTAATTATCATCCTCCGCCTCTCCATCTGCCGCTCTCTCGGGAGGGCTAGCTTCTCCATCCTCCTACTCTAAATCTTGCTGGAGGGGATTGCTGTCATCTTCGGCACTGTCCGGAGTGCTATTATCTCCTGTGCCGGTGTCACCGCTTTTGCTTTGGCGAGACTTAGAGTGGCGCCGCTGATGTTGGCACTTGGGTTGCTTCTTGGAGGGGTCATCCTCCGCTGTCCCATCACCATTTCCTTCTTTGGGTGTGTCCACCATGTATATATCATATGATGAGGTGGCTGTCCAGTGCCCTGTGGGCAGTGGTTCCTCTTCGTCTCCCGCATTGTCGTCCATACTGTCGATGTCTTCGGAGTCGAAGTCGAGCATGTCGGTCAAATTGTCGATAGTGGCTACTAAGTGGGTGGTGGGTGGGTGGCGAATTTCTTCGTCATCCGCATCCCAATCCTGCCGAACATAGTTCAGCCAGGACTCTCCTAACAGAGAGAGAGACCTTAATGAGTTCAGTATGTCGCTGAAGGGCGAGTGCTGAAAGATATCCGCGGAGGTGAACTCCATGATCGGCGCCCAGTCGGATTCGATAGGAACGGGCGCAGGCGGTTCGGAGTCCGTGGCCGGGGAAGAATCCGGTAGTTCGGCGTCATGGCTCCCGTGAAGGGTAAGTCGATACTCGGCTCGATTGCCGCTGAGAATACGGCCTCCGTGGCGGGGTCTATCCACCCATCCATGGATGGCGCAATTGGCTCCGAATTGAGGGTCGGAGCGGTTGCCAATGCGGTCTCCTGAACACTGTCCGATGGTAGAGCTAAATCATGCTCATCGTGACCGTGCGGCACACTCGGTAGGGGCTCGAATCCGTCGAAGATCAAGTCTCCGCGGATGTCGGACATGTACTTTAAGCTTCCAAACCTGACCTGGTGGCCAGGGGCGTAACCCTCGATCTGCTCCAGATGGCCAAGCGAGTTGGCCCGCAGTGCGAAGCCGCCGAATACAAAGATCTGTCCGGGGAGAAAAGTCTCACCCTGGACTGCATCGCTATCGATGATCGAAGGAGCCATCAAGCCTAACGGTGAAGACACAGAGGAACTCTCAATGAAAGCACCAATGTCGGTGTCAAAACCGGCGGATCTCGGGTAGGGGGTCCCGAACTGTGCGTCTAAGGCGGATGGTAACAGGAGGCAGGGGACACGATGTTTTACCCAGGTTCGGGCCCTCTTGATGGAGGTAAAACCCTACGTCCTGCTTGATTATTCTTGATAATACGAGTAGTACAGGAGTTGATCTACCACGAGATCAGAGAGGCTAAACCCTAGAAGCTAGCCTATGGTATGATTGTATGTTGTCCTACGGACTAAAGCCCTCCGGTTTATATAGACACCGGAGGAGGCTAGGGTTACACAAGGTCGGTTACAAAGGAGGAGATATGCATATCCTATTGCCTAGCTTGCCTTCCACGCCAAGTAGAGTCCCATCCGGACACAGGACGAAGTCTTCAATCTCGTATCTTCATAGTCCAACAGTCCGGCCAAAGGATATAGTCCGGCTGTCGGGAGACCCCCTAATCCAGGACTCCCTCAGAGGGTATGAACCATAGACAAGTTGGAATACAGTAGGTTTAACACCAATATAAATAAAGAATTAGTTAATTACAGTACCGTAAGTGGTGGTTTGTTTTCTTATACTAACGGAGCTCATGAGATTTTCTATTGAGTTTTGTGTTGTGAAGTTTTCAAGTTTTGGGTAAAGATTTGATGGATTATGGAATAAGGAGTGGCAAGAGCCTAAGCTTGGGGATGCCCAAGGGACCCCAAGGTAAAATTCAATGACAACCAAAAGCCTAAGCTTGGGGATGCCCCGGAAGGCATCCCCTCTTTCATCTTCATTCATCGGTAACTTTACTTGAGGCTATATTTTTATTCACCACATGATATGTGTTTTGCTTGGAGCGTCTTGTATGATTTGAGTCTTTACTTTTTAGTTTACCACAATCATCCTTTCTGTACACACCCTTTGGGAGAGACGCGCGTGAATTGGAATTTATTAGAATACTCTATGTGCTTCACTTATATCTTTTGAGCTAGATAATTTTGCTTTAGTGCTTCACTTATATCTTTTAGAGCACGGTGGTGGTTTTATTTTATAAAAATTATTGGTCTCTCATGCTTCACTTATATTATTTTGAGAGTCCTTTAGAACAACATGGTAATTTGCTTTGGTTATGAAATTGGTCCTAATATGATAGGCATCCAAGATTGGTATAATAAAAACTATCATAGAAAGTGCATTGAATACTATGAGAAGTTTGATACTTGATAATTGTTATGAGATATAAAAATGGTGATATTAGAGTGTGCTAGTTGAGTAGTTGTGAATTTGAGAAATACTTGTGTTGAAGATTGCAAGTCCCGAAGCATGCACGTATGGTAACCATTGTGTAACAAATTTGAAACATGAGGTGTTCTTTGATTGTCTTCCTTATGAGTAGCGGTCGGGGACGAGCAATGGTCTTTTCCTACCAATCTATCCCCCTAGGAGCATGCGCGTAATGCTTGGTTTTTGATGACTTGTAGATTTTTGCAATAAGTATGTGAGTCCTTTATGACTAATGTTGAGTCCATGGATTATACGCACTCTCACCCTTCCATCATTGCTAGCCTCTTCGGTGTCGTGCATTGCCCTTTATCACCTTGAGAGTTGGTGCAAACTTCGCCGATGCATCCGTGATATGATACGCTCTATCACACATAAACCATGTGATATGATATGCTCTATCACACATAAACCTCCCTATATCTTCCTCAAAACAACCACCATACCTACCTATTATGGCATTTCAATAGCCATTCCGAGATATATTGCCATGCAACTTTCCACCGTTCCATTCATGACACGCTTCATCATTGTCATGTTGCCTTGCATGATCATGTAGTTGACATCATATTCGTGCCAAATCCACCATTCATAATTTATCATGTCACTCTTGATTCATTGCCCTTCCCGGTACATCACCGGAGGCATTCATATAGAGTCATACTTTGTTCTAGTATCGAGTTGTAAATAAATAGAAGTGTGATGATCATCATTAATAGAGCATTGTCCCAAATAAAAAAAGAAAGGCCAAAAAAAGAAAGGCCCCAAAAAAGAAGAAGAAAAGAAATAAAAAGGGACAATGCTACTATCATCTTTTTCCACACTTGTGCTTCGAAGTAGCACCATGATCTTTATGATAGAGAGTCTCTTGTTTTGTCACCTTCATATACTAGTGGGAATTTTCATTATAGAACTTGGCTTGTATATTCCAACAATGGGCTTCCTCAAATGCCCTAGGTCTTTGTGAGCAAGCAAGTTGGATGCACACCCACTTAGTTTCTTTTTTTGAGCTTTCATACATTTATAGCTCTAGTGCATCCATTGCATGGCAATCCCTATTCCTTGCATTGACATCAATTGATGGGCATCTCCCTAGCCCGTTGATTAGCCGCGTCAATGTGAGACTTTCTCCTTTTTTGTCTTCTCCACATAACCCCTATCATCATATTCTATTCCACCCATGGTGCTATATCCATGGCTCACGCTCATGTATTGCGTGAAAGTTGAAAAAAGATTGAGATTACTAAAGTATTAAACAATTGCTTGGATTGTCATCGGGGTTGTGCATGATGAGAGCATTCTTATGCGACGAAAATGGAGCATGACCAAACTATATGATTTTGCAGGGATGAACTTTTTTTGCCATGTTATTTTGAGAAGACATGATTGCTTAGTTAGTATACTTGAAGTATTATTATTTTTATGTCAATATTAAACTTTTGTCTTGAATCTCTCGGATCTGAATATTCATGCCACAATAAAGAAAATCACATTGAGAATTATGATAGGTAGCATCCCACATCAAAAATTCTGTTTTTATCATTTACCTACTCAAGGACGAGCAGGAATTAAGCTTGGGGATGCTTGATACGTCTCCAACGTATCTATAATTTTTGATTGTTCCATGCTATTATATTATCTGTTTTCGATGTTTAATGGGCTTTATTATACACTTCTATATTATTTTTGGGACTAACATACTAACCCAAGGCCGAGTGCAAATTGTTGTTTTTTGCCATTTCAGTGTTTCACAGAAAAGGAATATCAAACGGAATCCAAACGGAATAAAACGTTCGAGAGTTTTACTTTTGGAACAAACGTGATCCAGGGGATTTGGAGTAGACGTCAAGAAACGTGATCCAGGGGATTTTGGAACAAACGAGACCCCTGGGCGCGCCCCCACCCTCGTGGGCCCCTCGCAGCTTGACCGACCTACTTCTTCCTCCTATATATATCCATATACCCCCGAAAACATCCAGGAGCACCACGAAACCCTATTTCCACCGCTGCAACCTTTTGTACCCAAGAGATCCCATCTTGGGGCCTTTTCCGGAGCTCCATCGGAGGGGGAATCGATCACGGAGGGCTTCTACATCAACACCATAGCCTCTCCGATGATGTGTGAGTAGTTTACCACAGACCTTCGGGTCCATAGTTATTATCTAGATGGCTTCTTCTCTCTCTTTGGATCTCAATACAAAGTTCTCCTCGATCTTCTTGGAGATCTATTCGATGTAACTCTTTTTGTGGTGTGTTTGTCGAGATCCGATGAATTGTGGGTTTATGATCAAGTTATCTATGAACAATATTTGATTCTTCTCTGAAATCTTTTATGTACGATTGGTTATCTTTGCAAGTCTCTTCGAATTATCAGTTTGGTTTGGCCTACTAGATTGATCTTTCTTTCAATAGGAGAAGTGCTTAGCTTTGGGTTCAATCTTGCGGTGTCCTTTCCCAGTGACAGCAGGGGCAACAAGGCACATATTGTATTGTTGCCATCGAAGATAAAAAGATGGGGTTTATATCGTATTGCTTGAGTTTATCTCATCATGTCATCTTGCCTAATGTGTTACTCTGTTCTTATGAACTTAATACTCTAGATGCATGCTGGATAGTGGTCGATGTGTGGAGTAATAGTAGTAGATGCAGAATCGTTTCGGTCTACTTGTCGTGGACGTGATGCCTATATACATGATCATGCCTAGATATTCTCATAATTATGCACTTTTCTATCAATTGCTCGACAGTAATTTGTTCACCCACCGTAATACTTATGCTATCTTGAGAGAAGCCACTAGTGAAACCTATGGCCCTCGGGTCTATATTTTATCATATAAGTTTCCAATCTATTTTATTTTGCAATCTTTACTTTCAATCTATATCATAAAAATACCAAAAATATTTATCTTATTATTATTATCTCTATCAGATCTCACTCTCGTAAGTGACCGTGAAGGGATTGACAACCCCTTCATCGTGTTGGTTGCGAGGTTCTTATTTGTTTGTGTAGGTACGAGGGACTTGCATGTAGTCTCCTACTGGATTGATACCTTGGTTCTCAAAAACTGAGGGAAATACTTACGCTACTTTGCTGCATCACCCTTTCCTCTTCAAGGGAAAACCAACGCAGTGCTCAAGAGGTAGCAAGAGTCTCCTATGTTGTCATTTTCATATACTAGTGGGAATTTTGCATTATAGAACTTGGCTTTTATATTCCAGTAATGGGCTTCCTCAAAATTCCCTAGGTCTTCATGAGCAAGCAAGTTGGATCCACACCCACTTAGTTCTTTTGTTGAGCTTTCATACACTTATAGCTCTAGTGCATCCGTTGCATGGCAATCCCTACTCACTCACATTGATATCTATTGATGGGCATCTTCATAGCCCATTGATACGCCTAGTTGATGTGAGACTATCTTCTCCTTTTGTCTTCACCACAACCACCATTATATTCCACCTATAGTGCTATGTCCATGGCTTACGCTCATATATTGTGTGAAGATTGAAAAAGTTTGAGAACACCAAAAGTATGAAACAATTTCTTGGCTTGTCATTGGGGTTGTGCATGATTTAAATACTTTGTGTGGTGAAGATAGAGCATAGCCAGACTATATGATTTTGCAGGGATAACTTTCTTTGGCCATGTTATTTTGAGAAGACATGATTGCTTTGTTAGTATGCTTGAAGTATTATTATTTTTATGTCAATATTAAACTTTTGTCTTGAATCTTTCGGATCTGAACATTCATGCCACAATAAAGAAAAATACATTGAGAACTATGCTAGGTAGCATTCCACATCAAAAATTCTGTTTTTATCATTTACCTACTTGAGGACGAGCATGAATTAAGCTTGGGGATGCTTGATACGTCTCCAATGTATATATAATTTTTGATTGTTCCTTGCTATTACATTGTCTATTTTGGATGTTTAATGGGCTTTAATTTACCTTTTATATTATTTTTGGGACTAACCTACTAACCAAAGGCCTAGTGCAAATTGCTATTTTTTTGCCTATTTCAGTGTTTCGCAGAAAAGGAATATCAAACTATTGGGGAACGCAGTAATTTCAAAAAAAAATCCTACGCACATGCAAGATCATGGTGATGCATAGCAACGAGAGGGGAGAGTATCGTCTACGTACCCTCGTAGACCGTAAGCAGAAGCGTTATGACAACGCGGTTGATGTAGTCGTACGTCTTCACGATCGATCGACCGATCTAGTATCGAAGATACGACACCTCCGCGATCTACACACGTTCGGCTCGATGATGCCCCGTGAACTCACGATCCAGTAGAGCTTCGAGGGAGAGCTTCGTCAGCACAATGGTGTGATGATGGTGATGATGTTGCTACCGGAACAGGGCTTTGCCTAAGCACTGCTACGATATTACCGAGGTGGATTATGGTGGAGGGGGGTACCGCACATGGCTAAAGATCAATGATCAACTTGTGTGTCCATGGGGTGCCCCCTCCCCCATATATAAAGGAGTGGAGGAGGGAGAGGGGGCCGGCCTCCTAGGCGCACCCCAAGGGGAGTCCTACACCCACCGGGAGTAGGATTCCCCCCTTGCCTTGTTGGATTTAGGGGAGAAGGAAGGAGGAGGGAGGAGGAAGGAAAGGGGGGCCCGGCCCCCCTCCCAATTCGGATTGGGCTTGGGGGGTCCCTCCTTTGCTCTTTTCCCCTCTCTCCCACTAAGGCCCAATAAGGCCCATATACCTCCCATGGGGTTTCGGTAACCTCCTAGTGCTTCGGTATACTTCCGATTTCACCCGGAACCATTCTGATGTCCAAACATAGGCTTCCAATATATCGATCTTTACGTCTCGACCATTTCAAGACTCATCATCATGTCCGTGATCAAATCCGGGACTCCGAACTACCTTCAGTACATCAAAACACATAAACTCGTAATACCGATCGTCATCGAACGTTAAGCATGCGGACCCTACGGGTTCGAGAACTATGTAGACATGACTGAGACTCATCTCCTGTCAATAACCAATAGCGGAACATGGATGCTCATATTGGTTCCTACATATTCTACGAAGATCTTTAACGGTTAAACCGCATAACAACATACGTTGTTCCCTTTGTCATCGGTATGTTACTTGCCCGAGATTCGATCGTCGGTATCTCAATACCTAGTTCAATCTCGTTACCGGCAAGTCTCTTTACTCGTTCCGTAATGCTACATCCCGTAATTAATGTCGTGGTTCTAAGTCTGACAGTAGAATGGGGGTAGGGATGTAGAGGCAAGATCCTAGCTATGGAGGAGTTGTACACACGAGTTTTACGAGTTCAGGCCCTTCTCGGAGGAAGTAACAGCCCTACGTCTCGGAGCCTGGAGGCGGTCGACTGGATTATGTGTGTGTGTGTGTGTGTGTGTGTGTGTGTGTGTGTGTGTGTGTGTGTGTGTGTGTGTGTTACAAGGGGTGCGAACCCTTGTCCCTGAGGAGGGGGTGGCTTATATAGAGTTCGCCAGACTCCTCCTGCCCTTAGTTACAAAGGGTTTAAGGTACGTAAAGAGGGGGGTGTTACTGGTAATGCCTACAATAAAGATACATAATGACCATTAAAGCTATGACTTAATTCCCGACAGTTGCGGAGTGGAGTGGCTCTAGATCTTCTGGTAGTCGAGTGATTGCCCATACGGTCGAGTGTCTTCGAGACTATCGAGTGGAACATAGCTTCATGGTCGAGTGGATGATGATTTTTCTTCGAGTGCTTCCGGCTCCTTTAGAGATGTCCTTGGGGAGGGTATCTTGGACAGATCCATGACCTTACCCTAGGTACATAGCTTCATCATTAGCCCCCGAATGGATCAGGGTTTGAGTGAGGAAGGAGTTGAGAACACTTCTGACTCATTTTTCGTGCTATGAGTATGTCTTGTTCTGGATCAGTGAACTGAGTTGATGACACCAACTTCTTTTTCAGTCGCCTTGATCCATTCTTAGTTTTTGTCGAGTGAACTTTTACTGAAAAGCTCAAGTGATGATGTGGAGGATGTCTTCCGTCTGACAAGTTGTTCTGCTGTCCACGGATTTCGCGGGATTCGAATTTTGGGAAGCGCGCCGAGCGGGGGAGGCCGCGGTAATCGGGATGGATTAGGCAGGTTGCCTCGATCCCCACGCCACCTTTTTTGCCATGTATTGCACGCGCGACTGTTGCGGGATTTGATGAGATTGTCCGGGCCTACAAGTCAGTCACTCGGAAGTGTCCTTATAAAAGGCACCGGACCGGGCTTTTGAACAATGCGCCCTCATTCTCCTTCTTCCTCAGATTTCTCCGCTGCGCCTGCTTCCGCTCTCGGCGTCGTAGCCCCGCTCGAACTCGATTCGCTGCCATGGGGAAGGAGAAGACAGTGGCGTTGGAGCGCGCAAACAAGGCGACAGCGAAGGCGAAAGGAAAGAGGACCAGCCAGGGTGGATCCTCGTCAAGGTCTGGCCTGCCGTCGGGCTGGATCTAGGGTGACTGGATCCGCTCGATGATCAGCCAAGACGACCTTGACGATCTGGTTGAGGGGGGACTGATCCCCCACGAATCGGCGCGGCTCCCGGGGAACGAGACCAAGCCGCGGCCGCAGGAGGGTGAGTGCGTTCTCCTCGCCACCCATGTCGACCGCGGGTTTTCTTTGCCTCCCCACCCTTTCTTTCGTGGTTTTTTGAACTTCTTCGGGGCTCAACTCCACCACTTTACTCCAAACACCATCGTGTACCTTGCTGCCTTTGTGTCAATGTGCGAAAATTTCTTGGGTTGTCGACCGCACTGGGGTCTCTTCAAGCACATATTCACATGTCGCTCCCAGTCGGTCAAGAAGGCCAACCCGAGTGACGAGAGGATGCACGTGATACAGATGTGTGGGGGCCTTGGAATCCAAAGAGGAACAAGAGCACCTTCCCAGCTATGATCCTTCCCGACTCGGTCCGGGGCTGACAGTCGACCTGGTTTTACTGCAAGGACCAGCCGACCCCGGGTCAGTCAACTGGACTTCCCCCCTTTTCTTTGGCTCGAGTGGAGAAGCCCTCCTCCTTGAGGGTGATCCCGGAAGAGAAGGCGCAGGTGAAAGTGTTATTCGAGCGGGTCGTCCAACTTGTCCGCGACGGAGTGACTGGTATGGACCTGTTGGAGGTCTTTCTCAGTCGACGCATCCAACCACTCCAAGCCCGTGACCATCTGATGTGGATGTACTCGGGACTCGAGGAATCCACTCGGATCCACCCGGAGGACGTTAGTGAAGACACGGTGGAGAAGTGGCTGAGAGGAATCACCGGCAACAAAGATAATCCCCGGGGGTCTAGGAGGGTGATTCCATTCGACCATTTGCGCCTGCCGGAATAGGTATGATTCTGCATTGCCAAGTATCTTCTTGATTCACTGCGTAACATCTTGTTGACGGTTGACTGTATTTCTTTTGTTCATTGTCTTTTCAAGCTCTTATTGATATGTACTCAATGCCTAATGGAGTGCAAGAGCAAAATGTCGAGGAAGGGGCGAGCAAGGGTGAGAGCGGGGAGTGGCACTCGGATGCAGAGGAGGACAAGGAGAGCGACGACTCAAGTGATGAAGAAGAAGTCAACTCGCCGCCTCACAGAGAGAGAAGGTCCAAGCACGCTCATGACCCGGCGAGCGCCCTTGACCTGACCGCCGCACTGACTGGGCAATCTTCGAAGCGCCCTCGGACGTCTTCTCCGGTGCCGACTGAGAAGGTATCGAAACAACTCAAGACTGCGCTGCCTCCCGCACCGAAAGCATTGAAGGCCACCTCCTCCAAACCACCGAAGGCTTTGCCCAGGATCAAACTGACCATCCCCACCATCTCCGAGTAATCATCTGACCCGATCTTTTGGTCGACTCGAGCAACAGAACATAACCGACTGAATGTTGACATTTGCAGTGATGCTACATCTGGAACTTCTTCCTACCAATACCGAGACGAGGAAATGGAAGACGCGGATACCTCCAACCCAGGTAAAACTCTCATGATCTTGTTCTTGATTATTTGGTCGATTAAATTCTGGCGATTCACTTGGGGTCGACTGATTTATTTGCAGCCCCACCCAACATTATCGATCTTTCGGATGATGATGAAGATGTGACCCCTAGGCCCAGAAAGAACAAAAAGGTAGCAGCTGGCAAGACGTCTCAGTAGGGACCGATGACAACACCAACCGTCCGGCAATCTGAAGATGCAGGTGGGGCCTCTGTAGCTTTCGTTGTCCCATTGTCGAGTGAGCGCCCTGCGCCGTCGATTGTACTGGTGTTTCCTTCAATCGTCCAACCTCATGCTTTGGAGCTCCAAGCTGCCGCACCTGGGTCGTCTGCCCCCTTCTTCACCAACTACCATGTTCCGGAAAACCAGTCGGATGCGGCTGCGGAGGCCATCCATCAGGCTAACGTGATGATGGAGCGGATGAAGACGGTGCACGAGAATAGCCAGGCTGCTTACGATGCCAGCACGGCTCTTCGGGCCAATGTCTAGGTAAGTAGACTTTCGACTGACCTTGTTCTATTAGGATATGCTACCTGAAATATTTTCTGCGTCGAATCTGTACACCCACTGGGCATTTTGTTGTTTCTAGCACTTGCGCTCTTCCACTCGGCCTGGGAGAGTGGGATCTGAACCGATGGGGGCACGCTAAGTGCACCCACTGGGTGTAGTCCCCGAGACCACAGTCGACTGCGGGCAGTCGACTGGGGTCTGAGTCCTTTTCCCTTTCCTTTCTTTCACTCGACCCGGGCGGACCGTCCGAGTGGGATCTGAACCAGTGGGGGCACGCCAAGTGCACCCACTGGGTGTAGTCCCCGAGACCACGGTCGACTGCTGGCAGTCAACCAGGGTCTGAATAGTTCTTCTCTTTTTTTATATATATTGACCCAGGCGGACCGGTCGAGCGGGGTCTGAATTAGTGGGGGCACGCCAAGTGCACCTGCTGGGTGTAGTCCCCGAGACCGCAGTCGACTGCGGTCGGTCGACTGCGGTCTGAGTAAACTTTTAAGTTTTATTTACTCGGAAGTAAATAATCTTTGATCTTGTCGATTGACATGTCTTTTACTTTCTGCAGAAATCTTGTACTCTCATTTCTAAGTTTGCCGAATTTGAGGAGAAGCAGAGGCAACTGAACCTCGACTTGGAGCTGTCCCAACAAAAGTTGAAGAAAGCTCAAGATGAAGCTGCTGGTATGGAAGGTAACTGCCTGTCGACTGTTCATGTCGATCATCTTTTAGGATATTTCTTCGATCTCTCATTTGATCTGATTGCTTCTTTTGCAGAGAAAATGAGGTTGGCTCTAGAGAAGAAGGACTTGGACCTTGCAGCTCGCAGCTCGCAGCTCGCAGAAGGAAGCTCAAGATAAGACTGCCCTTGCAGACCAGAAGCTGGCTTCGGTCGGAGCGTTGGAAGGAGAAGCAACCAAGCTAAAGTCCTCTCTCAACGAGTCCAACCGAGAGGTAACTCGTCTGAAGAAGGATAAGATTGCTCTGAATGAGAAGCTGGAGTTCGCGGTCCGTAAGAGAAATGACACGGAAGCCTATCTGAGAACTCTTGCCAAGAAGCTCTATCTTATGCTGGAAGGTACTCCTTTTAGTCCGACTGCTTTACTGCTTGCAAGTTAATCCTGTCTAGTCGACTCACTAACTCTTTGGCTGCAGAATTCTGCCAAAACTTTGACGAGGAAACTGGAAGGATCGAGACGGGTTTAGACCCTATCGTTTCTCCGGTCGGCGACGAGGCTGCCATGAATGTGCTTCGACTGGAATCCCGTGTCGCTAGCGTCACAAGTTACCTCGCTCATTTGAAGGTGGCAGTTTCACGGATCGACTCATCACTCTGGCCAGGGGCGACGCTTCAAAATGACCTCGAATCTCTGATGACTCGGCTCAACGAGATTCCTGGTCGAGTGCATGAGTGGAAGAAGTCCTCTGCCCAGTGTGGTGCTGACGTGGCGTTGTCCTTGGTAAGGGTCCACTTCAAGGAAGCTCGTGAAGACAAGCCGGCGGCAATCAAGGTCGCCAACACCAAAAGGCACGACTTCCAGTCCTTTATGGAGACTTTCATCGTTGCCGCCACTCGGATCGCAGATGGAATCGACTTGGACGAATTCGTCAAACCTGCCAACCCTCCTCCTGACGAGTGAACAAACTATGAGATTTAAACCTATCTTAAGTTTGCCTCGGAATGCCAAGTGGTTGCTGTAACCATTAAACTCCTTCGGGCCTAATGCTCGAATACTTTTGATTTGTCGCTTGGAACTTTAGGATTTATCCGAGCTGCATTTGAGTATGCTTGCGATTGCTTTTGGAATATGTTCCCTATTTGAAATGACCTTCGTGTTTGAGATGCAACCTTGAAATGGAGACTTCAATCGATCTGCGCCTTGTCGTCCTTGCGAACAAGGATGGAGCGCATGTTGTATCTGTGGCGTAGCTCGAAGGAGAAGGTTGCAGTCGACCTGTGCCTCATCGTCCTTGCAGACAAGGATGGAGAGTACGTTGTATTTGTGGTGTAGCTCGAAGGAGAAGGTTGAAGTCGACATGTGCCTCGTCGTCCTTGCGGACAAGGATGGAGCACACGTTGTATTTGTGGCGTAGCTCGGAGAAGAGGGCCGCGGGCGACCCGCACCTTGTCGTCCTTGCGGGCTAGGATGGAGCGCACGTTGTATTTGTGGCGTAGCTCGGAGAAGAGGGTCGCGGTCGACCTGCACCTTGTCGCCCTTGCGGGTAGGGATGGAGCGTACGTTGTACTTGTGGTGCAGCTCCAAAGGAGAAGGTTGTAGTCAACCTGCACCTCGCCGTCCTTGCAGGTGAGAGCTGGACTATAGCTAAGCCTCCGAGTGGGAGGATTGCTCACCACTCGGTAGAATGTACAAACTTAGGCGAGTACTGGACTGCAGCTAAGCCCGAGTGGGAGGATTGCTCACCACTCGGTAGGATTTTACAAACTTAGGCGAGTACTGGACTGCAGCTAAGCCCCCGAGTGGGAGGATTTCTCACCACTCGGTAGGATTTTACAAACTTAGGCGAGTATTGGACTGCAGCTAAGCCCTCGAGTGGGAGGATTTCTCACCACTCGGTAAGATTTTACAAACTTAGGCGAGTACTGGACTGCAACTAAGCCCCCGAGTGGGAGGATTGCTCACCACTTGGTAGGATTTTACAAACTTAGGCGAGTACTGGA
>NC_041386.1:564063487-564113337 GCF_002162155.2 Triticum dicoccoides
ACAGCTAAGCCCCCGAGTGAGAGGGTTGCTCACCACTCGGTAGGATTTTACAAACTTAGGCGAGTACTGGACTGCAGCTAAGCCCCCGAGTGGGAGGGTTGCTCACCACTCGGTAGGATTTTACAAACTTAGGCGAGTACTGGACTGCAATTAAGCCCCCGAGTGGGAGGGTTGCTCACCACTCGGTAGGATTTTAAAAACTTAGGCGAGTACTGGACTGCAGCTAAGCCCCCCGAGTGGGAGGCTGGCTCACCACTCGGTAGGATTTTGAAAAACTTAGGCGAAATGGGTTCGCAGCTCCCGAGTGAGAGGCTTGCTCACCACTCGGTAGGATTTTCTTTCGAACTTAGGTGAAACGGATTCGCAGCTAAGTCACCCACTGGGGGTTTTAAGACGTAAACAAAAGCAACAACAATCGTGCCAGAGGACTGTAAAGCTCTTGTCTTTGATAAACAAATTACAAAGGTATTTCTTATTGCATTTTATTTGAACGAGTACTTAAGTATAAAAGGGGCGGAGCAGCTCCGTGTTCCAAGCCCGTGGCTCGTCCTTCTTATGCTCGACACTATAAAGGTGGTATGCTCCGTTGTGGAGCACTCTGGTGACAATGAAGGGACCTTCCCAAGTTGGGCCGAGCTTGTGTGATTTCTGCTGATCCACTCGAAGAACCAAGTCTCCCTCTTGAAACGCTCGACCCTTCACGTGTCTAGCGTGGAATCGATGCAAGTCTTGTTGATAAATGGTCGACCGGATCAAGGCCATCTCTCTTTCCTCCTCTAGGAGGTCGACTGTGTCTTGCCGAGCTTGTTCTGCTTCATCTTCAGAGAAGAGCTCAACTCGTGGTGCATTATGAAGCAAGTCACTCGGTAGAACAGCTTCAGCTCCATAGAACAAGAAGAATGGAGTTCGGCTAGTCGACCGATTAGGAGTTGTCCTCAATCCCCAGAGAACTGATGGAAGTTCATCAACCCAGGCGCTCGCTGCGTGCTTGAGATCTCGCATCAGTCGGGTTTTCAGTCCTTTGAGAATCAGGCCATTTTCTCTTTCTGCTTGTCCATTCGACTAGGGATGGGCGACTGAAGCATAGTCGACTCGTGTGCCTTGTGAGGCGCAGAAGGTTCTGAACTCATCAGAATCGAAGTTCGATCCGTTGTCAGTGATGATGTTGTGCAGAACCCCATATCTGAAAATCAACTCTATGATGAAGCTGACGGCAGTACCAGCTTCAAGATTCTTAATAGGCTTGGCTTCAGTCCATTTGGTAAACTTGTCGACTGCTACAAGCACATGAGTGAAGTCGCTCCTACCAGTCCTCAGTGGACCGACCATGTCCAATCCCCAAACAGCAAAGGGCCAGACGAGTGGGATGGTCTTGAGGGCTGATGCAGGTTTGTGCGACATATTGGAGTAAAACTGGCAGCCTTCACATCTATCGACTATGTCTTTCACCATTTCATTTGCTCATGGCCAATAAAATCCAGCTTGGTATGCTTTAGCCACAATGGTCCTAGAGGACGCATGGTGACCACAAGTCCCCGAATGGATGTCCTGGAGGATCACTCGGCCTTCTTCTGGTGTTATGCATTTCTGGCTGACCCCAGTTGCACTTTCTCTGAACAGTTGTCCTCTTATTACAGTGAAGGCCTTGGATCAACGGACGATTTGTCGAGCCTCTTCTTCATCCTTTGGGAGCTCTTTCCTAAGGATATATGCAATGTATGGCACTGTCCAGTCGGGAGTGATGACCAACACCTCCATGATTAAGTCGACCATGGCTGGGACCTCGACTTCAGTCGGATCTGTGGCACTCCTAGGCTGCGGGGGCTCTTCAGTGAAGGGATCTTCTTGAACTGAAGGTGCATGAATATGCTCCAAGAACACATTGCTGGGAATAGCTTCTCTCTTGGAGCCTATCTTTGCTAAATCATCTGCTGCTTGATTTTTCAGTCGAGGTACATGATGGAGCTCTAACCCCTCAAACTTCTTTTCCAACTTCCTCACCGTGTTGCAGTAACCAATCATGGCTGGGCTTCTGACGTCCCACTCCTTCATCACTTGATTGACTACCAAATCTGAGTCGCCATAGACCATGAGGCGACAGACGCCGAGTGAGATGGCCATATGCAACCCATACAGGAGTGCTTCATATTCTGCTTCGTTATTGGAGGAATCAAAGTGAATCTGGAGGACATATCTGAGCTTGTCTCCTCGGGGGATACCAGTACCACCCCAGCACCGGAACCATTCAGCATCTTGGAACCATCAAAGAACATGGTCCAATGCTCCGAGTGAACTTGAGTCGGCAGTTGTTGTTCAATCCACTCGGCGAGTAAATCTGCTATTGCTTGGGACTTAATAGCTTTCTTCGCCTCGAACTTGATATCTAAGGGAAGGAGTTCAATCTCCCACTTTGCCACTCGACCAGTTGCATCTCTATTGTTCAGAATCTCTGATAATGGAGCGTCGCTAACGACTGTAATGGAGTGATCAGAGAAGTAATGTGCAACCTTCTTCGTGGTCATATAGATCCCATAAACAGGCTTATGATAATGTGGATATCTTTGCTTTGATGGAGTCAAAACTTCAGAGACATAGTATACTGGGCGCTGAACTTTGTAAGCTTGTCCTTCTTCTTCCCGCTCGACCGTAAGTACTGTACTAACGACTTGTCCAGTGACTGCAATGTAAAGCAGTAAAGGCTCTTTGCTGATTGGAGCAGCAAGCACTGGCTGGGTGGAAAGCAGGGCTTTAAGCTATGCAAATGCTGCATCAGCTTCAGGAGTCCACTCGAACTTACCTGACTTCTTCATCAGTCGGTAAAGAGGCAGTGCCTTTTCACCGAGGCGAGAAATGAATCGACTTAGGGCGGCCAAACAACCAGTAAGCTTCTGGACATCGTGCACACGCACAGGGCGTTTCATCCAGAGTATGGCACCCACTTTCTCTGGGTTAGCATCGATCCCTCGTTCGGAAACGAGAAAACCGAGTAATTTTCCACCTGGAACTCCAAACATGCACTTTGATGGATTAAGCTTGATATCATACCTTCTGAGGTTGGCAAAGGTTTCAGCAAGGTCAGCCAGTAGGTCGGAACCTTTACGTGACTTGACCACAATGTCATCCATGTATGCTTCCACATTCCGACTGATCTGAGTGAGCAAGCACTTCTGAATCATCCGCATGAATGTGGCTCCATCGTTCTTCAAACCAAATGGCATAGTGACATAACAGAAGCACCCAAATGGGGTGATGAAAGCTGTTTTTATCTCATCGGGTCCGTACAGACGGATCTGGTGATATCCGGAATAAGCGTCCAAGAAGGACAAACACTCACACCCCGCAGTCGAGTCGAATATTTGGTCGATGCGAGGGAGAGGAAAGTGATCTTTCGGGCAGGCCTGATTGTCTTCACTACTAGTTTGTGTAAACATGATCAGAAGCTTCACAAAAGGGAAGTAAACTCTGTTGAACCGGTAGTACCTCAGTATTTACGCTGGTCTGAGCAACCTATTCTGTGGAGTAGAGAGGATCACCCACCCCGGGTTGATAATCCAGGTCACTTGGTCCTGGTGGTAGCCCCTCAAGTTGGGGGATACAAGTTTACCAAAGTACTCATGGATGGGGGAAGTAGTATCAACATTTTATATTATGATACATTCCGCCATATGGGGTTGACAGATAAGAATCTTAAACCGTCGAATACGGTCTTTCATGGTGTGGTGCCTAGTAAGTCTGCATATCCTGTTGGCAAGATAGCTTTGGAGGTAGCTTTTGGAGATGACTATGATTCAAGGTTAGAAACATTGACATTTGAGGTGGTAAAGATCAAAAGTTTGTACCACGCCTTGTTTGGGCGGCCGGCCTATGCTAAATTCATGGCGAGGCCGTGTTATGTTTATCTAGAGCTTAAAATGCCAGGTCATAAGGGGACTATCACAGTACATGGAAGTATAAAGATTGCTTTGGAGCGTGAGGAAGGTGATGCAGCTTATGCTGAGTCGGTTTGTGCCACGGAAGAGTGGAAACTCTATAAGGAGCAAGTTGATCCGGCAGACATGACCTCTTTGAAAAAGCCAACTACAGAACATGATTCGGCGTTGAGGTTCAAATCGGCTACAGATACTAAGATGGTTGACTTTGTTCCTGGCGATTCATCCAAACAGTTCAGCATCAGCACTAACCTGGATCCCAAATAGGAAAGCGCGCTCATCGAGTTCATCCGTGAGAATCGGGACATCTTTGCATGGAAACATTCTAACATGCCAGGTGTACCGAGGGAACTCGCTGAGCACACACTCAATATTGATCCTAATTTTAAACCGGTCCGACAGTTCCTCTGCCGCTTCAATGAAGAGAGACGGAAGGCTATCAGTGAAGAGGTAGCCCGTCTGTTGGCCGCAGGGTTTATTGTCGAGGTTTTTCATCCAGAATGGTTAGCTAATCCGGTGCTGGTTCTTAAGAAAAACGACACTTGGCGCATGTGTGTGGATTACACAGATTTAAACAAGACTTGCCCTATAGACCCCTTTGCTCTCCCTCGCATTGATCAGATAATTGATGCTATGGCAGGTTGTGACCGTTTGTATTTTCTAGATGCTTACTCTGGTTATCATCAGATCAAAATGGCGGTTAAGGACCAGGAGAAAACAGCTTTCGTAACTCCGTTTGGAGCCTTCTGCTATGTCTCCATGCCTTTTGGACTCAAGAGTGCCCAGGCAACTTACCAGCGATGTGTTCAGAATTTCCTTCATAAACAAATTGGGCGCAATGTTCATGCATATGTGGATGATATTGTGGTAAAATCCAGAAAGGAGACGTTGATAGATGATTTAAGAGAAACCTTTGACAATCTCCGGATTTATAAGATGACGCTCAATCCGGAGAAGTGTGTCTTTGGTGTCCCGGCAGGCAAGCTCTTAGGTTTTCTGGTGTCAAACAGAGGCGTTGAGGCTAATCCGGAAAAAATTGCAGCAATTACGTCCTTGGCTAAACCGGCGTGTATCAACGATGTTCAACGTCTGGCCGGCCGGATTACAGCCTTGAGCCGGTTTATCAGTCGCCTTGGAGAGAAGGCCATCCCCTTATATCAGATGCTTAAGAAAACAGATAGCTTTTTCTGGAGTGAGGCAGCTGATAAAGCATTTGCGGATCTGAAGAGGCAGCTAGCTGAACCGCCCGTGCTCGCAGCACCAATCAATAAAGAGCCGTTATTATTATATGTGACTGCTAATGCCCGGGCTGTTAGCGTAGCCATTGTAGTAGAGCGCAAGGAGCTTGGCAAGGAATATCCGGTTCAATGGCCAGTTTATTATATCAGCGAGGTGCTCATTGAGTCAAAGCAGAGGTATCCGCATTGGCAAAAGCTGGTGTATGGAGTATTTATGGCAAGCCGGAAGCTTAAACATTATTTTCAGGGCCATCCCATCACAGTGGTCAGCTCAACTCCTCTGGGCGATATCATTCAAAACATAGAAGCAACTGGCCGGATTGCCAAGTGGGCTATTGAGCTTGGACCTCATGGGCTCAAATATATACCCCGCACAGCGATCAAATCCCAGGCACTCGTGGACTTCATCAATGATTGGACGGAGTTACAGGCACCTGAAGAGAAACCAGATAATACATATTGGACTATTCATTTTGATGGATCCAGACAGTTGGAGGGCTCGGGGGCTGGAGTCATACTAACTTCCCCACGAGGTGACAAGTTTTGTTATGTCCTCCGTTTAATGTTCCCTTGTACTAACAATGCAGCTGAATATGAGGCTTTGCTCCACGGTCTTCGGATGGCTAAGGAGATGAATTTGAGCCGGGTTAAGTGCTTCGGCGATTCAGATCTAGTGGCTCAGCAGGTGTCTGGCACTTGGGACTCTAAGGACCCACTCATGGATGCATATCGGCAAGAGGTGGACTCAGTGGCTGGTCATTTTAAGGGTTATCAGGTGGACCATATAGACTGGCGGAAGAATGAAGCGGTGGACGCTTTAAGTCGTCTTGGTTCCCAGCGTAAACCGGTCCCGCCTAATGTCTTTCTTGATGTGTTGCATAATCCGCCAGTCAAGGTGCCAACCGAAGAAGATTTGGCTATTCCTGATCTGGAGGCTCAGTTGGTGGCAGCTCTGCATGCCATACCGGATTGGACGATCCCATATCTGGCTTACATGAACCGGGGTGAGTTACCAGACGATGAAACGTTGGCTCGACAGATAATCCGGCGTTCAAAGTCCATGACCATACTCAACGAGGAGTTACATCGTTACAGTGTTTCAGGAGCAATTCAGCGCTGTGTTTCTCCTCAAGAAGGTTGTGAGATTTTGCGAGAAATCCATGAAGGGGATTGCAGTCACCATGCCGGTTCAAATTCTTTGGTTGCCAAGGCTTTTCGCCACGGTTTTTACTGGTTGACGGCGCATGCTAATGCGGAGGATTTAGTCAAGAGATGTGATGGATGTCAAAAATTTGCCCGCCGTGCGCATGTTCCGGCTCAAGAGTTGAGGATAATTCCAATTACGTTGCCGTTTGCAACTTGGGGGCTTGATATGGTTGGACCCTTCAAGCGCTCTAAGGACAAAAAGACCCACCTGTTATTAGCAGTTGATAAATTCACTAAATGGGTGGAGGCAGAGCCAGTCAACAAGTGTGATGCAGCCACGGCGGTTCAATTCATCAAGAAGGTGATATTCCGGTTTGGCTTTCCACACAGCATTATAACAGATAATGGTACTAACTTGTCAAAAGGGGAGATGGAAGAATTTTGTCAACATGAGCACATCCGGCTCGATCTAGCGTCGGTGGCTCACCCCCAATCTAATGGTCAAGCAGAGAGGGCAAATCAAGAAATTCTATGGGGTATCAAACCTAGGCTTATGGTTCCCTTAAAGAGGACGCCGGGTTGTTGGGTTGAGGAGCTACCTTCTGTGTTATGGAGCATCAACACCACACCCAATAGGTCTACGGGTTATACACCTTTCTTCATGGTCTATGGAGCGGAGGCCGTTCTTCCTAGTGACATCCGTCACGATTCGCCCCGTGTGACAGCTTATGTTGAAGCTAATAATGAGAAGGCACGTCAGGATTCTCTGGACCTGTTGGATGAAGAGCGTGATCTTGCAGCAGAACGATCAGCGATTTATCAACAAGATCTCCGACGTTATCACAGCCGCCGGGTTAAAACCAGAACCTTTCAAGAAGGCGATTTGGTGCTCCGGCTCATCCAGGATCAGACTGATATGCACAAGTTATCCCCACCTTGGGAAGGACCCTTTGTGGTTAGCAAAAATCTGCACAACGGGTCTTACTACCTCATTGATGTTCGAGAGCATAAAGACTCATGTCAATCGGAGGACGAAACAAAGCGGCCATGGAACATAGCTCTCCTTCGGCCTTACTATACTTGAGCCACAGGCTCTTCTTATGTACATATTTATGATAATGTATATATTATATAATAAACCGGAGCCTCCATTAAAGCGGGGTCTCTGTTCTTTTTACATCATGTGTGTGCTCACAAGAGTTTCTACTGACAAAGCGGAGTTTTTGTTAAACCGGTATCTACAGCCGCACGGATATAAAGAATATCACTAGGGGGCTTGGTCATATCTGAACCATAGCTACACCTCTTGATCGGTTTGAAATGACAAAGGGATATCACTAGGGGGCTTGGTTGTTATCACACCACAGCTACACCTCTTGATAGGTGTTTAGCCAGAAAGGAAATTATGTGGGGCCAAAGAGAGTGTTGCACAAAGCACAAACTCAAACATGGGCACCCACGGAGCACAGCTCACGAAGTTACTTGGGGGCTCTTTGTGAAAGCAACAAAGAGTTTGCAAGGACCATCGTAATTGGCTATCAAGCCACGGCTTGGAAGCCTGGTGTATTCACCTAAAAACCCGGGTTAACCCGCCTTCATCAAGTAAGCCACTCCTGTCCAGGTAATCCTGGTATGACCCATCGAATGTTTGACATGTCAATATTTTATAGACCCTGAACTTGTTAAAGTTAAAACGATGAGTGGTTAATTGGAGGCCATCTTAAAAGGCTTTGTTAAATGGTTTAACTCAGAGGCCTGGCAGCCCATGAAAAGCCTCGATTTGGAGCCTGGCAGCTTGTAAAAAGCCTTGCATATTTTCCTGTTTGAGTTTTGTTTGTTGAAATTCATAAGTATTTTTTTTTGATAAACCGGTGTCCTTGACCCGGCTTGCTTCTCAACTACAAGTTGTTGACACATGATCAGTTATAAACTGGTGTTTATTGACCCGGTTTGGTTTGACTAAATCACAAGTGTTATAAAGAAAACCCGGTAGTTATCCCGGTCCGGTTTAATATATAAACCAGCAGTATAGAGGATGAGGTTATTAACGCTCCGGATTGGTATTAACACCTTTGCCGTATACACCGTTGGTCAACCAATAAGGTATGTTATGTATACTGCTTTTTGTACAAACACTTTGATTATTTCATCTATGTCATGTACATTTCCCGGATATATTGATCAGTCTAGCGGTAAACCGCTAGACACTTTTAAGTTGTTAAACCCAGGAACACAATTCATCATGGGTTATGCATAAATATACCCCAAAGGGTGGCACAAGTTGTCATGAGGCATTACAAAACATGCTCGATGGCATGGCAAATAAAGGAGTTTTTAGCTATCCTATTACAAGAAGCCTTTAAAACGGCTCCAATGGCATAATTGCTTTTCACAAGATCGGCACATGGTGGATAGTAAACCGGCAACCGGTTTAGGATGCTTCGTCTGGACGGTTTGATGGTTGAGGGTCAGTTGGTGTGGGAACTTCTTCATCCCTCCCCAGACGCTGGAAATCAACCGTTGACCAATCGATTCCAGTTAAAGCTTGAAACACTCCTTCTTCATGGATAAGATTGGAGGGGTTAATATCAGGAGCATAAGTGTGCTTACGAATCGGAGGCACAAGTTCTTCAACTTCATGGATGTCGGCCGGCTTCCTCTTCCCCTCCGCATTGTAAAACGGTTGAAAATGGGACAAATCTGTATCATCGGCCAACTTGTTGGCTGCTGGCCGCATCTATTTGGTCAGCCGCCGGAGATCATCATTATCAAAGTTGGAACCATCTTCTTTAACACCTGGGTATCCTTTGATGATGTCTTCCGCTTCAAGATCTGGAATCCAGGCTTTTGCTCGAATAAGTGCAGTTAAAGCTCCGGCTCTGGCAGCTGCTTTCTTCAACTCGGCGATGCGGGCTGGTAACATGGCCAACTTCTCAAGAGTTTCTTTAATCAAAGTGGCAGACGGTTTGTTATAAGCTGCCGTGCAAATAGCCCGCTGAGACCCAGAGTACAACTGTTCAGTCAATGTGTATGCCGCTTTGAGTTTCATCCGCATATCTGTGCCAAGATGAGCGATCCGGGTACCTTTCAAAGATTTTATCAACATTTTGGTCAGTTATAAGGTTCATCAACTTATGCAACACACGTAAAGCGGTTACTTACCAAAGATAGCAGAGGTCATAGCATTGATTTGGTGTTTCAAACCAGCTAGTTCATCTACCACTCGCTTCAGGGCTGCCTCGGCGTCTACAGCTCTTTTGGTTAAACCGGATTTCTCGGTTTCCCAGTCAGCACGATCTTTGTTGAAAGACTCTTTCAACTTTTCCATCACGGTCAGGGCCTGGGTCAACTCTTCTTTGGTTTTTTCAGCCTCGACTTGTTGTGACTTCACATTCTCTTGCAAGTCAGAATTTCGGGCATCTTTGCTTCTCAGTTCAGCCTGCCACGTTGAAGGTATGTTAAACAAACAATATATATGTGCTAAGTACAAAGCGTATAACAAAGTTATGCACTTCATACTTGGGGGCTAATGCCTATTTGCTCTTAAGTACTACACTTTATACAAGTCTCCAGAACAATGCAAGCATTATCCTTGACACTTGGGGGCTAATGTGCGTCTGTTCTAAAACGGATGTGTGGATTAAAAACCGGATTAACTTGCCAAGTTAAACCGGCCTTTGGGGGCTATGCTGCAGAAAGTTATCTAATTATTTCAAGATGAGTCTTATCTATTGTTAGAGACCTGCCATTGCAAGGATTAATGATGAGATGCTTAAAGTGTTACAAAGACCCGATTTATGATTAACAATCATAAAACGGCCCTTGGGGGCTACTTGGGATAGTATTTCAGCTATAAATCAATAAACAAAGGGAGAGGAATTTACCTCATATCGCTCTTTCATCAAGTTCACCAAACCGGCTTCATAATCCCGGTTTGAGTGCACACGGTTCAAGAAGCCAGAATGGAGCTCATCAGCGTTAAGATGAGCATAGTTGGATAAATCGCTACTCCATTTACCTTTCTCCCCGGCAGCTTGCTCTTCTTTGGCACTGTGTTGAGCCAAAATGACGGGATGGCCAGGAGAGCTGTGGCCCATTCCAGTAATAATAACGTCATCACCTTGGCCTTCAGGGTTTTTGGTTGATGATATTGGAATTTCAGCATCTTTCACCAGACTAGCCCAGTTTGGTTCTGCCGGTTCAGCATCAGGCGCAGCAGGATCAGCGTCTGCTGGTTCATCAGTATTTTGGCCTTCAAGGGGCGGGTTATCAGAAGCAGCTTCAGGATGAGGGCTTTCCGGTTCACGAGTTTGTTCCGGTTCACCTCTTGGTTCTTCTTCTTCGGCGACCGGATCTTCGAGCGGATTGGTGGTCCGAGCTTTCTTACTGGGTCTGGCTTTGGCCCTGCAAACAGAATAAAAGAGGATTAACATCCTATTCAAAGGATTTATGACGCATTGAAAGGAAAGGTTTTTACAACTCACCCGGCCATAGTTTTCAAAGGGGGGAGTTGAGTTGTTGTCGATTCACCAGAAGATGAAGGAGGTGTCACCTGATAATTTGAATCGGATGGATTAAGAGGCTGTCTGAAATAACCTGCCTTGGGGTAAGAATGGTCAGAAGTAGGAGAGACCTCAGACCGGCGCTTCCAAACCGGAGTATCAGGTAAACCGGCTGAAGTGACCTGTTGGCCACTGTGCCGGGTTGTCCGGCGAGCTTCATGTTGCTGAGTCTTCAAAATAAATGTTGGATCCAAGTGAGCAACAGGATGAGAAAAGCTTACTTTCCGGACTGCTTGGCGAGTTTTTTGTGTTGGCATAGAGTCTGAACCGGAGGAAAGGGTAATTACCTCTACATCATCAGCTTGACTAGCTTCTGCGTCCTCCTGAGGAAGATCATTGTTAATGAGATGCATGAAAAGAGAGCCAAGTGAGTCAAGTTCTACCTCAACTTCTGGATCATCAGTATCATCATCAAGCTCCATATTAATCTGGTCAGCCATTTTCCGTTTTGACGTCCGTTTTACGGCTTTGGTCTTTCGGCGGGATGGCTTGACCGCTTTGTCTCCAGTCGGCTTTACCGCTTTCTCTACAGTTTTCCGTTTCCAGAAGGGGTCATCTCCCTATATACAAAGAAGAAGGATTACAGGTTGCATAAGCTAAAAATATTAGAGACAAGGGGGAAATATAATGCTTACAGCAGGCGGTTTGTTTTTGGCATAGAAGGGACTCAGACCGGTTTGACTACAGATCAATTCTGATTCATTCAAAATCTTCTTTACACCTTTAGTGACTTCTTCCTCAGATAATTGGATGTTGCAATGGCGTTGAGGGTCGTCAACCTCACCGGTATATTCAGACATTAAATCGGGACGCCGGCTTAGCGGCAAGATACTCCAGGATATCCAACAGCGCACAGAGTCCACGCCTGTTAAACCGTTCGCCATAAAGGCCCAGAGTTTGGCAAGTTGAGGAGCATATTTTGCCTTTTCTAAAGAGCTCAGGCGTTGTGGCATTGGGTGAGTGTTGGATAGTCTGTAATCACGAAAGTCGGGGAGGGGATTTTCATCTTCAGGCGAAGTGTCTCTGCAATAAAACCAAGTTTGGTTCCATTCCTTTGGGTGGCTATGATGTTTGGCATGAGGAAATTCAACTTCTTTCCGCTTTTGAATTGAGACACCACCAAGTTCTGTGTTCGGTCCATTTACAAACTCTGTGCGCCGGTTTAAGTGGAAGAAATCCTGGAACAGTTCTGCAGTTGGTTCTTCTTGTAAATATACTTCATAGAAGACCTGGAAGTTGCATAAATTGGAGACCGAGTTGGGACCGATATCTTGCGGATGAAGTTGGAAGCTGGCAAGCACATCTCGGTAAAACTTTGATCCTGGCGGTTTGAAGCCACGGCCTATGTGATCAACAAAGACCACCACCTCGCCCTGCCTTGGGGTCGGAGGATTTTCTGTTCCGGGAACTCGCCATTTGATTTCAATTTTCTTAGGTAGGGAGCCGATGCTGACCATCTCATTCAACTGAGTCTCAGTAACCTGGGAACGAGCCCAGTTGCAGGCAGTGAATTGTTTGGCCATTGTGAAACAAACAAGCTGAAAATGAAAGGCCGGTTTATAAATCACGCATGATTATATGCACGATACAATGGACTAAGAGACATACTGATAGAGGACATGGCATAAACCGGAGATCAATGCAATAATGCATAAAAGGTAATACCACGACAGGGTACTCAGACACTGTTAAACCAGAATATAATTATGGAGACAAAAGGCTCTTCCGGTTTATCAGAGGGCTAATGGTACAGATTGATTATGCAAAGTTAAACCGCTTATGATGGTGTGAGGAGAAACAGATTTCACAGAGATGTATAAATATTTCGGATCTAAGATAAGACAGAAAAGCAAAATATTTCGACCTAAAAAGGGTAAGACCCGAAACAGTTTATGAAGGACTGCAGCAGTTTTCTGCGTCTAAGGATTTGTGAGGGTAACAAAAGATTCATCACGGCAAGGGATATGATAAATACGAAGCATTCATCTACGGGCCAAGGAAGAACAACGCTATAAGTTCTGACGAACCTCAAGAACAGCAAGGAAACCCTAATGGATCTAGGAAAGAAGGGGGAAAGGACTTACTGCAACCACTGAAGCCGCGGAAAGGGTGATGTGGAACTCTGGTGCGAACAGGTTGATGCAGCGGCCGACGACGAAGCAGAGGCGAGGTTCAAAGATAACGGCGGTGCTCGAGTGCAGGGTCGTCGAGAGGAAGAAGAAGAGATGAATGGGTAGCGGAAAGAAAAGAAAGGGGTCCTCTGCCCCTATTTATAAGGCGAAGCGGTAAAAGGGCAAGTGCGGGAATCGAGGAGCCCAAAAAATGGATAAGTTAATAAAGGTGTCGCCTCGGTGACTGAATACACATTAAATGCAGGTAATCTCCGACGTCGACGGATGGATGACGTCAGGGCGGTTTATCATAATTTGGAAGTATGACATCACGGCGGTTTACAAGATCAAGGTGAAGATATGAGAGAAGATTTTTTCTAAGTGTAGAAGATTGACATGAACAAGTTCAAACCAATCCGGGGCCTAATGTTGGGGATATTACTACTGGAGGTAAACCGGCCTTATGTAGCCGGGTTGACTCTTTGAAGATTAGAAGCCCATGAAGATGCAAGGATGATGGCTCTTTACGGAAGGCCCAAGGCCCAAAGGCGGGTTACAGCCTGTAAATGTAAACCGACCTAGTCATGTAACTTGTATTGTAAGATAGGAAGAGTAGAGACCGAACCAGACACGTTTATGATCCGGCTTCGGGACTCTGTAGCCCGGCGGGCGTCAACCTATGAATATAAAGGGACGACCCGGCCGCAGTTGAGGGACAGACAACAACTCGAGAGCCAGACAAAGCGGATTCGCTCCCTGGCCTTCAAAACCCTAGCAATACCAATCACAACTAGACGTAGGCTTTTACCTTCCTCGAAGGGGCCGAACTAGTATAAAACTCCCCGTTTCCCCTTGTCCGGTTTAACCCCTTTAAGCTAACCCGTAGCGATGGCTCCACGACTAAGTTCCTTCACAAGGACATCTGCCGTGACAAACCCACGACACCGTTTGATATGTTTGAAGTCGATGCACATGCGAAGTGAATCGTCCTTCTTTGGGACCATGACAACATTAGCTAACCACTCGGAGTGGTAAATCTCTCGGATAAACTCAGCTGCCAGAAGCCGAGCCACTTCTTCACCAATTGCCTTCCTCTTAATGTATGGCGGACCGTCGAAGATGTTCTTTGACTGGTTTCACTTTTGGGTCGACTCACAAACGATGCTCAGCCAGTCCCCTGGGAACACCTGGCATGTCAGAAGGTTTCCATGCAAAGATGTCCCAGTTCTCACGGAGGAACTGGATGAGCGCTTCTTCCTATTTGGCGTCGAGTGTTGTTGAAATGTGAGTCGGAGCGGCATTGGGATCCGTCGGGTGAATGTGAATCGACTTTGTTTCGCCAGACGACTGGAATGCTGAATCCGTGGCAGGCTTCTTAGCTCGCAACAAATCACTCGGATCTGCATTTTTTTATATTCCTACAATTCCACTACTGCCATCTGTGCATCGACGATCTTTGAGCCCTTCTGGAAGCACTCTTCTGCCTTCTTTCGATTGCCAATGATAGTGATCACCCCTTTGGGACCAGGCATCTTCAATTTGAGGTACACGTAACATGGTCGAGCCATAAAACATGCATAAGCTGGTCTGACCAAAATAGCATGATAAGCACTCTGGAAATCTACAACTTCAAATGTCAACTTTTCTTTGCGGTAATTCTTGGAATCACCGAACACTACATCAAGGGCGATCTGACCGAGTGATGTAGCCTTCTTGCCGGGAATGACCCCATGGAAACTCATATTGCTTTCACTGAGTCTGGACATTGGAATGCCCATTCCTTTCAACGTCTCTACATACAGTATATTCAGGCCACTGCCACCATCCCATCAGAACATTAGTCAATCGAGTACCTTCGACTACTGGGTCGACCACCAGCGCTTGCCTCCTAGGGGTGGCTATGTGCGTTGGGTGATCGAACTGGTCGAATGTGATGGCAGTCTGAGACCACTTCAAATAACTGGGTGTCACTGGAGCAACCATGTTCACTTCTCTGTTGATGACTTTCAGTCGACTCTTACTCTCGACATCAGCGAAAATCATAAGAGTGGAATTGACGTGGGGGTAACCATCATCGTCCTCTTCCCCATCCTCAACTTTGTCTGTTTCCTTCTCCTTTTCCTTGGGCTGTTTCTCTCGGAATTGCTGGATTAGGAGTCGACACTGTCGAGTGGTATGCTTTGGGTAGATGAAATTACCCTCTTCATCTTTCTTGGTGTGAATGTGGCATGGTAAATCCAGCACATCATTTCCATCCTGATCTTTTACTTTCTTGGGATTCCACGATCCTTTGGGTTTCCCCTTGAACTTCCCTTGAGTCACGGCTAAGGCTTCACTAGGAGTGGCTGGCTCGGCTTTGCGCTTCTGCTTCCGGTTGGAGTTTCCTCCTCCGGTTTCGTGGGCGACTGTTTTGTGCTTGCCACTCCGGAGTCGGTCTTCTTCTTCACCATTGGCGTACTTGGTGGCAATCTCCATCATCCGAGTCAGAGTCATATCTCCCGTCCGACCAAATTTCAGTTTCAACTCCCGATACTTAACGCCTTCTTTGAAGGCACAAATTGCTTGGTGATCTGACACATTCTCCACTGTGTGGTGCAACGTGATCCATCTCTGGATATAATCCCTCAAAGTTTCATTCAGTTTTTGAACACAACACTGTAATTCTGTCAACCCTGTTGGCCGCTTGCAAGTACCTTCAAATGTTCTGACAAATACTCGAGCAAGATCTTTCCAAGTATAAATACTACCAGGAGCTAACTGATTCAGCCACGCCCTGACCGAGCCCTCTAGCATCAAAGGACGGTGCTTCATGGCCACTTCGTCGTTGCCGCCACCGATCTGTACAGCCACTCGGTAATCTTCAAGCCAAGTGTCAGGCTTGGACTCACCAGTGAACTTACTGACTCTAGTCGCCAACCTAAAGTTGGGAGGAATCACCGCAGCCCTTATGGCTCTGCTGAAGCACTCTGGGCCTGACATGCACTCTGCTGCTGGTTGGAAAATCTCTATCGGGGCCTTCTCTATGAGCTCTGTTTCTGTCGACCAGACCCTGAACGAGAATAGATCTCGCATCAAAGCCCGGTTCCCTGGGGTCGATTGGAATCCTTCGCCCACCACTATGAGGGCGTCTGTCATCCTGCTGCCGAGGCATGTATGATCCACTCCTTGGGGGAGGCGTGGGCCCTCGATGACGATCATCGTGATCGAGTCGGTGATCATACTGCTCACGGTTTCTGTACTGATCTCGTCCGTCTCCACGTCCCTCACGCCTCGGGGGTGATCTTGCGCTGTGAGCCGACTGGACTGTGTCTGCAACCATAGATCTGCTGTGAATCCTATTCCGCGACTGAGATACTACTGTATTCTGCTCTCCCGCAGCTCGGAGCAAAGCCCGGATCTACACCAAACTTCGACCAGCTTCTGACTAGGAAGGTTGAATTGACTCCGCTATTTGGGCCGCAGCTGCGAGATTCTGGATTGGAGTTCGGTATACCTGAGTCGGAGGTGGAAAAAGTTGACGTCGACTCAATTCGGGAGCACGCTGCCGAGCACGCTCGTCGAGTGCGCGCTGGAGGTTCTCTAGTCGAGTGCGCTCAGCCAAGTTGGCTAGGCGCGCCTCCTCCAAGGCCTGGGCCTCAGGGGTTTCTCCAACGATAGGAGAGTGAAGTGCACCCATGTTCCGGCGGCGAAGTTCCCCCCTCCTCTGTGAAGAGAGGGGTTCGGGTCGGTACTCTTTGTGGACACGCGATGGATACCGTCACCATTGCCTCCGTCCTCACGGGTGAAGCCAGGAGGACTACATGGTCCATTAACCATCAAAACTTCCACCGCGGGGTCGCTGCTGTCGCACTCGGATGCAGTCTCTACGGAGCCAGTCGACAGGTCGAACATGCCGTAGAGAGTTTCGTCGGGCTCGATTGCCGCGACCTGGGGGGTGGCCGATTGGCGAGTCACCGCGTGCCTCACCCACCGCTGAAGCCTCGACCGACTGGAATGTTTGCCCCGTCGGGTTGCAGGGAGGGAGGTCAGCACGGGAGCCGACCGATACTGAGTCGATGGTTGCCGTAGGAGGACGCCACGGACGCACGTGCGGAAGTGCGTTACCCCACGAATGGGGAGCGCCTCGACGTCGAGTGGCACTTCCTGGAGCCAAGCGGAGTCGTCGGCGATGAATACGAGCGCACCGAGATGGATCTCGTGGCCCTTGGCCAAACCTCCGCCCGCAACCATGTTGATGGGGATCGGAAAAATCACAACTTCTCCAACAAGTCGCTAAGACACCAGCCCCACGCTAGGCGCCAACTGTCGTTGTTCTAAGTCTGACAGTAGAATGGGGGGTAGGGATGTAGAGGCAAGATCCTAGCTATGGAGGAGTTGTAGACACGAGTTTTACGAGTTCAATCCCTTCTTGGAGGAAGTAATAGCCTTACGTCTCGGAGCCCTGAGGCGGTCGACTAGATTATATGTGTGTGTTACAAGGGGTGCGAACCCTTGTCCCTGAGGAGGGGGTGGCTTATATAGAGTTCGCCAGACTCCTCCTGCCCTCAATTACAAAGGGTTTAAGGTACATAAAGAGGGGGATGTTATTGGTAACGCCTGCAATAAAGATACATAATGACCATTAAAACTATGACTTAATTCCCGACCGTTGCAAAGTGGAGTGACTCTAGATCTTCTGGTAGTCGAGTGATTGCCCATACGGTCGAGTGTCTTCGAGACTGTCGAGTGGAACATAGCTTCATGGTCGAGTGGATGATGATTTTTCTTCGAGTGCTTCCGGCTCCTTTAGAGATGTCCTTGGGGAGGGTATCTTGGACAGATCCATGACCTTACCCTAGGTACATAGCTTCATCAACTAACTCATTAGATACATTGCTTGCAAGGCTTATTGTGATGTACATTACCGAGAGGGGCCAGAGATACCTCTCCGACAATCGGAGTGACAAATCCTAATCTTGATCTATGCCAACTCAACAAACACCATCGGAGACACCTGTATAGCACCTTTATAATCACCTAGTTACGTTGTGACATTTAGTAGCACACAAAGTGTTCCTCCGGTATTCGAGAGTTGCACGATCTCATAGTCATAGGAACATGTATAGTTATGGAGAAAGCAATAGCAACAAAATAAACGATCATCGTGCTAAGCTAACGGATGGGTCAAGTCAATCACATCATTCTCTAATGATGTGATCTCGTTAATCAAATGACAACTCATGTCTATGGTTAGGAAACATAACCATCATTGATTCAACGAGCTAGTCAAGTAGAGGCATAGTAGTGACATTCTATTTGTCTATGTATTCAGACATGTACTAAGTTTCCGGTTAATACAATTCTAGCATGAATAATAAACATTTATTATGATATAAGGAAATATAAATAACAACTTTATTATTGCCTCTAGGGCATATTTCCTTCACAAACGGAATCCAAACGGAATGAAACCTTCAGGAGAGTTATTTTTGTAACAAACGTGATTCACGAGACTTGGAGTGGACGTCAAGAAAGAAGCGAGGAGGCCACGCGGCAGGAGGGCGCGCCCCCCATCCTCGTGGGCCCCTCGCAGCTCCACCGACGTACTTCTTCCTCCTATATATACCCATATACCCCAAAAAACATCTAGGAGCACCGCGAAACCCTATTTCCACCACCGCAACCTTCTGTACCCGTGAGATCCCATCTTGAGGCCTTTTCCGGCGCTCTGCCAGAGGGGGAATTGATCACGGAGGGCTTCTATATCAACACCATAGCCTCTCCGATGATGTGTGAGTAGTTTACCACAGACCTTCGGGTCCATAGTTATTAGCTAGATGGCTTCTTCTCTCTCTTTGGATCTCAATACAAAGTTCTCCTCGATTCTCTTGGAGATCTATTCGATGTAATTCTTTTTGTGGTGTGTTTGTCGAGATCTGATGAATTGTGGGTTTATGATCAAGATTATCTGTGAACTATATTTGATTCTTCTATGAAATCTTTTATGCATGATTTAAATATCTTTGCAAGTCTCTTCGAATTATCAGTTTGGTTTGGCCTACTAGATTAATCTTTCTTGCAATGGGAGAAGTGCTTAGCTTTGGGTTCAATCTTGCGGTGTCCTTTCCCAGTGACAGCAGGGGCAGCAAGGCACGTATTGTATTATTGCCATCGAGGATAAAAAGATGAGGTTTATATCATATTGCTTGAGTTTATCCCTCTACATCATGTCATCTTGCCTAATGCGTTACTCTGTTCTTATGAACTTAATGCTCTAGATGCATGCTGGATAGCGGTCGATGTGTGGAGTAATAGTAGCAGATGCAGAATTGTTTCGGTCTACTTGTTGCGGACGTGATGCCTATATACATGATAATGCCTAGATATTCTCATAATTATTCGCTTTTCTATCAATTGCTCGACAGTAATTTGTTCACCCACCGTAGAATTTGTTATCTTGAGAGAAGCCACTAGTGAAACCTATGACCCCGGGTCTATCTTCCATCATATTATTTTCATATCAACTTGCTATTTTTATTACCGTTTATTTTGCAATCTATATCATAAAAATACGAAAAATATTTATCTTATTATCTCTATTAGATCTCACTTTCGCAAGTGAACGTGAAGGGATTGACAACCCCTTTATCGTGTTGGTTGCAAGGTTCTTATTTGTTTGTGCAAGTACTAGGCGACTTGCGTGTTATCTCCTACTGGATTGATACCTTGGTTATCAAAAACTGAGGGAAATACTTACACTACTGTGCTGCATCACCTTTTCCTCTTCAAAGGAAAACCAACACATGCTCAAGAGGTAGCATCTACTCCACTCAAAATGGTAGTTAACTCTCATCGAAAGATCGAGAAACCTTAGCCTATATCAGCCGCCGCCCAGGACCACTCCCCAACACCCTCCTCTCCAACGACCTAGCCAGTTCAGGTCACCATCGTGTCGAATCTGCCACCTTCAGGATGCCACGCGTGAACGCCACCAACTTAGATCTGTTGTTGCCCGAATGCCATCTACGTGCACTCGCCACAACCACCGACCAACTCTGGCAGCGGCAAGAGGGGACGTGGATTTTTTTGCTTGTGGAGACTATTTTTTTCGTTTGGATATGCGTATACTCAACCTTGTGAACACACATACGCATGCCCTAACCCTATGAGCACCTTCGAGATGCTGAACCGACACATGAGATTGACGAAGTTGCCATAGATGCCTTCGCAGTCGACGGGAATGCCTCCTCTCACTGAACACACATCGTCGAAATCCAGACACTTGTCTTGCACATTGTTATTTTTAAATATAATATAAACACATACGCTCATACATACGGCATTGTTATTAACTGTTTCTTTTTCTTTTTTAATAAAAAAGGTGTTTCTTTTTAGGCATTTTTATCCTTCTTTCCCACACGTTTTGGGGAACAGTTTTACTCGTCAGTCGTTAGGGCATCTACAGCCGTTGCCCCCCCCCCCCAGGACGCATAAAAATTGCCCCCTGGGGGCGAGCCGGCGATACAATCGGCGCTGGGGCGGTTTTGCGCCCAGTCGTCGCCCCCTAGCTCGCCCCCAGGCGCCAAAATTGGCCCACTTTGCAGCCCAATTTCGGCGAATAAAGGGCCCATATGAGCGAGAATAGGCCCATATTCGGCGTGGTTTCGTCGTGTCTTGGCGTTCAATTATCAACACAATTATTTCTTATCACATATTTCATCACAGAAAAATCAAATACTTCAACAAAATAGTACAACAACAAATAGTTCAATACAAATTATATAGTTCAACAAATAAAAACTCGTATTTCATCACACGGCGTCCCCCTTGAGCCTCCATAGGTGCTCAATCAGATCTTTCTGTAGTTGATGATGCACCTATGGGTCTCGGATCTCCTGACGCATACTGAGATAGGCAGTGCAAGTTGCCGGTAGCTGGTGATCAACTTCGGCTAGAGGACCCTGCCTGTAGTATGGTTTAGTGTCAAACACTGGGTCTTCTTGCTCGCTCTCGATGATCATGTTGTGCAAGATGACACAGCAAGTCATAATCTCCCACATTTGATCTTTGGACCAGGTCTGAGCGGGGTACCGAACAACAGCAAATCGAGATTGGAGCACACCAAATGCCCGCTCGACATCCTTCCTGCAAGCCTCCTGAAGCTTGGCAAACCAGGCGTTCTTGCCTCCTGCCACAGGGTTTGAGATCGTCTTCACAAATGTCGACCATCTCGGATAGATGCAGTCAGCTAGATAGTACCTGTTGGGGATATCACTACTGGGCGTAAACCGGCCTATCTGGGCCGGGTTAACTTCGTCAGTAGTTAAGTATGTTAAAGCCCAAGAAGGCAGATGAGGGCTCAAGGCCCATGGTCGGTTCAAGGTCTGTAGCCGTAAACCGGCGTTGGTATTTAACTTGTATTGTAAGTTAGGAATAAGTAGAGACCAAACCGGACACATCTATGAGCCGGTATTGGGACTCTGTGAACCGACGGGCGTCACCCGTGTATATAAGGGGACAACTCCGACGGCGGTTCAAGGACAAGAGACAACAACTCGAGACCTAGGCGAAGCTTGTTTGCTCCCTGGTCATCGAAACCCCATCAATTCCATCACAACTAGACGTAGGCTTTTACCTTCATCGAAGGGGCCGAACTAGTATAAACTCTCTTGCGTCCCTGTGTCCGCTTTAAGCCCTTCAAGCTAACCCGTCGCGATGGCTCCACGACTAAGTCCTTTCTCTAGGACATCTGCCGTGAAAAAACCACGACAGTTGGCGCCCACCGTGGGGCTATCGCACGATGGTTTCAAGTTCTTGGAGGCCGCTTTGAAGGACTCGAGGGCTACACCGTAGGCCGGATGACTAAGAGTCATCGCAGCAAGCTTTACATCGATGATGCAGGCTGGGGCCCCAAGGTCGGCTCAGTTGAGTACGGGTATCGGGTCCCCTTTGGTGGCATACACATTTTCATCAGCAAGATCGGAGAACCGGGCCCTGAGCCGGATATCTGCACCGACCTCGTTGAAACGGCTCAGCGTGCGCGATCTGCCCGGGTTAAACCGGCCATGAAGCGTGCCTTCGTGGGAGTCATCCATGGAGGAGGTCATGAGGATGGATCGGGATCTGGCGGCGAGACCGTCATTTACTCCAGCGACGAGTCATCAACCGGAGAAACCGAATCTGTATATCAGCTACAAGATGGCCGGATTGGGGGCTGTTCCGATGGCGACAGTATTCCGGACCCCTCTGATCTACCCAACCGAGTTGAAATATTCATGGCTGGCACACAAGCAACACTTCATTCTTCGACCGTTGTGCCAATGACCTCCGGTTCAGTAGCAGCGACGGCTGCCAGGGCAGGAGGCTCTATACGCCCGCCGGCTCAAGTTCTATCAGATATGTTTGATACATTGGCCGTGCTCATGGCAGAAGCTAACCCGGCGGATCAGGACGCCCACAACATGGAGATAGCAAAGGTGAAGGAGCAGATCACCCAGGCCAAGGCAGACCTGGCAGCTGAGGATGCCAGGATGACCGCAGAGCGGGCCGCTTTAGACGCACAAGCCTACAGGCTCATGTTGGACCAGAACGCGTCGCATGAAGTCATGAGGAGGAAGTACCAATCCCGTTTGCCTTCGGTTTTCAAGGCCAGAGACCTTTTCAACACCCCAGGAGCAGGAACCAGTAATCCGATGGAGGTAAACCGGGCGGAAGCCCCTGCGACCGGCGCGCCGGTTCAGCCCCGTCGGACGGATCTGCCTCGTCAAAATACCGTTATACCTCAGGTTGTTTCGACACCTCCGGGTCACTACTCCAACCCGATGGACAATCTCGTTGCTGCTGCTGCACGGCTGGAGGCCATTCCAATCAAAGGTGACTCGCCGCAGGCAGTAGAGACGCGGCGGGTCAAGGAGCTTCTGAAGACAGCTTTGGTCCAACAGGAAGCATACTCGTAGAGCCGCGACCGGATCCACTCGACCCCTCGTCCAAGCCGGAGCTATAGCAGGCATATGGATGAACCGGCAGTGTCGAGTAATGAACGACGTGGAGCACCCCGTGGCAACAACCCGGCGGGTGGTGCTGATAACGCTCAGGGAGTGGTGGACCGGGCCCGAGCACGCAGGGAGGCCGAGTTAGCCGCACAGTATCAGTACAAGGATTTCAAATGCCTGCGCAAAGTACCAAATTACACGGCGGATCAACCTCCAGAGACATGGGTGGAGAGCTATGAGATGGCCATGGAGATGCTTGATGTGGATGATGCGACGTGTGTGAAATACTTTACCATGATGCTTGAAGGAACGACCGTACTTGGTTAAAAAGCTTGCCGGCTAATTCTATCAGTTCATGGCCCCAATTACGAGCCCGGTTTATCAGCAATTTCAAGGATACATGTAAGCAGCCTATGTCGATAGTGGACTTAGCTGCATGTGTCCAGGAGGAAGGAGAATCAACGACTCATTGGGTGCGCCGGTTTTCACAAGTGTTGCATTCATCAGACCGCATCAACGCTGACACCGCAGTATTAACCCTAGAAGGCAACTGCCGATTTGGGCCCCTAAAGCTGAAGTTGGGATGGATGAAGCGTCATTGCACTAACATGGGGACTCTCATGGCTGCTTTGGTAAAGTATGTTGATTCTGATAGTACCAAGGATCCCGAATCTGATGATGACAAGGCAGGAAAGGGAAAGAGGAACGGCAACTCCAAAGGGCAGCAGCATCACTTGGCAGGCAATGGTGGTGGAGGCAAGCGTAAAGCGGATGGTAACATGGACTTTGTGGCTAATACCAACGCGCAGGACAAGGGCCAGCGACGCAGGGGTAAACCGCCAAATCGCAGTGGGGCACCCAACCCTAACCCGGACCGCCTAAACTATCTACTGAGCCAGCCCTGTCCGAGACATGGGACGAAGGAGGCGCCAGCAAACCACCTTTGGAAGGATTGCTTCATTATGCAGGAGTTCAAGAATTCTAATGCTTTCCGGTATGATCACGGCTTCGGCGGTGGTTCGGGATCCGGGTCGGGTTACGGTGGAGGAAATTCCAGTTCAGGATTTAATGGTAATTCGGGCGGACATAATAATCAAAATAATCAGAACAACCAGGGTGGTTACAACCAACAGCAGCAACAGTCAGGTTACCAGAGCAACCCAAAGCAGTTGAGTAGTGGGCAGTACCATGTCTTCACCACTAGCTTGGACAAGCGAGACCGGAAGGTTCAGAGGCGGGCAGTCAACTCTGTTGAACCGGTCGTGCCCCGTTATCTATGCTGGTCTGAACAGCCAATCATATGGAGCAGAGAGGATCACCCTCCCCAGGTTGATAATACGGGTCAGTTGGCTCTGGTGGTGGCGCCTCAGGTGGGAGGTTACAAGTTCACCAAAGTGCTCATGGATGGAGGGAGCAGCATTAATATCTTGTACTATGAGACCTTCCGTCGTATGGGACTAACGGATAAAAATCTCAAACCGTCTAATACGGTGTTCCACGATGTGGTACCTGGCAAGTCAGCATATCCTGTTGGTAAGATAGCTCTGGAAGTGGCCTTTGGAGATGATCATGATTCCAGGTCGGAAACATTGATGTTTGAAGTGGTGAAAATCCAAAGTCCATATCACGCCCTGTTTGGGCGACCGGCCTACGCCAAGTTTATGGCACGGCCATGTTATGTGTATTTGTAGCTCAAGATGCCGGGTCACAAGGGGACAATAGCGGTTCACGGAAGCCGTAAAATTGCTTTGGAGTGCGAGGAAGGAGACGCGGCCTACGCAGAGTCGGTTTGTGCCACCGAGGAGCTGAAGTATTATAAGGACAATGTTGATCCGGCGGACACGACTCCATTAAAGAAGCCAACTACGGAGCATGATCTGTCCCTGAAGTTCAAATCGGCAGCAGAAACTAAGCTTGTTGACTTCGTACCTGGCGATTCGTCCAAGCAGTTCAGCATTAGTGCCAACTTGGATCCGAAATAGGAAAGCGCGCTCATCGAGTTCATCTGTGAGAATCGGGATATTTTTGCATGGAAGCCCTCTGACATGCTAGGTGTACCGAGGCAACTCGCTGAGCACACCCTTAATGTGGATCCTAAATACAAACCGGTGAAACAGTTCCTCCGCCGATTTAACGAAGAAAGGCGCAAGGCGATTGGAGAAGAGGTAGCCAGGGTCTTAGCAGCTGGCTTTATTGTTGAAGTTTTTCACCTTGAGTGGCTTGCCAATCCGGTGCTGGTCCTTAAGAAAAACGGCACCTGGCGCATGTGTGTGGATTACACAGATCTTAATAAGGCTTGTCCAGCAGATCCTTTTGCCCTCCCCCGTATTGATCAAATTATTGATGCTACGGCGGGTTGTGAGCGTTTAAGTTTTTTGGATGCATATTCTGGCTATCATTATATCAAAATGGCAGTTAAGGACCAGGAGAAGACGGCGTTCATAACTCCTTTTGGAGCCTTCTGCTATGTGTCTATGCCCTTTGGGCTCAAGAGTGCCCAGGCAACTTATCAACGGTGTGTACAAAATTGTCTTCACAAGCAGATTGGCCGTAATGTACATGCTTACGTGGATGATATCATGGTTAACTCCAGGGAGAAGGAGACTCCGGTTGACGATTTGAAGGAAACCTTTGATAACCTGAGGACATACAAGATGATGCTTAATCCGGACAAGTGTGTCTTTGGTGTACCGGCGGGCAAGTTATTGGGTTTTCTGGTGTCCAACAGGGGAATTGAGGCTAATCCGGAGAAGATTGCAGCCATCACCTCCCTGGCTAAACCGAAGTGTATCAATGATGTTCAGTGCCTGGCAGGCTAGATTGTCGCGTTAAGCCGGTTTATCAGCCGCCTTGGTGAGACGGCAATCCCTTTGTATCAGATGTTGAAGAAGACGGATCAGTTTGTCTGGAGTTCCGCTGCTGATGAAGCATTTGAGGACTTAAAGCGGCAATTGGCCAATCCGCCTGTGCTCGCCGCTCCCATTGACAAGGAGCCGTTACTGCTATATGTTGCTACTAATGCTCGTGCGGTCAGCGTGGCTATTGTGGTGGAGCGAAAGGAGGCAGGTAAGGAGCATCCGGTTCAACGTCCGGTCTATTATATCAGCGAGGTACTCATTGAGTCCAAGCAAAGGTATCCGCATTGGCAGAAGCTGGTGTATGGAGTTTTTATGGCAAGCAAGAAGCTTAAACAATACTTCCAAGGGCACCCAATTACGGTGGCCAGTTCTGCTCCTTTGGGGGATATCATCCAGAACCGGGAAGCGACTGGCCAGATTGCCAAGTGGGCTATAGAGCTTGGACCGCACGGTTTAAAGTATGTGCCTCGGACGGCGGTTAAGTCTCAAGCACTTGTTGATTTCATCAATGATTGGACGGAAATGCAAGCACCTGAAGAAAAGCCGGATCACACATATTGGACCATCCATTTTGACGGATCCAGGCAATTGGAAGGCTCGGGGGCTGGAGTCGTATTAACTTCCCCACGAGGTGATAAGTTTTGTTATGTTCTCCGCTTAATGTTCCCTTGTACTAACAATGCAGCTGAGTATGAAGCCTTGCTCCACGGTCTCCGGATGGCTAAGGAGATGAATCTAAGTCGAGTTAAGTGCTTCGGTGACTCAAACCTTGTGGCTCAGCAAGTATCTGGCACTTGGGACTCCAAGGACCCACTCATGGCTGTTGGGGAACGTAGTAATTTCAAAAAAAATCCTACGCACACGCAAGATCATGGTGATGCATAGCAACGAGAGGGGGAGAGTGTGATCTACGTACCCACGCAGACCGACTGCGGAAGCGTTGACGCAACATAGAGGAAGTAGTCGTACGTCTTCCCGATCCGACCGATCAAGCACCGAAACTACGGCACCTCCGAGTTCAAGCACACGTTCAGCTCGATGAAGATCCCCGGACTCCGATCCAGTAAAGTGTCGGGGAAGAGTTCCGTCAGCACGACGGCGTGGTGACGATCTTGATGTACTACAGCAGCCCTTTGGATTTGTGATAGAAGGTGTACCCAACAGTCTCCTTTGGGTATCCTTATGAGGACATATTTATCCGATTTGGGTTTGAGCTTATTAGGATGAAACTTTTTCATATAAGCATCACAACCCCAAACTTTAAGAAACGACAGCTTAGGTTTCTTGCCAAACCATAGTTCACATGGTGTCGTCTCAACGGATTTAGATGGTGCCCTATTTAACGTGAATGTAGCTGTCTCTAATGCATAACCCCAAAACGATAGTGGTAGATCGGTAAGAGACATCATAGATTGCACTATATCCAATAAAGTACGGTTATGACGTTCGGACACACCATTATGCTGTGGTGTTCCATGTGGCATGAGTTTGTGAAACTATTCCACGTTGTTTTAATTGAAGACCAAACTCGTAACTCAAATATTTGTCTCCGCAATCAGATCGTAGAGACTTTATTTTCTTGTCACGATGATTTTCCACTTCACTCTGAAATTCTTTAAACTTTTCAAATGTTTCAGACTTATGTTTCATCAAGTAGATATACCCATATATGCTCAAATCATCTGTGAAGTTCAGAAAATAACGATACTTGCCGTGAGCCTTAACACTCATCGGACCGCATACATCAGTATGTATTATTTCCAATAAGTCAGTTGCTCGCTCTGGAGAACGGAGTCTTAGTCATCTTGCCCATGAGGCATGGTTCGCAAGCATCAAGTGATTCATAATCAAGTGATTCCAAAAGCCCATCAGCATGGAGTTTCTTCATGCGCTTTACACCAATATGACCTAAACGGCAGTGCCACAAATAAGTTGCACTATCATTATTAACTTCGCATCTTTTGGTTTCAATATTATGAATATGTGTATCATTAAGATCGAGATCCAATGAACTATTTTCATTGGGTGTGTAACCATATAAGGTTTTATTCATGTAAACAGAGCAACAATTTATTCTTTTACTTAAATGAATAACCGTATTACAATAAACATGATCAAATCATATTCATGCTCAACGCAAACACCAAATAACACTTATTTAGGTTCAACACTAATCTCAAAAGTATAGGGAGTGTGCGATGGTGATCATATTAATCTTGGAACCACTTCCAACACACATCGTCACTTCACCCTTAACTAGTCTCTGTTCATTCTGCAACTCCCATTTCGAGTTACTACTCTTAGCAACTGATCCAGTATCAAATATTGAGGGGTTGCTATAAACACTAGTAAAGTACACATCAATAACATGTATATCAAATATACTTATGTTCACTTTGCCATCCTTCTTATCCGCCAATCACTTGGGGAAGTTCCGCTTCCATTGACCAGTTCCTTTGCAGTAGAAGCACTTAGTCTCAGGCTTAGGATCAGACTTGGGTTTCTTCACTTGAGCAGCAACTTGCTTGCCGTTCTTCTTGAAGTTCCCCTTCTTCCCTTTGCCCTTTTCTTGAAACTAGTGGTCTTGTCAACCATCAACACTTGATGTTTTTCTTGATTTCTACCTTCGTTGATTTCAGCATCACGAAGAGCTTGGGAGTTGTTTCCGTTATCCCTTGCATATTATAGTTCATCACGAAGTTCTACTAACTTGGTGATGGTGACTTAGAGAATTCTGTCAATCACTATCTTATCTGGAAGATTAACTCCCACTTGATTCAAGCGATTGTAGTACCCAGACAATCTGAGCACATGCTCACTAGTTGAGCGATTCTCCTCCATCTTTTAGCTATAGAACTTGTTGGAGACTTCATATCTCTCAACTCGGGTATTTGCTTGAAATATTAACTTCAACTCCTGGAACATCTCATATGGTCCATGACGTTCAAAACGTCTTTGAAGTCCCGATTCTAAGCCGTTAAGCATGGTGCACTTAAACTATCAAGTAGTCATCATATTGAGCTAGCCAAACGTTCATAACGTCAGCATCTGCTCCTGCAATAGGTCTGTCACCTAGCGATGCATCAAGGACATAATTCTTCTGTGCAACAATGAGGATAAACCTCAGATCACGGATCCAATCCGTATCATTGCTACTAACATCTTTCAACACAATTTTCTCTAGGAACATATCAAAATAAACATATGAAAGCAACAACGCGAGCTATTGATCTACAACATAGATATGCTAATACTACCAGGACTAAGTTCATGATAAATTAAAGTTCAATTTAATCATATTACTTAAGAACTCCCACTTAGATAGACATCCCTCTAATCTTCTAAGTGATTATGTGATCCAAATCAACTAAACCATGTCTGATCATCACGTGAGATTGATTAGTCTTCAATGGTGAACATCATTATGTTGATCATATCTACTATATGATTCACGCTCGACCTTTTGGTCTCCGTGTTCCGAGGCCATATCTGCATATGCTAGGCTCGTCAAGTATAACCCGAGTATTCTGCGTGTGCAAAAACTGGCTTGCACCCGTTGTAGATGGACGTAGAGCTTATCACACCCGATCATCACGTGGTGTCTGGGCACGACGAACTTTGGCAACGGTGCATACTCAGGGAGAACACTTCTTGATAATTTAGTGAGAGATCATCTTATAATGCTACCGTCAAACTAAGCAAAATAAGATGTATAAAAGATAAACATCACATGCAATCAAAATATGTGACATGATATGGCCATCATCATCTTGTGCCTTTGATCTCCATCTCCAAAGCATCATCATGATTTCCATCGTCACCAGCATGACACCATGATCTCCATCATCTTGATCTATATCAATATGTCGTCACATGGTCGTCTCGCCAACTATTGATCTTGCAACTATTGCTATTGCATAGCGATAAAGTAAAGCAATTATTTGGCGCTTGCATCTTATGCAATAAAGAGACAACCATAAGGCTTTTGCCAGTTGCCGATAACTTCAACAAAACATGATCATCTCATACAACAACTTATATCTCATCACGTTTTGACCATATCACATCACAACATGCCCTGCAAAAACAAGTTAGACGTCCTCTACTTTGTTGTTGCAAGTTTTACGTGGCTGCTTCGGGCTTAAGCAAGAACCAATCTTACCTACGCATCAAAACCATAACGATAGTTTGTCAAATAGACTCCGTTTTAACCTTCGCAAGGACCGGGCGTAGCCACACTCAGTTCAACTAAAGTTGGAGAAACAGTCACCCGCAAGCCACCTATGTGCAAAGCACGTCGGGAGAACCGGTCTCGCGTAAGCGTACGCGTAATGTCGGTCCGGGCCGCTTCATCCAACAATACCGCCGAACCAAAGTATGACATGCTGGTAGGCAGTATGACTTATATCGCCCACAACTCACTTGTGTTCTACTCATGCATATAACATCAAACCATAAAACCTAGGCTCGGATGCCACTGTTGGGGAACGTAGTAATTTCAAAAAATTTCCTACGCACACGCAAGATCATGGTGATGCATAGCAACGAGAGGGGGAGAGTGTGATCTACGTACCCACGCAGACCGACTGCGGAAGCGTTGACGCAACGTAGAGGAAGTAGTCGTACGTCTTCCCGATCCGACCGATCAAGCACCGAAACTACGGCACCTCCGAGTTCGAGCACACGTTCAGCTCGATGACGATCCCCGGACTCCGATCCAGCAAAGTGTCGGGGAAGAGTTCCGTCAGCACGACGGCGTGGTGACGATCTTGATGTACTACAGCAGTAGGGCTTCGTCTAAACTCCGCTATAGTATTATCGAGGAATATGGTGGCTGGGGGCACCGCACACGGCTAAGGAATAGATCACGTGGATCAACTTGTGTGTTTCTGGGGTGCCTCTGCCTCAGTATATAAAGGATTAGAGGGGGGAGGCTGGCCGGCCACAGGAGGCGCGCCAGGAGAGTCCTACTCCCTCTGGGAGTAGGATTCCCCCCCAATCCTAGTTGGAATAGGACTCCTTGAGGGGGGAAAGAGAGAGAGGGGGGCGGCCACCTCTCCTAGTCCTAATAGGACTAGGGGAAGGGGGAAGGTGCACAGCCACCTTGGGCTGCCCCTTTCTCCTTTCCACTAAAGCCCACTAAGGCCCATATAGCTCCCGGGGGGTTCCGGTAACCTCCCGGTACTCCGGTAAAATCCCGATTTCACCCGGAACACTTCCGATATCCAAACATAGGCTTCCAATACATCAATCTTTACGTCTCGACCATTTTGAGACTCCTCGTCATGTCCGTGATCACATCCGGGACTCCGAACAACCTTCAGTACATCAAAATGCATAAACTCGTAATATAACTGTCATCGTAACCTTAAGCGTGCGGACCCTACGGGTTCGAGAACAATGTAGACATGACCGAGACACGTCTCCGGTCAATAACCAATAGCGGGACCTGGATGCCCATATTGGCTCCTACATATTCTACGAAGATCTTTATCGGTCAGACCGCATAACAACATGCGTTGTTCCCTTTGTCATCGGTATGTTACTTGCCCGAGATTCGATCGTCGATATCCAATACCTAGTTCAATCTCGTTACCGGCAAGTCTCTTTACTCGTTTTGTAATACATCATCCCGCAACTAACTCATTAGTTGCAATGCTTGCAAGGCTTATGTGATGTGAATTACCGAGAGGGCCCAGAGATACCTCTCCGACAGTCGGAGTGACAAATCCTATTCTCGAAATACGCCAACCCAACATGTACCTTTGGAGACACCTGTAGTACTCCTTTATAATCACCCAGTTACGTTGTGACGTTTGGTAGTACCCAAAGTGATCCTCCGGTAAACGGGAGTTGCATAATCTCATAGTTATAGGAACATGTATAAGTCATGAAGAAAGCAATAGCAACATACTAAACGATCGGGTGCTAAGCTAATGGAATGGGTCATGTCAATCAGATCATTCAAGTAATGATGTGATCCTGTTAATCAAATAACAACTCCTTTGTCTATGGTTAGGAAACATAACCATCTTTGATTAACGAGCTAGTCAAGTAGAGGCATACTAGTGACACTCTGTTTGTCTATGTATTCACACATGTATTATGTTTCCGGTTAATACAATTCTAGCATGAATAATAAACATTTATCATGAAATAAGGAAATAAATAATAACTTTATTATTGCCTCTAGGGCACATTTCCTTCAATGGCAGCATATCGTCGTGAGGTGGATATTGTTGCAGGTCACTTTAAAGGCTATCAGGTGGACCACGTGGACCGACGGAAGAATGAAGCGGCGGACGCTTTAAGCCGGCTGGGCTCTCAGCGTAAACCGGTCCCGCCCAATGTTTTTCTGGATGTGCTGCACAACCCGTCGGTCAAGATCCCTGGTGAAGCGGATTTGGCTATTCCTGATCCAGAGGCTCAATTGGTGGCAGCTCTTCATGTTATTTCGGATTAGACACTTCCTTACCTGGCGTACAAGAACCGGGGTGAGTTACCAGAGGATGAGACTCTGGCCCGACAGATAATCCGGCGATCCAAGTCCATGACTATTATCAACGGCGAGTTGCATCATTGCAGTGTGTCAGGGGAGTTTCAACGCTGTGTGTCTCCTGAAGAAGGCCGTGAAATTTTGTGTGAGATCCACGAAGGTGATTGTGGTCACCACGTCGGTTCAAAATCTCTGGTGGCTAAAGCGTTTCGCCATGGCTTCTATTGGTTAACTGCTCATGCTGATGCGGAGGATCTGGTCAGACGATGTGATGGTTGCCAAAAGTTTTCAAGACGTGCTCATGTGCCGGCTCAAGAATTGAGAATGATTCCAATTACTTGGCCGTTTGCGACTTGGGGGCTGGATATGGTTGGGCCTTTCAAAAGGTCCAAAGATAAGAAGACCCACCTCCTGGTGGCGGTTGACAAGTTTACAAAGTGGGTGGAGGCAGAACCTGTTAGCAAGTGTGACACAGCCACGGCGGTTCAGTTCATCAAAAAAGTGATTTTCCGTTTTGGCTTTCCACACAGTATCATCACAGATAATGGTACCAATTTGTCCAAGGGTGCCATGAAGGAGTTCTGCGAACGGGAGCATATCCGGCTTGACGTTTCATCAGTGGCACACCCACAGTCCAATGGTCAAGCAGAAAGGGCTAATCAAGAGATCTTGAGAGGCATCAAGCCCCGGCTCATGGTTCCTTTGTAGAGAACGTCGGGTTGTTGGGTAGAAGAATTACCATCTGTGTTATGGAGCATCAATACCACACCCAACAGATCAACAGGATACACACCGTTCTTCATGGTTTACGGAGCGGAGGCGGTTCTCCCTAGTGATATCCGTCATGATTCACCTCGTGTGATGGCTTATGTTGAAGCGGACAACGAGACAGCGCGGCAAGATACTTTGGACCGGTTGGATGAAGAGCGTGACATAGCAGCCGCCCGATCGGTGATTTACCAACAGGATCTTCGTCGTTATCACAGTTGCCGAGTCAGAACCAGAACCTTTCAGGAAGGAGATTTGGTGCTTCGGCTCATCCAAGATCAGACTGATATGCATAAGCTATCCCCACCTTGGGAGGGGCCTTTCGTGGTCAGCAAGAATCTGCACAACGGGTCATACTATCTGATCGATATTCGAGAGCATAAAGACTCACGTACATCAGAGGAGGAGACCAACAGGCCGTGGAACATAGCTCATCTTCGGCCTTACTATACCTGAGCCACTGGCTCTACTTATGTACATATTACGATGATGTATATATTATGATTAAATATAATAAACCGGAACCTCAGGTAAAGCGGGGTATCTGTTCTTTTACATCATGTGTGGTTACACGGAGTTGTTCTAAAGCGGCCTCCGGTTTACCCCTTGAGTTAGCTTTTCAAAAGCATCATGTATATCACTTGGGGGCTTGGTTGTGTCCGAACCAATGCAATACCTCTTGATAGGCGAGAGCCACCAGATCACTTGGGCACTTGGTCACGTCTGAACCAGTCATGCCTCTTGATCGGCCTAAGGCCACAGAATCACTTGGGGGCTTGGTCGAACCCGAACCATTGCCATGCCACTTGATCGGCATAAATGCCACGGTTTCATTTGGGGACCTGGCTGACTTGAACCATAGCTACACCTATCGGGAGCTTGGTCGTGTTCGACCATGGTAACGCCATCTGATCAGCTCAAATAAGCCTCTTTTTGCAAACGTTTTTGTCATTGCCTTTGCTTCACATTTTTCTTTGAAAGATATTTCTTTCTTTTTATTGCGTTTTTTAAACCGACAAAGTTTTTAAGCCGGTTTAAACTGTTAATTGACGGAACACGGTTCATTTTTAATCCGAAGACTATTTGCCCGGTTTGATTTTTTTTGTTAACATTCTATTATGGAGTAACACGGTGTTTATTATAACTCGGCACGGTTTACATGGTAAACCGGCATCATATATATATAGGAGCTGCTATCTCCTCCAACAGTGTGGGTTTATAAAACTCCGCTTCAAGATTGGCCAAGCCAACTTCATGCTCAACGATGGCAGGTATTATGTATCTCAAAAATTTGGTCATATACTTAAAAATTTCGGATGTTTTGATTTCATGTATGCAGACATCATATTCCGCCTGACGGTACAACCGTGGTGGCACTTTAAGATTTTTTATTGCAGAAAGTACTTTGGAAAGTTCATCACCCAAAGGAAGAGCAAGTTGCAGTAATTATGCACGAAGGCATATCAACATCAAAAGTATCAGCTAGCCTATTACAAGGCAACACGGTTCCCACAATAAAATCATTGTTTTTCGCAAGGGAGAAGCAGTTTTAAACCGGCTTCCGGTTCAAGCTTGGTCACCAGCCTGGCCTGATGGTTGTGGATCATCCCGCGCCGCTTCAGCTTCAGTTTCTCTACCCAGCGGCTGGAAATCAACAGTTGTCCAGTCGATTCCCATTAATGCTTGAAAGACAGCTTCATCATGGATCAACAACGACGGGTCAATATCGGGAGCGTAAGTATGCTTACGGATTGGAGGGATAAGATTTTCCGCTTCATGAATTGGTGCAGCTATTCACTTGTTTTAATTGTCATATTGGGCTTGATAATGAGACAAGTCTGCTTCTTCAGCCAATTGACAAGCTAGCGGACGCACCTCCCGGTTTATTGCTCGCAGATCCGCTTCACTAAACTCTGACCCGTCTTCCTTCAAGCTGGGATAGCCCTGAGCCGCTTCAATAGGATCAAAATCCGGCACCCAAGCTTTTGCCCGGATTAAGGCATTGATCGCACCGGTTCGAGCAGCAGATTTCTTCAGCTCTTCAACCCGGGCAGGAAGCACTGACAGTTTCATCAGAGTGTCCTGAATCAAAGTGGGTGCCGGCTTGTTGTGGGATGCAGTACAGATGATCCGCTGTGCACCAGTGTATAGTTGTTCAACCAACATGTAGGCGGCTTTCAATTTCTTCCGCACATCTGACCCCAAGTGACCAATGTGTGTCCCTGAAATATCATAAAGGGTTAACAAACCGGCAGCTCTGTAAGACGGCAGAATCAATTCAGAAGTCAAACTGGCTTACCAAAGATAGCAGTGGTCATGGCATGCACGTGCCGCTTTATGCTGGTCAGTTCATCCGCCACCGGTTTTAGTGCAGCCTCGGTATCTTGTGCTCGTTTGATTAAAGCGGATTTTTCAGTGGCCCAATCCGCCCTTGAAGCTCTCCTTAAGCTGTTCCATGGCGCTTAAAGCGCTGGTTAATTCCTCTTTTGCTTTGGATATTTCAGCTTGTTGGGATTTCAGATTTTCTTGGAGATCGGCGACTTGGTTTTCTTTCGTCTTCAGCTCAGCCTGCATGCAGACAGTTATATGATTCAGCAAAACGGTACAAGGATTGAAGTACCAACCATATAACAAGTTATGCACTTGGCACTTGGGGGCTAATGCATATTCGATCTTCATCTTTCAATTGCTTACAAAGTCCCAAGATCAATACAAGTATTCAACTTGGCACTTGGGGGCTAATGGCTATTTGCTCGTATATATTCTAATGCGGCGATCTCAACTACTTAAAGTCCCGGTTTAACTACGCTAAGTTGAACCGGCCCTTGGGGACTACATCAGAGAATTTCAAAGCATTAAGATTTATATTAGTAAGTCCCGGTTTGAAAGAAGATTACAAACCGGCCCTCGGGGGCTAGGAGCGTCAACAAGAATTGAAATATACAAGCAGAAAAGAGCATATGGAAGTTACCTCATATTTATCTTTCATCATATTAACCAGACCGGCTTCATAGTCACGACTGGTATACAGCCGGTTCAGGTAGCCGGAATGGATATCTTGGGCGTTCAGAGCAGCGTAAGTCGTCAGATCAGCATTCCACTTGCCTTTGCCAAAGGCAGCAAATGCTTCCTTGGCAGTATGTTTGGACAAGGCGACAGGATTTCTTGGCTCTATATGGCCAATGCCAGCAATGACAACCTCATCATCCTTGGTATCGCCGATTTGCACTAGGGCTGTTGGCTTGTCAGTAGGCTTTGTTGGACCGATGGATTTCTCAATCCGGATGGAGCTTGTGGGCTAATTGACAGGACTTGAGGTATCAATAGGTCTCTCTTCAGCAATAAGATCGTCGTCTTGCTGCGGTGGATCATTGGGTATATCCTCAGGAATAGCCGCTTCAAGATCTGGTGTTTTGCCCGGTTCAAGGACGGAATCCTCTTCGGCCGCTTTGTCCAGGCGAGCCTTCTTGCTTGGCCTAGGCTTGGCCCTGAAAGGAATAACAAAATCAAATACAGCATGTGTTCCAAGGCGATGTGCTGCAAATATTATGATAAGTATAGCTTACCCAAGCACCGTTTTGAGCGGTGGCAGCTGAGTAGCCAATGACTCGCCAGAGGATGAGTGGGAAGTAACCTGGTAATCGGAGTCAGATGGATTAAGAGGTTGACGAAAGCAGCCTGCTTTAGGACAAGCACTAACAAGCAAATTAGAGACCTCTGAACGACGTTTCTGAACCGGACTGTTCGGTAAACCGGCGGAGGTAACTACCTGGCCGCTGTGCCGGGTTGTGCGACGAGCTTCGTGCTGTTGGGTCTTCATAAGAAATTTGGGATCCAAATAAGCAAGAGGATGAGAAAATTTAACTTTCCGGTTTGCCTGACGGATTTTTAGTGAAGGCAAAGGTTCTGAATCGGAATAGAGAATAATTACCTCTGCAGCATCAGCATGGCTGGCTTAGGCATCATCCTGACAAATATCATCATCAATAAGACGCATGAAAAATAAGCCAAGTGAGTCAAGCCCTACCTCAAGGTCCGGATTATCCACATCATCATCAGGGGCCGGATTAGAGGATGCAGTGGTTCTTTTCCTGTGGGCAGTCTTCTTCACAGCTTTAGTCTTTTGCCGGGTTGCTCTTTCCGGTTTGTCTGGTTTTTCTGGTTTCTCCTGCGGCAGTTTCTTGTTCCAAAACGGATCATTGCCCTGGTTACACGGACACTGATATTAAACAATGACCAGATATATCAATAACAGATTCAGCAAAAAGAAAAATCAAACTCTTACAACTGGCGGTTTGTTGGTGGCACAGAAGGGAAGCAAGCCGGTTTTAGCACAGATGTGTTCTGGTTCATTCAGCATCTTATTCACAGCCTCTGTGATTTCTTCATCGGTGAGCTGGATGTTGGAATGTCGCAGTGGGTCATCAACACTGCCAGTATACTCGCACATCAAACCGGAGCGCTGACTAAGGGGCAGTATGCTCCATGATATCCAACAGCGAGCGAGATCAACCCCTGTTAAACCGTTGGCCATAAAGGCTCTGAGCTTTGACAGTTGAGGAGCATATTTGCTTCTCTCCTGGGCAGTCAACCTTTGCGGAAAGGGGTGTGTATTGCTGAGCCGCTCCGGACGAAAGCCAGACAAGGGATTTTCACCAGCAGGGGAGGTGTCTTTGCAATAGAACCATGTTTGATTCCACTCTTTGGGGTGGCTGTGCAGTTTGGCGTGAGGGTATGTGACCTCTTTCCTTTTCTGAATCGCCACGCCACCCAACTCCGTATTGGAGCCATCAGTAAACTCAGTACGGCGGTTTAGATGGAAACAGTCTCTGAACAATTCCACTGTGGGCTCCTCTTGAAAGAACGCCTCACAGAGCACTTGGAAGTGACACATGTTTGTAACAGAGTTGGGGCCAGTATCTTGTGGATGGAGTTGAAAATCGGCTAAAACGTCCCGGTAAAATTTAGAACCAGGCGGCTTAAAGCCCCGGGCTAAGTGATCTACGAAAACGACGACCTCTCCTTCTTGAGGTGTGGGAGGGCATTCTTTGGCAGGAGCCCTCCAATGGATGGTATCTTTGCTGCCTAAGGCGCCGATCAGGACTAAATCGTCCAGTTGAGCCTGTGTGACGCGAGAAGGAACCCAGTTGCACTCATATACTTGCTTGGCCATGATGAAATCTACAAGGTAGATGATCCCGGTTCAAAAATGCATTGATTAAGGTACATTGGTATGTGCAATGTTAAACCGGAGACAGATCTATCTAAACCAGAGTTTTATGAAGCAACAACATCTGGCAGTTCAACAAGGGGACTAATGGTATATACCGGTTTGGCAATTTTTTCTACAAAGTTAAACCGCATGGTCTAAACATTGAAGCAAATGAGTAAGTTTACAGAAACAGATTTCACAAGACTTCTCTACAATGACGGATCTGAAGCAAGTTCAGAAAAGAAGGAAAATATTCAAGGTTCAAAAAAGAACAGTACTGAATCAATGGGAGAGATACATATAGATCTATGGTCTTGAGGCATGAAACTAAAGGCGGATGCTAAAACCTACCGCTACACAGAGCAAGGATTCACAGATGCATCTAGGAGCTATCGTATGAACACGAAACAGGCGATGAACACTAGAAGAACATGAAACCCTAGAGCAGATCTGTGTTGAAAAGAACAGAAGACTTACTAGAGATGAGAAAGACGCGGAAGGTTGCCGCGGTGCTCTGGTGCGCCCAGGTTGATGCAGCGGCCAAGGTTGATGCAGAGGTTGACGGTGGCGGCGAAGCTCCGAAGCTGGGCGACGCGAGGAAGACGAAGCAGAAGGGCACGGAGAGGAAAAAGAAATGACCCTTCGGTCCTATTTATAAGGCAAGGGACAGGAGTCAGGCGCGAAAATCAAGGGACCGTGGGTTTGGAAATGAAGATATCACCTTAATTGTCGCAGACCTATTAAGGTCCTTTATAACAGGTGACGTCACGCCGGTTTACAACGACCAGAGAAGATGACATCATGGCGGTTCAACAAACTACAAGAAGATATTGAAGATGAAGATTTTTGCTAAAGGATTGACATGAACATGTTCAAATCAATCTGGGGCCTAATGTTGGGGATATCACTACTGGGCGTAAACCGGTCTATCTGGGCCGTGTTAACTTCGTCAGCAGTTAAGTATGTTAAAGCCCACGAAGGCAGATGAGGGCTCAAGGCCCATGGTCGGTTCAAGGTCTGTAGCCGTAAACCGGCATTGGTATTTAACTTGTATTGTAAGTTAGGAATAAGTAGAGACCAAACCGGACACATCTATGAGCCGGTATTGGGACTCTGTGAACCGACGGGCGTCACCCATGTATATAAGGGGACGACTCCGGCGGCGGTTCAAGGACAAGAGACAACAACTCGAGACATAGGCGAAGCTTGTTTGCTCCCTGGTCATCGAAACCCCATCAATTCCATCACAACTAGACGTAGGCTTTTACTTTCATCGAAGGGGCCAAACTAGTATAAACTCTCTTGCGTCCCTGTGTCCGCTTTAACCCCTTCAAGCTAACCCGTCGCGATGGCTCCATGACTAAGTCCTTTCTCTAGGACATCTGCCGTGACAAAACCACGACAATACCCCTTGTTGTATTGGTGCCCATTGATCTCGAAGTTCACCAGAGGAGAATGGCCCTCAACGAGCTTGGCAAAAATAGGAGAGCACTGCATCACGTTGATGTCATTGTGAGTTCCTGGCATACCAAAGAAGGAGTGCCAAATCCAGAGGTCCTGTGTGGCTACCGCCTCAAGCACCACACTGCAACCGCCTTTGGCGCCTTTGTACATCCCCTGCCAACCAAATGGGCAATTCTTCCATTTCCAATGCATGCAGTCGATGCTTCCAAGCATCCCAGGAAATCCTCTTGCTGCATTTTGGGCTAGGATCCGAGCACTGTCTTCCACATTGGGTGTTCTCAAGTATTGTGGCCCAAACACTGCCACCACTGCCCGACAGAACTTGTAGAAACACTCTATGCTGGTGGGCTCGGCCATGCGCCCATAGTCGTCGAGTGAATCACTGGGAGCTCCATATGCAAGCATCCTCATCGCTGTCGTGCACTTCTGGATGGAGGTGAATCCAAGAGCGCCAGTGCAATCCATCTTGCACTTGAAGTAGTTGTCGAACTCCCGGATGGAATTCACAATCCTGAGGAAGAGCTTTCGGCTCATCCGATAACGGCGCCGAAATGTTCTCTCGCCATGAAGTGGAGCATCGGCGAAGTAGTCGGAGTAGAGCATGCAGTAGCCTTGGAGACGATGCCGGTTCTTTGCTTTCACCCGCCCCAGCGCCGAGCCACCTCGCCGCGGCTTTTCATTGCTCGCCAGCAGCTGGGCGAGGGCGGCGAGCACCATGAGATGCTCTTCTTCCTGGACGTCGGCCGCGGCTTCCTCCTCCAGCAGCGCGACAAGCTCTTCCTCCTCATCCGAGTCAATCGCCGAGGCAGGCAAAACGCCGAACACCTTGCGCTCGGTGGGCGTGCACCCGCTGTTAAACCGTGCCTCCGCGGCCGGAAACGGCGGCCGGAAACGCCCAGCTGCTGTGGGAGGGGCTGCCGCGGCGAAGCACTGCTATTTTCCGGCAGGGAATGGCTATCTAGCGGAGTAGGGTGGCGGCCGTCGCCGGGATATAGCTAGTGGTGGCCGAGGGCGCGGGGGGTGCGAGGCGAGTCGGGGGAAGAAAACCTTGACTTTTTCCCCTGTCGGTGTGGGCCGGGCGTGCCTTTCCCTAGCGCCGGAGCCCCCAACTACTCCCCAGCGCGCCGGGTTCGGCCTGTGACCGCCGGGCGGAAAAAAAGTCCAAACCGGCGATTTTCGGCGTCCTGAAAGTACGACTGAGTCGTTTTTTCGACGCCAATGCCGAAAAAGTGGTCTGAGAGGCTCTATTGGGGGCGCGCTTACTGCCCATCTCCTGAAAACGGGCTAGCGAGAAGGCGAAGCAAAGCTAGGCTAAAAAGCGTGCATCACTTGTCTCGCACTTCACTTCTTCCTCATGGCCCACGTGCTCCAGCGGCCGAGCCGGACCAGAGATCCCACGGCCACCTGTCCTCCGTCGAGCAAATCACACCGTTGCTACCAATAAAACACCCAAAGCCAAAACCCAAGCTGAGAAAATCCGGCCGCTCCTCCCTGGCCGCACCGCCGCGATCACTCCCTCCCCTGCGCCCCCGCCTCCTCCCACCCGCCGGCGCCGCCGGCCATGGAGGACGCCTACGCCAAGTCCGTCTCGGAGGTAAGCCGCCCCGCCGCTGCCACATCTAGCCCCCCCCGCCTCGCGCCATCGCTTGACCTTCCCCCCCTTCGCCGCCGCCGCCTCTCACGGATCTGGTCGCCGCCCTTCCTCGTAGGTGCTCCAAGCGTTCGGCGTGGACCGGACCAAGGGCCTCTCCGACTCGCAGGTGCTGCTCCGAGCCGTCCGCGCTGTGGTTTTTGGTCTGGGTTACGGGGAATGGGTGGGGCTGATTTGGTTTTTGGCTTGTGTGGGCAGGTGGAGCAGCATGCCTCGCTTTACGGCAAAAACGGTGAGGAACTCCGTGCTGTCCAATGCGTTTTCGTTCGCTTATTGTCGCCGAACTGCTTGTGTCAAGTAACAAATGGAGAGAAGGACACGAGGTTTTGCTGAGCGAGGAAGTTTTTCAGACGAGGAATTGTTTGTTTCCTTTGCACCAACCTCGAAACGTGTTCTCCAAATTCATCAGAATAGGGTTTTTTATTTCGCACACAGCGGCTATCTATAGTTCTATATTTTGTCAGCATTGATATGCCCTCCCTCTGTTTTGGTGGTTAAGTCCTAGCCACTAGAACCATCTAAAACCAGAGCATTTCTAAATAAGGAGATGTGCTTTGCATGAATGTGCTCGGTGACCTTTTTGTAATACCAATAAAGGCCTTACACCTTATAACTTGCTGAGGTTATCCGACAAAAAACATTTTGTCACGTATGTAATGCCATAACCTACACGTATCAACTTTCGTAATCCCTGAATGAAATTTGAAAGTCACCGTGATGCTGATTTAACTGAATTGATACAGCCTTCATACTTTGATGTAGTTCAGATCCCTACCATTTTCTCAGTAAAACTTGAAAGCTTCAGTCGAGACCCCTGCACAATTTTGAGGGCAGACATATTTATGTTATCATCTCATGTTGCATTGCGGTATTCACACATTTTGATTCTTGTTATCATTATTATGGCCTCTAACTGATTGCTGCACTTTGCTTTCGTGCATGGATGATCTGCAGTGCTGCCCCAAGAAGAAAGTAAGTTATCAGCTCTAACTTCTAACGTTCATTTACGTGTGGCAACACATTTCATATTACCTGTTACACCTTTTCTCCAAAGTGTTTGCCGTCAGAAAATGTTGGTACTTGGTATTCCATTGTCTCTGTCTTACTCCATCTACTCTTTCTGAATAATAATGAACATAAGTCAACCATGGATTGACAAGGATGCATGGAAACTACGAGTTCTGTTAGTTGGCATGCTACAGTTACTCAATATGATTTAAATATGGGTAGAAAGCATTAGTATTGTAATGATTATATGGCAAGTTTGCCAATGTACTTGCATTGCGAAATGACAATTTTGAAAAGTTGGATGTTTTATGAGAAGGAGAGTATCATTGAAATGTGTAAGCTCTACTGTTTGGTGATTCCCATGTAAAAATGATTTATTTTGGTAAGGTAGTAGAAAATGTTAAGGGTAGTAGTATAATAGTACGCATTTTATAGGTATTTATTAATGTAGGATTGAATAGGTATGCCCTTTGGGTTTGTTTAATGCACCCAGTCAGGCTGTTTCTCGGCAGATACAAGAAATAACCCTAAGACATACATACTAGTCATACTGCCCCTTAACATCCTTTACCTTGGATGATGACTTGTCGTAGCAAGCTTTTGCAAATACCGTGTTAGACAAATACCTTGTTGGATGATCACCAAATTATATTGTATTGGGTCTTTGTTGTTCTCTTTGCCACCAGCTATAGAAGTTAAGTTTGTTGAAGTTCATAACAACTAACTTGATTATGTGGTAGGAGGATTTTACCAAAAAAAAAATCGTAACCAGAACAAACGAATAAGGATTTTGAGGAAGATAAATAGATTAAGCAAAGTTAGTTTTGTTACCCTTTATTCATCATCTATTAACGTGAAACTTCTGACCCAGGTACCCCCTTCTGGAAGTTAGTTTTGAAGCAGTTTGATGATCTACTCGTCAAAATATTGATAGCAGCTGCTGTGGTATCATTCCTTTTGGCTCGATTGAATGGTGAAACTGGATTAACAGCATTCTTGGAACCATCTGTAAGTTGATCCACTTTGGAGGATATGTCCTATGTGAGGAAGATGATTTTCAAGTGCCACATGAAGGCAATAACTAACAAGATGGCCTTTATTTTGATTGCATAGGTTATATTTATGATATTAGCAGCAAATGCAGCAGTTGGTGTGATCACAGAAACAAATGCTGAAAAAGCTCTCGAGGTTCTTACTTTTAAATAAGGCTCTAGTGTCATGCTTAATTCTGCAGATCTGGTTTACTGCTGTTTGATATGATTTTCTTTTTGCACATGCTGTGAGATATTATGTGTGGCTTTAAATCTTCTGCTGTCTTATGTTTTCTTGTTTCCCTCTTTCCCTACAAACATCATACAAATTACTTCAAGGTGAAACTTGGAATGTTTAAATGGCTGTTATCTAATTCTTGGATGCATAATCGCGAATACACCTTGTTCACCCTGGTCATGTTCTCTTGTTTCCAACTCCATTATAGTTTGTTTCACATATTTAGAGCAATACTAAGAGTACTGATTTTGGTCCTAATTATTCCTTTTCCACGCATTGTTAATCTAACTACATATGCTAGTTATTAACTTCATCTTGTACTATGTAACTACAATTGGCATTGCAATGTCTAACTCTTGTTGTCCATCCACAATGACTCGCTTATGAAAAAATCTGTAGGAGTTGCGAGCATATCAAGCAGATGTTGCAACGGTGCTTCGCAATGGTAATAAACTTTTCGAATTGATTATGGCATTTTGAGTGTGTAAGCATATTTTCACACAATTATTTATTTGCAGTCTTCTGATTGAACTTTTGTTAATTATGACCATGAGTTGCATCTACTCTTTAGTTTGAAATTGGAAATATGTACCTGTAACCATTCCACTTGAAAAATTCAAGTTCAACAAAATCAACTTGCTTTGACAGACATGTGAGGCATGAGCTCATATGTCATTGGCACTGCAGGTTGGTTTGTGTGAGCTGGACCCAGGGAATGCCATGCTTATCGTAGAACTTGTGAAGGTGTTCCATAAGAAGGGCATCATTCTCTTGGAACAGATTGATGATGCCAAGGCCACTTTTAGATTTGGGTTTACATACATTGTCACAGGCTGCTAAAGATCTGACTCTGCCTGAGCCTACTTATATCGTGGACGCATCATGTCAAGAAGCAGAGTCTTGTGCAAACCTTAGTCCCTGTCAGTTGTTTGTTTTGTGCATGTCCTTTGCATGCATGTACATGTGTCATTAAAGTAGAAGTTGGGTTGCACTTGCAGCTTCTTTAAAGTTGGTTTGAAAGACTATGAATTGAAGCAAAAATGCTTTGATTAAGAGCAACATTTACTTACATCATACTTTCTTGCTCCAGAAGTGCCTTTTAATCAGCTTCCACCTGGGTAACGATCCTTGTATTTGTTGATTTGTGAAAACAAAGTATTTATCTTGATATCTACGATTGGTTTGATATATCTTCACTTGAAACATTATTAAATATTACTAATGTTCTCTAAATTATTTATTTATATTCATATGATTGAGTTACTTGTCAATGTTTCAATTTGTTAGGTTGCTTTTCTATACTTCCAGCAACAGAACTTGTCCCTGGAGATATTGTAGAAGTGGGAGGTACTGTCCAAGGCTATTCAAGTGATTTCCATTTAGCATAATGCTGATTATGTTCCTGATCCAACTTGGTTACACCTTGTCTCTTATGGGTAGTTGGTTGCAAAGTTCCAGCTGACATGAGAATGGTTGAAATGCTAAGCCATCAGTTGCGTGTTGACCAGGCAATTCTGACAGGTATTTTTTGTGTTGTCCTGTGCTATCCTCCTGTTCATCCTAATATTAGAAGTTTACTAGTTTGTCGTGGCAATCTTGTTTTAGAGAACAGGAGAAATGTTATGCCCTTTTTTTCGGTCAATGCATTGATCTGGCCATATCATTGTCACTAGAGACATTACTAGGTGCATGGTATAACCTATCAACAGCTAACATATGTTTTTCTGAATCACTTGTTTATTTTGTGCTTTATTCTAGGGGAAAGCTGTTCAGTGGCTAAAGAGCTTGATTCAACTTCAGCAATGAATGCTGTCTACCAGGATAAAACAAACATTCTTTTCTCGGTAGGTGTATATGTGCAACTCAGTATCTTGGTAGTCACATAGATCTATCAATTTTTTATAGCGTTCAGTCTAGGGAACTAATCAAGTAAACATGCTTTTTTAAGTGAAAATATCTAAACTTCAATGCGAATCCGTTGGTTGAGGAATGATGAATCAGATTGGAATGTCCTGAAAATGTAGGAGCCATGTGAGGCTGTTATTCAGGATATGTCCCATCCAATTTTTTCCATTGTGGAAACACTGCTCTCCCATCCAATTTTTTCCATTGTGGAAACACTGCTCATACCTACATGTCTTGTTCGCTCAAAATAATTGAAATCTGTGCTAGCGATCTTTTGTCCTCTCTGATTATTGACAAGCATATTCGTTTGGCCGTTAGGTAAGATCGAGAAACGATGGAAAATAATACGCAGTTTGATATGTTTAAGTCTTTGTAGGATTGTATGATTATCTTTTGAAACCTTAATGTAAATATTACATTTGAGAACTTGTAACACAAAATGGTTAAAAAAGCTGTGTCTAGCCGCCCACCTAGGTGTGCGAAAGCACTAGGAGAGCAATATGTAGCCTTGGCCCTAGGTTCTCTGCCGAAGGCGTTTTCATTGGCGACACATCGATGAGGTGGACAAGTAGGTGGTGTGTGGACATTGAAAATGAATGGCTGCAGCAAGGTAAGAAAGTGTGGTAGTGGGTCGCCACCCGTGGCAGCGTGTCATCAGTGATGGGGTTGATGGCATTAGATGTTGCTCATGCAGTAGTGGTGACAGCGGCAGCATGATCTGTAGGCAGATCTGAACCATGACATAACTAAAGCGGCAACTTAGTGGGCAAATGGGCCTGGTGGGGCCTTAATTTTTCCTTTTTCATTTCAGTTTTGACTCTTTCACCCCTCTAATTTCTACCCGCTTGAGCAGTGAAGCCTGCAGCTGCTGCTATCATGCAAAGCGTCTTGGCACGCCTAGGCGCCACTTAGGTCTGTTGTCCAGATCGCGGTACATGTTCAGACTGCTCTGGATTTTAGAGGAACAAATTTCAGGCTACTGGCACTAGGCGGCGCAAAACTCCTGCCTAGCATCCAGCGCCCTTTTAAACCTAAAAAAGTAGATATATCTTCTTGAACTGCTGAATTCGAAGTCCAGGGTATTTTTCTTCTTCAAATTATCAAATTACATCTCAAAGAACACTTTCTCTTTAAAACTTTTGCTCGTTACATCCATTCTCCAGTTGCTTCTTCTGAACTTTGCATGCTACCTGATGTCTTTGCTTCCCAGGGTACTGTTGTTGTAGCTGGTAGAGCAAGAGCTGTCGTTATTGGTGTTGGTTCTAATACTGCAATGGGAAGTATACGTGATGCAATGCTGAGAACAGAGGATGTAAGCATTCGATTTGCTTCTCATTTGTGTATATTATGATAAAATTTGATAATGACTTTTCTCATTCAAAGTATATATTTTCACTTTATCTTTTTGCTGCTCTAGTATTGTTTTGTGTCTTAGCACTATGATTGCTTTATGTATAGTGAAAATTTTACGTACTGACGATATTCCCACACATCCAGGAAGTGACTCCACTGAAGAAAAAACTGGACGAATTTGGCACATTTCTGGCAAAGGTAGCTGACCATGGTCTTTTCCAACATGTCATGAGTAGCTGTTTCAGGAATCATATAGTTTGAAGTTCAAATGCTTTTTTCAGGCTTAATCAGATTTTTTAATTTTATTTTCAGGTTATAGCAGGGATCTGTCTTCTTGTTTGGGTTGTAAATATTGGCCATTTCCGAGATCCTTCTCATGGTGGCTTTCTTAGGGGTGCCATTCATTATTTTAAGGTAATATCAATATTCCTGTTTTGTCTGAATGTACGATTATTGGTATTTGCTCATTGTAGGTTCTGTATTGATTATCAGAGATGTGCTTGTTGTGTGTTAAGCCAGAGTGCAGAATTTGGTATTGTTGGTTCTCTTTTGTAGACTGTATCTTCATGAAGCTACATTCACACAAATTAGCTGGGGTTATTGTTGTCAGACTCTATAGTGCATGTATCTGTAGAATGACATTGTTTATAGCCATTTATTATAACTCATATGCTCAGGCCATTTATGATATTGCACAGTATGGTCTGTACCTGGGAACTCGATTGTTTAGATGTGGTTGATGACAGCAATTTTCGTTTCGTGCAAGTTGACTGGCTTAAAATCTTAAATAGGTTGCTTGTTCATATAGTTGTGTCCATTAAGTGGACCTACCTACATGCATTTGATAAAGAGCTGTCAATCTACCTCGGTTAGGCATTGTTATCTTTAATACCTCCCATTGCAAGCAAGTCATTTTAGCCCTAAGAACTTTTCTTTAAGTATAGACCGTTCTACAACTTGGAAGCTTATTTACTCATTGCTTTATGTTATAGTTATACCCTTCATATAAATGCGCATGTTCTCATTGATAATGAAGCTTTCTAACATATCAAATGAAAAATGACAATATTTGTGAATAATGAAGGGTGCCAATGCCATTTTGTATTGCTTCTTACTTCATGTACCCAAAGCTATACTTAAGATTGGAGGGATTAGTTAATTTTGTACTTCCTTGTACCTTATACTGCTGCTTTCAACCGTTATTAATTATCGTGCCTAACTTTGATTTCTGGAAAATGTGCACTGTTTTCTTTTGATAGGTAGCAGTTGCCCTTGCTGTTGCAGCTATCCCAGAAGGTCTCCCAGCTGTAGTAACAACGTGAGTTTCCTTACAAACAATTTGTAGCTTTCCAGTATGCCAAATAAAACATTTTATGTGATTCAGTTGATATATCAACAAATATTATCTGATTTAAATCTGTAATTTGAAAGTGTACTTAATATCTCCAACTTTACCAATGTTTGCTAATACTATAATGTTTCTCTCAGTCAGTTAATTCTTAATTATTAATAAAGCACGAAATCAATTCAGATTCTTATCAAAATGGAAGTGTGATCAGTTGGAATTTGGAAAGTGAAGTTTTGGACGTTTGAAATAGTGCATTGGGATTTATACATTGTAACACAATGAGTTAATGAATCCCACGGCCCGTTAGCTAGTTACTGAACTTGGCTTCCTTGTATATGGTGCGAACAATTTGTGTTGCTTGCGACAAAATTAGTCATTCTTTTTCGAGAAAACGCAAAGGATCCTTGCGTTTCATTGCATTGAAAAGATGGGAAAGAACAATCCTCCTAGGAGGCGAGTGTTACAAGGGCCATGCGCCCGATCAGTGGACATCCCAGGATGCGGGCAGAACAACCTTGAGCCCCTGTGCCCCTGCTTGTGCCCAACATTTGGCCTCATCTTTGATCCTATCCACTAACGTATCATTCGAGGGTCTCGTGTTGTTGAAGATGCATTCATTTTGCTGCTTCTAGATCATCTAGGGAACGAGCATGGTGATGGATTGCAGGGCTTTACGAAGCGTGGGAGGTGTCTGCTCTTCGCTCGCAGCCACCTGTCCACAATGGTAGGTTCATGATCCGGTGGCTGAGATGGTATGCGCGTCCAGTCCAGGATGATGTGCCAGGTTTGCTAGGCGAACGGGCAGGCCAGGAGCAGGTGCTGGATTGTCTCTGGTGCCTGGTCGCAAAGGGGGCATATGGGGTGATGTTGTAGACCGTGTCGGGCGAGCCGTGCTGCAGTCCAGCATCGCTCTTGGCTGGCCAGTGGAAGAACTTAACGCGAGGCGACGCCCAGCTCTTCCAGGTCAACTTCCATGAGGGGCATCGAGTGGATCCGTGGAAGGTGGCGGCGTAGCAAGACTCCAGAGCAGCCGGTGTGGCTCATTGGCAAGGGTGATTTGCTGCACGGCCTGCCAAAGCAACAAATATTGCCCAATCTCGTGTATCCCAAGGACTCCTTGGATATCACGGGCCCAAGTGTTGCAAGCGAGTCCCTTTGCCACCATTCTTGATTTGCGCCGCCGCTTTGGGATGCACTGGTATAGCATGAGTGCAAATTCGCGTACAGACTGCCCATTTAGCCAGCGATCGTCCCAAAACAGGTCCGTCGAGCCATTCCCGATGACAATAGTGGTGGAGGCGAAGAATAGCGCGTGCTCCTGTTGGGAGAATTGAAGATCAAGCCCTTGCCATGCGCGATCATCGTCCGTGCGAGCGAACCGTAGCCATCGCAGCCGTAGTGCGAGCCCGACGCGCTCCAGGTCTCGGATCCCTAAGCGGCCATACTCCAGCGGGCGACACACGTGGTGCTAATTGACATGACAGTGCCCTCCATTAGCGATGGCATGCCCAGTCCACAAGAAGCCTTGCTGGATCTTCTCAAGTTGCCTAAGGGTCTCCTT
>NC_041386.1:564113642-564121916 GCF_002162155.2 Triticum dicoccoides
GGGGGTAAACACTAGCATTTGGTGAACCGGGATTGCAACACCGATTTGACCAATGCAAGTTGTCCGGCCTTGTTCATGAGCCAAGCCTTCCATGCCGGGAGCCTAGCAGCCACCGAGTCGCCGAGGGGCTGTAGTTGGGTGGCGGAGGGGCGGCGCAACGTCAATGGGATGCCAAGGTAAGTAATGGGGAGCTCCGCCATCGGGCATCCTACTTGGGCAATCGTCTCGGCCGCCTTGGGTTACCGTGAAGGATGGTGGCAGAGCTTTTGGTGTAGTTCACCTGGAGGCCACTAGTTCTGCCGAACAGGGTTAAGATGCCCTTGATTGCCGCCACATCGTCCGGCGTGGTGTGGCAGAAGAGCATCACATCGTCGGGGTATAGGGGAGATCGCCGGAATAGCTCGTAGGGGATGCAGTTGCTGCAGGATGCCGAAGTCGTGGACGCGGCAATCAGGCAGCCAAGGGTGTCCACAACGAGCACAAAGAGCTGTGAGGACAAGGGGTCACCTTGGCGCAACCCGCTTCGGTGCCAGATTGGCGGGCCAGGCTCACCGTTAAGCATGACTCGAGTGCTAGAGGTCGAGAGCAGGATCGCCAACAACTCCCGGAATCGAGCCCTGAACCCATACTGGCCAAGAACCTCGAAGTGGAACGACCAAGATATGGAGTCAAAGGCGCGCGTGAGATCGAGCTTGAGCATGATCCTTGGGGCCCCAAGCTGATGCAACAGCTTCAGGGATTGCCTGACGAGGCTGAAGTTGTCGTGAAGACTCCGCCCTAGGATGAATACGTTTTGGTTGCGGCTAACCAGGCCGCCCAACCTGGGGCGAGGCACAGCAAAAGCACTTTCGCGAAGATTTTGGCCACAAGGTGTATCAAACATATCGGGCGGTAGTCGCGGAGCTGGCATGCGTCGGCCCGCTTAGGGAGAAGGGTCAGAAGGGCCTGGTTGAGCTTGCTGAAGTCGCGACCACACAACTCAAACAGTTGCTGGAAGACATCCATGAAGTCATGCCGAACGAACAATGCTCCAGCATGCCTACAGGAACCCTGCTGTAGACCCGTCGGGCTCAGGCGCTTTGCGTGCCGGTAGGCGTTTGTCGGCATCCCATGTTTCCTCCGGACTGAATGGTGCGTCAAGGCATGCCAGATCGCACAACTCGATGAGTTGCGCCAAGTCTAGCGAGCGGCGCGAGTGACGGGGGAGCCAAAGAGCTCGTCAAAGTGCGAGACCGCCGCCTGCGCCATCCCCCTGATCGGTGATCACATGGCCATCCAACGTAAGGCTGAATGTGTGGTTCTTCTGTCGGCGGAAGGAGCATTGCCGGTGGAAGAAGGCAGTATTGGCATTGCCGTCTTTGAGTGTGGCGATGAGGGCGCGCTCCAAGGATGCGAGCTCGACGTAGGAGATCTTGAGCTGCTTCCGCAGCAAGTCCTTTGGAGGGGAGAGCGCACGATCCTCTTGGGCCTTGTCGAAGTGCGAGATCAGCTCCAGGAGATAGCCATCTTGTCTCGGATATTCCCTATGGATTCGGCGCTCCAGCTGGTAAGTTTGCGAGCTGTGGCTTGGAGACGTAGCATCAGACGGCGGAAAGGATCCGAGTCGTGGACTGAACCCCATGTCGTGGCCACCGTCTTGTGGAACCTATCCAATCGCAGCCAAAAATAGTGGAAGCGCTGGTGTGCCGCATGCGTGGCCGAGCAGTCGAGAAGGAGGGGGCTGTGGTCCGACACGACGGACGAGAGGCAGCGGAGGTGGCAATTGCCATGCGCGTCCTCCCAATCTGAAGTGCAAAGCACGCGGTCCAGGTGCACCAAGGTAGGCGGTGACTGCTCATTCGACCATGTAAATCATCGTTCGTTGAGGTATATCTCTTTCAACGCGAGGTTGTTGATGAGGCGGCGGAATCTGACCATCATGCGTTGGTTCAAGTTGTCGCTGCTCTTGTCTTCGTCGCAGAGGATTAAGTTGAAGTCGCCACACAACAACCATGGCCCGGGGCAGTCCGCGCAAATCTCGCCAAGCTTTTACAGGAAGGCGATCTTGTCCGCATCTTCTTGGGGACTGTAGACAACTGACAACCACCAGGGCATGCTGGTGGCCGTGATGCTTGGCCGTGATAGCGTTCGTGGTGAACAGTGGGTCCGTGATAGTCACGACCCCGCTCTTCCATGCTAGCAGGATGCTGCCCCATGTGCCTTGAGCTGGGAGGTCTGTATAGTCATCAAGTTCCAAGCCAAGAGCGTCAAGGACAACTGACAAACAAATCAGCGCTATTTTTGTTTCCGGTAAGCACACAATGGAGGCGGAAGTAGTGACCAGCAGCGACCGGATGGTAATGTGCCGGGCACGCGCGTCGAGGCCGCACATTCCAATCCGCAATCCTAAGGTTGTGATTCATGAACACATGATCGACTTGGGAGGGGGAGCACATACGGCCTATGGCGCGCATGCCACCTCAGCGCGCGCTAGGGCAGCCATTGGAGCGGCCATGCACACAGGGATCTCTCGGTCGACCAGGGCTCGCGGGATGGGCACCACGAATAAATCATCATACACCTTCATTTAGGCGGAGGTAATCCTCTGGTTGGTCCCAACGATCCCGAGGGTGCGCAGGATCTGAACTTGTGCCCTTCTCTCGGTGGTGGGCGGCCTCGCCGGTGGGAACGTGGTTGAAGCCGAGCGGCTGTGTTGGGGGCAAAGTTGAACGGGCGGCATAACCTCTTCCTAGGGGTTAGCAAGGCCGTGTTGATGTGCTTGGTGGTGGCAGCGAGTAACTTGCCCAACGTCCAGGTTCGCGGCAGGGCGGCGTGGCCACGGGATCGGCGCAGCGTGATCGGCGGGGAGGCGAACCACCCTGATGCAGGTAGGCACGAGCCATGCTGGGAGCATGCCGGTGTGGGCCTGGGCGTGGTAGGATCTGTGGTGGGCGTTGGGTTGGGCCAGAGGCCTTCGCAAAATCGTCACTGGGGTGTGGGGCTCAGGCTCTCTGGCGGGAGGATTCGCGCCAAAGGCAGGGCGCATTTCCCCACCCTCTGCTGCGCATATGTGGGGGTCGAAGGATTGGTCAGCAGGCGCGTCCGACCCCACTGCAGGCCCTGGTGTTGGTGAGACTCCGCTTTGCCCTAGCAGGGCAGCTGGCCTGACTGGTGGCACGGGCTGCGAGTCTGGCACCTGGCTCAGAGCAGCCAGGTCCTGACAATCCATCGGATTGGATGAGCCAAATGTGACCCCCTCGCAATCGTCCTCGGGTACCTGAAGTGCAGCCCAATTAGAATCTCGAGATGCTTTTGGAGGATCGCCGCCAATGAGAGGTTACCACTTGGCGCCGGGCTCGAGCCGTTATCAGTGACCGAAGCCCTTGCAGCCAAAGAGGTGTCACCAACGGGCGCCGTCATCACGGCCCTGGCAGCCCCTGTGTTGTCCACAGTTTTGCGCATCGGGTCCACGTGCAAAGCGCTCTTTTGCTTTCTTTTTCTAGCATGGCGACGAGATTGGTGGGGCCCCTCTAACCTGGCCAAGGGGCCATGCTGCATCTCTCTCGTTGTACGGGTGGTGATGCCACCATGTCGGGAGGAATGGGCTAGTCGGTCGCCACGGCTACCCCATCGGTGGGAGATGCGCGGTTGCCGGCGCGCCGGAGCGAGGAGTCCATGGCCATGTCGTCTGCTCGACCAGGAGGCGGCGCTTCCGAGCACCGACACGCCCACCCAGGGCCAGGAGCGTGGTCTTGGTCGTTGCCATCACGCATGCCATCCCCTCCTTGTCCCGCACCGTGCTGGGCGCGGAGAGGCGGTGCTTTGCTTGTCTCGACACAAGCCAGCACAATGGCGATAGGGTACGTGAGGGTCCTGATGATCAGCGCGGCAGAGCTCAGGCGCGCGGGGACCCACTCGACGATTTCTAGGACGGCGGATGCTGTCTGGACTGTGCGTGCGCCCCGCCAGCCAGAACGTGGCCAGGTCGGCCCTGGAGCGCGTGTTGGGGTGGAGGCACTCGATCGAGCAGCTCTCCGCAAGGATGTGTTCGGTGGTGGAGAGGTGCCAGGCCTGTGCGGGAATGCCGCGAAGCTCCAGCTCGACGCGGTACTCGAACTCATCAGAGCCGGCGTGGGCGAGCTTGCTCCATGGCCGGATGGAGGGGGAGATATGCGGCGAGTTGATGAAGTGGTCTCCATCTAGGTGACGCTTGGCAGAGTGGGAGTTGAAGAGGATCATAAAGTCCTTGGGGTGGTGCGCGTGGAATGTGAAGTCGCCATCGGTGAGCTTGAAGGTGGTAAGAAGCATGTCGGAGACCTAGGCGGCGGACACGCGCAGCCTTGCGGGTGATGGAGGCAACCATCGCACGGACCATGTAAGAACCCAGAAATTATTTCCAGACCCTCCTGTGTATATTTGTCAATCCAGGATCAACTTGACAACACAGCGAAATGGTATCATTGCAGAACATTAAAAAAAAGTATAAGTTTAATAACTCTCGCCACAAGGCATACATAGTGAAATGTCTCATGACATTTATTACATCCAGAAACACAGCGGAATATATAAATACGTAGCGACTCCATCTCAGCCACAGGCAGTCGATGTAGTCAACGTGTCCTCATTCCTTAGGATCATCATAATAGTCATAGTCGACGCCCTCGTCTTCATAGATCTCTGTTGTTCAACAGAAGTATTGCCATGGGTACATTACGTACTCAACATGCCTCCCACGGAGAAGGACCTAATAGCTACATGTGGCTTCAAAGGAAGGCTGTAAGGCTCATTTTCGTAAAGCTAATTTTGTTTAACAAATAAAGTAGTTGGATAAAAGCAGTTTTAGATGAAAACATGTTTTATCTCCAGAATAACTTTCATCAAGTGAGGATCCTCGATCAACTCACGTCCTTCATAGGTTTCAAGATTAGGGGCAAAGAGGGAATAAGCAAGACAGGTCCTGTACGTCAAGAAAGATTCATGTGTCGTCCATGATCGTGGACACGGCTATTCGAATAGTTTTACACTCTGCAGAGGTTGTACACTTTACCCACACGACACAATCCTGACTTGTTGCCACCAGTGGCCGCTGGCGTAGTACACCATTTGGTATACCGGCAGGGAGATTGTGACGAGGTCTTTCATTAGACCACACTTACTGTGCCAAGCCCACTAGGTTTCAACACGGAAGTAACTGCAGTTCACAGTCCGGGCCCCCCTTTTGTGTCGAGGATACTCCTCGCAAGGCAGCTATCCCATCTGCGGTACAGCGATGACGACAATAAGAGTGAACTAACTAATTAACCAAGCCAGTGCCCATATAGCATGTGGCTGTACTGTTATCACAATCTTCAAATCCAAGACTTATTAGGCCTCATATGGCACGGACGACTGATTGCCCCCTTCAACTCGTGAAGGGCGGCCAGTATTCAGATGGTAAGTTTCACCCAGAGTAGAAGAGGATAGAGAAGGTCAACAAGGGCCAACAGGCCTAGCTCAGCGTTAAGTTTCAACTGTCAATGACTTAGAGGTCATTCAACATGGCACCTATAGGGTGATAAGCATGGCTAAGCATTTCTACTCTACGGGAACCTTATACTTCTACTCAGGTGTCAAGTAAATAGGCGACAAGCGGATCAAGGTAATGTGTCAATTGACACGCTAGCTACGAGAATTAAAATAGCATGCACATAGTAACAATAAAACTCAATGCAATTTTGCAAACCATAGGATAAGTATGATCAAAGAAGGAGGCATGCCTTTGTTGTCGAGTCCCCAGTTTCCTTCTTCCTCGTAGTGCTCCTCTCCCGTACCGTCGCCTCCTACTCGTAGTAACGGCGAAGCACAATAAATAACAAGCAATAAAATCCAAATAACATCCAAATGAAATAACAATAAAGGAAGGATTGGTAGAAAGATGTGGATGGATATGGAGATTTCGAAGGAGGTAGATCGATTGATGATGAGTAGAGGGATTGAATGGATTGGTTGGGTATAGGTTTATCCGGACTAAGTAAAACTCGGCCATCATGTCTATCGTTCTAAATAGCATTACGCTAACTGAACTTTAATAGTGCCCAATACAAATACTTCGGCGAACTATAAAGAAAAGACAAAATAATAACTGACGTGACATAAACACAAAACAATAACTATCCTATGCATTTGAACGACACGACTCAACATAGCATGGCAATACAAATTTACCCACAAATCAATATTTAGATAAAATCTACTATTTATAATGGTTAAAACATTAACTATAGAATTTAACAACAAGCATCTTAAAAGTCAACCAAGCTACTTCCTGAACAAACTAGTTAGGTTACAAAACATTACAATAGCACGACCTAAAGAAATGCTAGAACATAATAGACACAAATCATGTAGCACTAATTAAAATAATCTAGATATATATGAAGTAAATGGATCAACAATAATCTAGTCATAGCATGATCAACTCTTGTAACAAAAATCATGCACATGATATGACTCACAACACCACCTAGACTCAATCAAAATAATTTAAATAATAATTCTACAATCATTCCGAAACTAAACTGGAACATAAATATTGCTACGCATGACAATATTATCTAGAAAGTACGCATGCATATACTATGTTTATAAACAAATAAAAATTATCGCACTTCACTAACATGCATCAAAAATAATAATTGTAAAACTAGTTCTAGAAATTCTATGACCAATTCTAATATATCCTAGAATCACTCAACAATAATTAGGACAAACCCTAAGCATGCTATGGACATGACAATAAGACAAACAATTTTGCATGATTACTTACATAAAACATCATACGCACTTGATAAAAAATAACACAATTAAACATCTACTCAAACAAAACAATTAACTCGCTCCTAGCATCATCGAAACGGCCTATGGGTTTAGCATTGGTTTTGGGTCACCGAGTAGTCGTTGGAGATGGAACCGGTGGTGTTGAGCGAGCGAGCGCCGGTGCGCATCGTCGTCGTCGTCCGAACTCCGGTGATGAAAAGACGATGGTGGGTGACACTCTTGGTGATGGTGGAACACCGGGACGCGGGCGGACACGACAAACGGTCATCCGTTGACGACAACGTCGGCCCAAAAAGGTAGCAGCGGCACGGCGTCGTTGTGCGCGCGGCCAACAACAACAAACGGACGGGAAGAGATGTCTAGGAGGTAGGCTTGGCTAAAGGGATTCTGTTGGTGGGAGGAATTGGACTAGGATGCTCACCTTAGGCGATGGTAGTCGAAGAACAGTAGAGATGGGGCTGTATTGCGGGGTGGATTACGAGTGATTAGAAAGGAATTGGAGGATGGGATGATGGGGCTTTTATAGAGGTGCTCCTGGCGCACGTGGTGACGAGAAGGGTCTGCCCGATGGTAGCTGGAGGAGGGAGATCAGGAGGTGAATGCCATTGTTGGGCCAATAACTTCGTCAGTTACTTGCATGAGATTAAGCGCATCATGAGTGGAGCCATTAGACTGAACAGACTCGTCGTTGAGTGGGGAGTAATTCTTGTGTTGAACGGTGAAGAGATTAATGGGATTTGAAGGAAAAAGAAGAGGCAGCAGCCATGGCGTTTCTTCTCTGTTTGAGTGTACAGGTACGTGCACGTGCGTGCGGGAGGAAGGAGGAGAGCCGAGCCGTCCGCTCGCTCACTCGGCTGGGCCGCTGGCCTGCTGGTTGGGCCTTGGGCCAAGTTTCTTTGGTGGCTGGACAATTAAAAAAATATATAGAGAAGAGATGGCCCAGTGCATACGTGGATGTGTGTGACCAATTTTGGTGCATACGTGCAATATGCCAACAATGGCTAGGCTAGGATGCACGTATTGGTTCAAGGACCAATAAAGAAAGAGAAATGAAAGGAGAGAGAAGAAAAGAAAATCAATATAATATAATATTGATTTCTTTTACTAGGATTGCTACAAGAGGAACAGAAACAATGACAACTTAAAAGTCTTCACAAATCCAAGGAATCCAAGTAACAAAAATAGGCAAGAAGAACTTAAATGAAATATTACGAACAAATAAATCGACTCAGGATATTACGGAAAATATTTTCCACCTGACATGTGCTAAATTAATTCCAATCAACTTGGTTTTAATTTGAGCAATCTCCAAAATATATAATTAAAGATTATGTTGCAACATCCCTTGGCTTAGAAAGAAAAAAAATTGAACTCTCAAAAAAATCAGGATGTTACAGACCAGGACCTCCTCTGCCTCCTCCATCTCTATCGAATGCGCCATGATAACTCTCACCGACTCGGGCACACGCGCTGCGGGCA
>NC_041386.1:564122166-564130144 GCF_002162155.2 Triticum dicoccoides
CCTGGCCTAGGCGGCCAGTGGCGGTGCGGGGTTGCCTGGCGGCATCCCGGCGCCTAAGATCACAAGAGCGTGAGTCGTGGTCGGACATGAGGCATTGGTGGCACCAGATGTCGTTGGTGCAGTCCAGCATGCGGTGGCGGTGGTCGAAGCAACGAAAGCAGAGCCCAGCGATTTCCTTCGGAGAAGGGCTACGCCGGCGCAGCGGCGGTGGGCTGGTAGCTGTCAGCATCGACCTCAACGCCGCCAGAGATGCGGTGCACCTCAAAGCAGAGGGTGCCGACATGGAGGGTCCCACAGCCTGTGGAGCGAGGTAGGCGGCATGGAGGGTCCCGCAGCCCGTGGAGCGAGGTAGGCGGCCTGGAGGGTGCCGCAGCCTGTGGAGCGGGGGACGCCAGCAGCGCAGAGGGTGCCGGCATGGTACAGGCGACGTTGTTGTACGAGCGCGTCGAGGACTCGCTCTCCGAGTCGATCCAGCGGTCACCAGAGGACACGCGGTCATCGGAGAGGGTCGCTTGGTGCTCGACAGGGTCAGTGCCGGGGGGCGCCATGGCCAGGGGGAGGGGGAGGGGGGCTGGGGAAGGGCCCGAAGGGGAAGAGGGCTACAGGCGGGGATTCGACGGCAACGAGGCTGGTGGGCTAGGCGGAGCTGGGAGCTGGGAGTCATTTTTGACTAACCCTTTTTGAGCGGGAGAGAATTGATCTTGTGCATTTGTCTCAGCCATGACTCGGTTAAGAAACTAGAAACATGATACTGTCCATTACCAATCTTATCCTCAGCCTAGATGTTCTAAGTTTCTTGTTCATTTTATATTGAAGTGTAGTGGTTTACTTTGTTCCTTCTTGAAGTAAATATAACATATCATTGGTTTACTTCTAGGTGCTTAGCTCTTGGTACCAAGAGAATGGCTCGCTTGAATGCCATCGTAAGATCTTTGCCCTCTGTGGAGACATTAGGATGCACAACGGTCATTTGCAGTGACAAAACTGGCACTCTTACGACAAACATGATGTCAGTGTCTAAGGTGAGTACTCCAGTTTACAGCATCATTTCTCTTTTAGTTGGCCCTTTCATTTTATTTTCCTTTTTGCACGCATAAGTGTGCAGTGGGATTTGACTAAAATACAACATGCACTTTAAGATTAAAGTCTGTTACACTTGGTCAACATATTATGTTCACCACATAACTAACAAGTATCTTAATACCTCAGGTATGTGTTGTGCGGTCTGTGCACCAGAGACCAATAACTGATGAGTACTCTATCAGTGGAACCACATTTGCTCCTGATGGATTTATATATGACGCCAGTGAAAATCAGGTACAATGATGTATTTCTCAGCTGTCACTAATTTGGTGATCATTATAGTGCAATGGCCTGAACCCTGTATTTTCATTTGTCTTAACAGCTGAAATTATTCCTTTTTGACTGCAGTACAAGAACACATTGTGTAAATGATACCAAATTACCAAACCCATGACACATGATCATGATTGTTACAATTCACTAGTCTTGTAGCCATTACTCTGCTAAGCTCAGCTTTACTAGGGAATGCCTTGCATTAGAGTAGAATGACAGAGTACGATGGTGCATAGCATAGCAACAATAGTACACAACTTTTGACTGAGATGTACAGCTCTACCCAGCTAGACAAATATTAGGCTCCCGTAGATGGATTAATTGTGTGACCAGCCATGTCAGTATATTAGCGACCTGCAGAACCCTTTGGGTTATTTTCGAGTGACCATGATGTCCCTTAGTGTGCAAAACATTGTACATGTGACATTTGGTTTAGGCACTAACTTTTCAGGCGGCTTTCATCTGTTGCAGCTGGAGTTTCCTCCTCAATCCCCATGTCTCCTTCATATAGCCATGTGTTCAGCTCTTTGCAATGAATCCACTTTACAGTACAATCCTGATAAAAAAAGTTATGAGAAAATTGGAGAGTCCACTGAAGTTGCTCTGCGAGTTCTGGTGGAGAAGGTCAGTTGTTAGTCATGGAATCTGCTTATCAGTGCACTTTTGATAGCTTTCATGGGAACTATCAATCTCAATTTTCATTTTGTTGATTGGTTAGGTCGGTCTTCCTGGTTTTGATTCGATGCCTTCAGCTCTGAACATGCTAACTAAGCATGAGCGTGCATCATACTGCAATCATTATTGGGAAAATCAGTTCAGAAAGGTTATATTTCTCTACTTGTCGGCATTTATATGTTGATCTCATATTCTGTGGCCCTGTATTTGCAGCTCCCTTTAAGAGTACCCCCTGCCCCTACCTTATGTCTACTACTCCCATTCATAAAGAACTTCCTTGATTATGCACTTGTTCTGCTAGCATATAAGTAGGCATTAAAACATCATCCTTCTGTTAGTTGTTCAAAAATATACAGCAGGTCTGATACTTTATGCAACTATGCAAGTACTTCCAAAGTTCTTGTGGTATCAGCAGCTGTTCCTCCCACATACTAGAAAATTTCAATTGTTTAATTATGTATTTGCGTAACTGTTAAGGTTTTCATCTTAAGTCATTATTTAGGTAAACTGCAGTTGACACTTGGATGGGATAGTATATGCAGTATCTATTACTGTATATTGCTCACACTTTGACTATACTGCCTGCCTATATGTGGAGAAACCATTTTGTATATGCTGTATAGTCTAACTGGGTGTGACTTATTTAACTTAAATTTCAATCCTATTTCTAGATTTGTATTATGATGTTCTTATGTTTCTTTCTTTCTGATTTATTCTTTAGATATCAGTTCTAGACTTTTCCCGAGATCGCAAAATGATGAGCGTCCTTTGCAGTCGAAAACAACAGGAGATTATGTTTTCAAAAGGTGCCCCTGAAAGTGTAATGGCAAGATGCACACATATATTGTGCAATGATGATGGGTCTTCTGTACCATTGACTATGGACATACGTAATGAGCTGGAAGCTAGATTTCAAAGGTCAGCCTTTCCACGTGTAGTTTTTAGGGTTATGAGGTTGCATGTTTCTTAATGGATGTGATTAAATTATTGAAGCATTCAATTCATATAGTCAGATTTAACAATAGAAAAAAGGTTAGCCTTTAAACCTACTTGTAGCTTTTGGGTCATGAGGTTGTATTTTCTTGATGGATGTGATCACAACATTGAAACATTCAGTTCATATAGGCAGATTTAACAATATAACTGACATTATTTCTGACGTGAAGGGACCTCGGTAATTTTGACCAAACTCTGCCACTAAGTTAGCACTTGGCAATGTCATATTGTTGCATATGATTTTTTTATTTTCTCTAAATATGCTTACTAATTTTTTTCCTACATCAAATGCTTTAGATGAATATGTTCAATGATCTCCGAATGTTTCAGTTTTGCAGGAAAGGATACCCTAAGGTGCCTAGCATTAGCATTAAAACGAATGCCAGAAGGCCAACAAAGTCTTTCCTATAATGATGAGGCAAATCTAACATTTATTGGACTGGTACGCTTTGTCACTCCTGCTGGTTCTGCTGTTCCTTCTTTAGTAGTCCCCTACGTTTTGTTCGCTCATTTTAATATGCTTTGCCTTTGTAGGCAGGTATGATTTATGTTAGGTAAGATAGCAGTGCCACTAATAATTGATGATGCAAATTCTTTTGCTACTGGTTCAGGTTGGGATGCTTGACCCTCCAAGAGATGAAGTTCACAGTGCTATCCATTCTTGTATGTCAGCAGGGATTCGTGTTATTGTTGTTACTGGGGATAACAAGGTTGGTGAACATATTTGTTTAGTTTTGCTCTAAGATCTTTTGATACTGCTGAGAATAAATATGTGCTATTTTAGTCCACTGCAGAATCTCTATGTCGGCAAATTGGTGCGTTTGAGCATTTAGATGACTTTACAGGGTATTCATATACAGCATCAGAATTTGAAGGGCTTCCTCCTTTGGAAAGGGCAAATGCATTGCGAAGGATGGTTCTGTTCTCCAGGTGATTTGAATATCATTACAACCTTGTTAAAGTTTAGGGCATAGCTACCCCTTGCTGAATGGGTAATGACATATCCCAGTTTATCTTGTAATGAGCTACATGCATTTAATAGAATGCAAAATAATGGAGCAGTATTCTACTGCATTAAAAATGTTTTTATTTTGCTATTGAGATCAGCCAGCTCATTGCTTATGAACTGGCTGTAGTGACATACACAAATAGTGCTGCCATAAGCAGTCGTAAGTTGATGCAATGGCCGAGATTGGAGTAGTGTTTTCCTATTATTAGTGTGGTTCCTTAGACTTGTTCCCATATTGAGTGCTTTGTTACTAGAGATATACTTCATCAGAAAAATATGGCATTCACCATCTCAATTTTGAACACTAATTATAGCTCCAGTCTATCACAACCTAGTGGCATGGAACATAATATATGCTTACTTACCTGTGGCAAGTGACTACATTGGACATCACAATAACCCAGACGAAAAAGTGGTAAAATGATTAAAACATGGACAGATGTATGGATTAATCACCATTCTTCTGGTTTTGTACTATTGATTGCCTTTTTATACCTGACTATTTTTACTGCAGAGTGGAACCTTCTCATAAGAAGATGCTTGTTGAAGCCTTGCAATCACATAATGAAGTGGTAAGCTTGTACCTGTTGATAAAGTTCCATTGAGCTCTTTAGTCTTCATGGTGATGGAACTTATTTAGTTGCTATGGAATTGATCATGGGGATTTATGCTTCACTTTCCACTTCATGCAATAATTCATTTTACGCAATAGTCATGTTCGTTTCTCATGCAAGGTTGCAATGACTGGTGATGGAGTCAATGATGCACCTGCCTTGAAAAAAGCAGACATAGGAATAGCTATGGGATCAGGAACTGCTGTTGCAAAGGTATTACTTTTTTAAACCGATGTTAAGGTATAACTGCTATATAGATTAGAAGTAAACAGGGACATTGGTATTCATTATCTTGAGAGTTTTGTTTCTTTCAAATATTTTTATTCAACTTCATGTTTTGGTTGCTTTTGTGGACCTTTTCGAATTTGACAACTTATGTTTACCTTTCTATTTCAGAGTGCTTCAGATATGGTATTGGCTGACGACAACTTCGCTACAATTGTTGCAGTAAGATTGTGATCTGACTGATTAACATCCAAATAAGACACAACCATTGGATCTTATTATGCTTCTTGTTTACTCAAACTTATTATTATTATCATTTGCTCACAGGCTGTTGCAGAGGGAAGGGCCATATATAATAACACCAAGCAGTTTATTCGATACATGATTTCATCAAATATTGGGGAGGTAGTTTGTATTTTTGTGGCAGCGGTGCTTGGGATGCCTGACACACTTGTACCTGTGAGTAGAAACTCTTTCTTAGCTTCTATGTGTCTTGAGATGAACTATGTGGACTTATACAATCTATCATCTGTAGTTCAATAAGTATCGCAATCTTATATTTTGTTTTCGAATTAATGTGGCAAAAAAGTACAGTCATATGTGGCATGTTTATCTTGTCATTATATTTTGCCCCGTGCTTACTGCTGTATAATGTTTTTAACATGCATATTTCTGGACCTTCTTAATTTTGTAATTGGATGGAAAATCTGCTTACCTCTACTCCATCACTTTGTAGGTCCAGCTACTCTGGGTAAACCTTGTTACTGACGGGTTGCCTGCAACTGCAATTGGTTTTAACAAGCCTGATGGCAATATCATGGCAGTTAAGCCTCGTAAGGTAATATAAAAAGGGTGTTGTACCTGATGAGAGGGAACTTTCCATCTTGTCATCATTGGATGGAATATATATTACTTATACAAGGGCAGCCTAGGCTAATGGTACTATATTCATGTATCTATACCTAACAGTGATACATGTATCTTATACTCTTGTGGAACGGAGAGAGTACCTAACAGTGATTACGTGGTAGCTTGTTATTTTTTTATAAACTAACGTACGTTTTAGGTTGTCCTCATTATTATTTTAATGTTTATACTGACTTCAGTTAAAATTGGTTTAGCGGTTGACTGTATTTGGATAGTGAGTAAATTCATGTAACTTGACAATGTAGCTGTTCTGACGTTATCAGGAATTCTAAAATCTTCTACCAACTGTGAGATAAAGCAAGTCCACAGCACAATGACCTTATGACAACCTCACTTGTCACTCTTAGAACTCGTTTGGCACATGAATATTCCTAAGTGATAATTGGATGCTGCAGTGGCCCAAATCCCTTTCTGTTAGTTTACTTGTGCACTATGCTATATGTTTATGTGTACACTGGATTCCTTGTTGCGTCCATGAGAACTGTTGACTTATTTCATTTTAACTACTATGTGGTAATTGCTTGGTACTTATCAAAAAGTGTGAATTGCTAAGTGAGTCGATTCAAGTAATAGCTATGATTTGAATTTTCTAGTTCGTCGCATTTATTAACATGCTCTTTCCTGCTGCATATTTGAATTGCAGGTGAACGAAGCTGTGGTCAGTGGATGGCTCTTTTTCCGCTATTTAGTCATTGGTGGTATGCACTAAAGTGCCCGTATTGACATTTGTTAGCTTTGCTTCTGGAATTATTGTTGTTTCTTATAGTTTTGTTAATGCAGCTTACGTTGGTCTTGCCACTATAGCGGGGTTCGTTTGGTGGTTTGTTTATTCTGAAGATGGTCCTAGATTATCATACTCTGAATTGGTAAGTTGGGAATTCAAACTCTTTCTACTTTTTACACTGTTAATTTTTGGTGTTTATTGGGAGGTCTGGAACAGCACAGCAGTAATACCTGTACCTGATAAACAGGGGTTACAACCCACCCAGAAGCTTATACTTGAAAAGATATTCCTGTAGACTGTAGTGCAGTACTGTATACTTCTTTTTCACTGATTATAAAATACCTCTGCTGTTGGCAACTGCTTGCCTATCTCATTGGGTTGGATTTTCCAGGAGATCTTGGTCTACATGCTTGAGTGAGTCCTGCCAAGAAATCTTATACTCCCTCTGTAAAGTAATATAAGACCTTTTAGATCAGTACTTTAGAAAACGGTCTTATGTTATTTTACAGAGGCAGTATTTGTTTTCCAAAAAGGAAAACGGTTGTAGCAAGCCCTAGTGTAAAATTTGCATATTGTAACAATATATATAGAAGATGTCGAAACCCTTTCTATATGATTTTTCCCAAATAGCACTGTGAGTAACATGGCATGTGATAATTGATGTGCATTTTAAGTTAATGAAACAACTCTTTTGTTCTGAGATCAGCTTATACAAAGAGATCCCTTTGTTGGGTCTCATGGTAGATTGGCTGGGCCGGTAATGGAGTTTCAAGCTGTCAATTCATATGGCTGTTTGCATGTATCCAGGGATTAAGAAAAATGATTACATATACATATAAAAAGTTCTGGCTCATAGTCATGTGGGAGCTGGTTAGGAATGGCCTTTCTCCTGGTCAGGTTTTATTGTAAATTCGAGCATCTAATTTGAGCTTGACTTGTTTCTCCTGGTTTGCTGGTCCATCGAAATTTTAAAAGAAATCAAACTTTGATCTGAATTCAAGGTGGTACATTCCTCTGGATCTTACTGCCATGGTTGGTTATTGCTTAGACTTTTACCCTTTCCTCACCACAGAATCATATTTCACTTGCATACTTGAATAGTTCAATTCTGTATGTTTGAGAGTTCTGAACGTGAAATCAGCAATAAATTTTTGTATGGTTCCTCACCCTCTCCATGCCTGCTTAACAATATTCCTTATGGTCTATTTTCCCCTTCTTTATTTTGCTTGAAGTTTCTTATTGTAGCTCTTGTTCAAACATTACTGATTCAGTAAGTTCTGAATATCTTTCTTTTCCTACTGCAGATCAATTTTGATTCATGTTCAACCAGGCAAACTTCATATCCTTGCAGCATCTTTGAGGATCGCCATCCATCAACTGTTTCAATGACTGTTCTTGTTGTTGTCGAGATGTTTAATGCCTTGAATAACCTAAGTGAAAATCAATCTCTAC
>NC_041386.1:564130485-564132464 GCF_002162155.2 Triticum dicoccoides
CGCGCATATAGCAGCACCCAATACCCATACCCCAATGTGCTACTTCTAATGAGCAGGAAACAGTTGGTTTAAATCTTGATATCTTGATAGATACACATGCATCTCTCCTGCATGATCTTGAAATTTCTTTCTCTGACACAGTGGCACTTGTCCTGCTTGTAATATTTGGTCTGCGTATGTAAATTAATTTGCATAACCTGAAATGATTTTTGGAACTTCCCTTGCATCAGTGTCATTCACCCATGGAGTAACCTATGGCTTGTTGGGTCAATCATTCTGACGATGCTTCTTCACATAGCAGTCTTGTATACGGAACCCCTGTCAGCTCTTTTCTCAGTAAGTCGCTCATCTTCATTTTTGTGCAGTTGTGAGTTGTGACCCACGTCATGCAGTTAGTCACATTGTCACCTGTTCTTTTATAGTAAGCTTACAGTAACGCCAAAGAATTATTGATAATCGTGGTTTACTTATGCAGGTGTCTCCATTAACTTTGGCTGAGTGGAAAGTTGTTCTTTACCTATCCTTCCCTGTGAGTGTTTTTTCTACCTTGAGTTGCCATGTTGTTCAAATTTCTGGTGAACCTAGTCTTTCTATATTAAAACATGGCAAGGACACGTCGGAATTCTGCCCCTACATAAGTTTTGTTTACACTGTAGCCAGTTATGAACTGGATACTATATATGTTCCGTTTACACATGTATTTAAACTTCTCCTTGGCCGTTAGGTAATTTTGATTGATGAGGTGTTGAAATTTTTCTCACGAAGACCTCGAGGTATGTTCTCTAACGGTAGATTTCTTTTTAACTTTTAGTCAGCCAGAGCTGATCATTTTGTTATTTGCAGCTTGGAGTTTTCCTTTACGGTTATGGAGACGAGAAATGCTTCCAAAAGAAGCCCGAGATAATTAACTTTAGGACTAAGAAAGCTGTGCTCGAGATAGCATGAAGCTTGACTTTTGGTTGCGGTGAAACTAATTTTGGCTAATTTATTTGGGCTTGAAAGCTGACAAACATTGTAGAAAGTTTGTATACCTCCTTCTGTCGATTGGGTCAAACAGATATTGACAGGAACTATGTAATTTTAATGTATGAAAACATGAGTAGAGAGCAGTTTTGGATGAGTGTTGTAAGAAATAGTTATATATAGACAGAATGTTCGAACTTGCAATGGACACTTCCAAGACACGAGCTCATAATTCCATAGGCTTGTACTCTCTCTGTGAGTATTTTTTATTGGAGACCTATCCCCAATGTCGCATCGCATCTTTAATTTAGGACATATCGCACAGCAAGCCTCTGACAATTAGTCAGTCGAGGTTTCAAGCGTTTGTAATGCCCATTTTCATGCACCAGTAATGAAGATTCTATAAATTGTACTTTGAATTATAACTAGCTAAAGAGTCCTGTGTGTTGCAATAGAAAAAATATACCATACGTCCTTAACCCAATAGCCATGACTCAAGACCTCAATATGTCCATGTCTTTTATTTTAACATGACATCCCAACTATAGACCTCAATAGGTCCATGTCTTTTATTTTAACATGACATCCCATCTATGTTACCGCTTATCCCCTTCACGTCTTCACCAATGGTGGCCTCAACACTCTCACATAATTACAATGTGTTTGAATGTGATCAATCTTAAAGCGTCTCTCGGCATAAGATGAGAAATATTTTGTTTTTTTATTGAGAGATTTAGCTGAGGCATGCATGTGTGTTATCTATTTTTTTTGTCACCAATCTGGTTTTGCTGAGATGTTTATTTGCAATCTGGATAGACACTGGTACAAAAGAAAGACAAATCATGCACTATTGATTAAGGTTGTACCATAAATAATATTTAAAAAATAATTAACAGATAAACATATTCAGATTCTACATATTTTCTAATCAAATTTTATATATAACATGTTAAAATTAGAATTGGGGCTTAAAAGATGTGGATATTTTGGAAAACCATTTATTCTAGATAGACCGT
>NC_041386.1:564132799-564142582 GCF_002162155.2 Triticum dicoccoides
AAATGGACCGCGAGTTAATTACCAGAAAGGCGGGGGATTTTCAAAAAAATGCAAACAGAACACTTTTTAATGTAACTTAAAGATGGACTACAGATTAGTAATTGAAAAGGTAGGGGGGTTTCTGTAAAACCATGGAATACATGATTCTACCCTTATTAGTATGTACTAGATCATTGATGACGCGCGTTGCCGTGCCTGTTCATTTTGAAAGTAGAATGATAGGAATTCTTGTAAATATATGAAGGCAAAAGCTGCGTGCACCAGGCTGCCTTTTTTGTTTTATATGAAGACAAAAGCTAAACAAAACCAAAATGTGAACTACGGGAAACTAAAATACGGTGAAATAAGTTGTTCCAAGCATGTTTCCCTTTTGTTTTGATATAAGAGATACTTCAATCAGTAGTAAGTAGAAATTGAAAAGGAGAAAATATGTTTTGTTCACAATAACAAGAATTGAAATTGCCTCGGCCTCTTTTTGTGTCGGCTTACATACATGATAATATACTTATTAAATACCTCCATGGGCCTACCTCTAGAGCATCAGTTTAAAGCACGAGCAACTTCTCCGTCGAATAACACAACACTTGTAGCTGATATTATAATTGATAGATCACTTTGAAGTTACAATGCAAAGAAGAGGATCCTCCATAGTTGGTAGTATTTAGCAGTGATCATCAAATAAAGACATTCTAAAGCTGCATAAAAAGTGCACATGAATCTACACCATGTTGTGATTTGGAGAGGGGCATGTGCTCCATAACCTGAATATTAGGATATACTCATGTGAAAAGATCCTAGATTTTCGTCCTCAAGGCTACTGATTCCAAAATCCTTTTTATAATTCTTCAGCCCCTGTTAATAAGAACAGTATTATTTTCACATCAGATTGATAAACGAAATATAAATAGTATCAAAAGATAATGGATATCAATTATTTGTTATCATTCTACCTTTAAGAGTTTGAGTGCCGGTTGCGGATCAGCCTTCTCGTCTTGTTAGTTACAATGTCAAGAACATGATAAACACATAATATTACAATTAAGCAAGATGTTAGTAGGTTGCACAATTATAAAGTTAAGAAATCTAGCAATTATCAATGCTCGAATGTGAGAAATCTTCTCTTTGGTACTCTTATTTGAAATTGGATCGCATGCTTTAGAGAGAGATAATTAATCTATCGGATGATGGTGTCATGGTGATATATACAGTAACATGGATTTAAGATGTTGATAAGAATCTTGTATATTGTGCAATATAATTGACCAATTCCAGCATATATAGTCATTGTTTGCATTTTACTGTCAGGAAAAAAATCCATTGGTTTGCTTTTAGTTGCTTAATCTGAAGAGAAGAGGGGAAGAAAAAGGTAGGACAAATGCAAATGAAATACAAAAGGTACATGAAAAACATTGCCTAGAGGTCAAATGAAATAAATTTTGTATTGCAAAGTAAGGAATCCAACATCACGTACTTGCACTGGAATTAAGTTCCTGCATATGCTACTGGAATCAAGTCATTGTTCTGTTGGTACCTTATCACCCCATTGAAACTGAAGATATGGTATAGAAAGATGTTATTTGATTTAAGAATGTTGAATGAATTTGGGATTATATAATATACATGATTGGCTTTAGATTTATAACATCAATATATTGCATCTATAACAGATTTGCTACCTGTCAAGTAGATGGTTAAAAAGCTTTCTCCTTGGTCACTCAGGATTTCCTTCTCTGAAAGCATATAAGCATGAAACACAAAGTCAGTCGCCACATATTAATTCATACAAATGCAAGCCGAGAGAAGTCAACCCACATGAACGGTGTTCGTTTGTAGGAGTTTGCAGGAGATCTAGCCTAGCAACACAATGTGATGCACCATGGCATGCCATTTCTGAAGTGAACAACAATTTAATCCCTGCCTGATCAGCAAAATGGAAAATAAATAAACATATAAGAAGATGACAATTTACAGAAATTTATGATAAAGATTTTCTATTGAGATTTAATTATGAGAAAAAGTGCTAATGGCCCGCCTTGAAAAGAATTGAAAGGATCACAAAATATAAAAATGGAATCAACAAAGTAATGAGCATACATGGGAATTTAATTTGGATTGAAGGAAGTTCAAATGGCATACCATGAGAAGAAAATGGTCAGATGGATACAATTCCTAACCAAGAGCAGATTGTTGAAATCCTGGGGAAACAAATCGGAAAATAAATTTTGAAGGCACCAAACATATCTTATAGGGGGTGACCGAGCGAAAGATAAGGATACACTTTAAACTGGACATGTTCGTACGAATGTGAAATGTGGTTTCTAGTCATCAACGACAAGCTAGGAACATGAAGAAAATAATGAAACAGATTAAGGCAAGTAAAATACTTTGGAGTCATCACCTTAGTTTCATGGAAGTACGTATTGAAGCAGGGATTTGAATTAAACATCAGTACAAATGGGGATTTAGGACTGAAAAATATTAGGTTTAAAGGGGAGAGTTGGATCAATAGATCTAATATATGTAGTACTACTAACAAGTGTAGAAATTGAGGATTTTGGCTCGGCACACAGAATAGCAATTTTGGTTCCATAATATCTAGATAAAGTAAAAGGAAAGGTAAAGGGAAAGAAATCACCCGCAATGCAAGAACAATAGACTAAAATCAGATGCGAATTTGGAATTTAGGCATTGATCGATGTGCAAATTAAAGGAATAACACGAGGGCAGAGGAGAGGGTCAGGATATGCTGATCCGTGGCAAGTGACACGGTAAAAGAAGAGTGCCCATCGGCAGTAGCACATAATGAAAAACAAACATACCGTTTCTAAGAAGAACTTACTGATTGATCTGAGAAGAAGTGCCACCGAATGTAAGCACACTATCAACGTCAACCGGCATGACTGATCGCCGCGCACCCCCAACAAACAACATCACCCACCTGCATTACAGGAAGAGAGAGGAGAAGCGATCGATTGAGACCAATGGATTAGGACGCGAGACCCCGCATAAGACAAAGGGACGAACTGTAGGAAAGGAAACATCTCAAGGGAGGGTGAAAGGTTGAAGGAACGGCGCCCTCTGATGGCAGCTCTCCTAGGGACGCTGGTTCTAGAGGCGCCACCGCAAGGCCAACTGGCAAATCACGGTTGGCTCCGCTGCCCGAGGTCAAGGATGCGGGATGGCCGCTGCCGCTCTCGCCTAGCTTCGGCCGCCATATGGGGGTTTGCTCACGAAAGGACGGAGGAGCGACGCGGCGGTTTTTTTAGGGGTTGCGATGCAGTGGTTTAACACCAGACGGGAAGTGGTACAGCCGAAAGCCCATTGGGCCCAATTTAACACCAGAAGGTCAAAATTGTTATGAGAGTAGCGGCCTAGTACCGTTAGCGCTCCTTAGTGAACTGTGCAAGCGGACGTGGGATTAAGGGCTAATCTGATGGCCAGAAACGACTGAAAGTGAAGATCGGACGGCTACAAATGTTAACACCCTGAGAGGGCAGGAAAGATGCTTAGTTATAATGTATTTAAATAGATATAGATATAGATTGGCACGACGATGACAAATTTAGTTTGCAAGCATAACGATTTTCTGGCAGAAAAATGAATTGAGATGGATTTGCCATGCTCGCCAACTAAATTTGTCATCATTAGAGAACACAAATTCTTTTGGTGGGAGATCAGATAACACAATTTGCCGTGAAAAAGTTTGATTTGTCATCGTAAAAATTCTGACGTCCAATTTATACTTGCGTCCAACTTTAAATGTGTAATAATAGTTAATCATCTATTCGTGCAATTTTCTCTTTGTTTTGGCAGGTTACGTGGCAATTTCTTGAGGGGCTGGTGCGCCTGGCCTAGGTAGGCCAGGGCGCCACCCCTCAGCCCATGTAGGCCTCCGGGACAGGTGGGACCCACTAGTGGACCTTTGGAACATTTCAGAACTCCCTGATACAACTATCTAAAAAGACCAAACTTTTCCCGGAACCCCGAAAACCACTTTCCTTATATGAAATTTTACCTCCAGACTATTCCGAAGCTCCTCGTGGTGCCCCGCATCCCATCCGAGACTCCGAACTACCTTCAGACTCACCATTACGAATATCCCAATACTACCCTAGCGTTATCGAACGTAAGTGTGACCCTATGGGTTCGAGAACATGCAGACATGACCGAGACACCTCTCTGATCAATAATCAATAACGGGACGTTGACGCCAATAATGACTCTTACATATTCAATGAAGTTTTTTATCGGTCTGGACCACGATGTCACGGATTCAGATAATCCTGTATACAATTCCCTTTGCGTCGCGATATTTTACTTGCCCAAGTTTCAACCGTCGGTATCGCCATACCTAGTTCAATCTCGTTACCGGCAAGTTCTCTTTACTTGTTCCATAATACAATATCCCCGTGACTAAATACTTTAGTCACATGCTTGCAAGCTACTTAGGATATTGTGTTACCGAGAGGGCCCAGAGATATCTCTGCTTCACATGGAGTGACAAATCTCAGTCTCGATCCATGCAACCCAACTAGTACCTTCAAAAATACTTGAAGAGTACCTTTATGATCACCCAGTTACAGAGTACATTTGATAACCAACATTCTTCTGGTATTAGGGAGTGGCACGAGCTCATGGTCCAAGGAACAGATACTTGACATTACAAAAGTTGTAGCAATTAAACTAAGTGGCACGATCAGATGCTAAGCTTATGATTGGGTCTGTCTATCACATCATTCTCGTACTGATGTGATCCCATTATTAAATGACAACTCATGTGTATGGTTAAGAAACCTTATTCATCTTTAATCAGCGAGCTAGTCTAGTAAAGGCTCAATAGGGACACGGTGTTTGTTTATGTATCCACACATGTATTTGAGTTTTCGATTAATACAATTATAGCATGAAGAATAAACATTTATCAATAACAAGGAAATGTGATAATAGCAACTTTAGTATTGCCTCTAGGGCATATTTCCAACACTGGCCGCTGGCAGGGCAGTTGCATGTCGAGGCCGGACATGAAACTGGCCATCGTCGGGGACAATTGCATCTCAAAGGTGGGCATGCAACTGAAACAAGGACATTCCCCCCCTTGGGGATCATCTTGCGATGTTGTTCTAGTGCGGTGGGTGAAAGAAAAGAAAACAGAAACGCCATCATCGAACCATCCCCCTAGCGGCACACACAATTGGTCGTGTTGGGGGCAGTTGCGTGTCAAGGATGGACATGCAACTAGAGAAAAATGACATTTTCCCACTGGAGTTCGTCTTGCGATATTGTTCTCATTCGGATGGCTAATCTTGTCGAGTGAGACTTAGCGATAAAACAAACAGAAACAGGGCTACACACGATCAAACATATTACCGGTAAGGCACATGTCCGTCAAATTGGATGGCTAATCTTGTCAAGTGAGACTTAGTTAAGTTTCAGTCGACTGAGATTTAGCCAAACTGTTATTCAAAGTCCCAACAGATGAAAAAGGACATACAATATATTTATAACATTGACGACAACACGAGAAAAGGGTGCAACGAAAGCACACATCACAATGGCTTATTGTCAAGCCACCGCTGAGCCATGGCCAATCCTTGTTTAGGCCGGTAGCTTACAGCTGTATGACCTCCACCCTGCGTACGTAAGAAGCAAACCATGATTTATACTGTCACATCGGTCTATTGTCAGTAATAAACGCGATGGGTTTTGTATTATGCATCGAAATAATAGATAGAAGGGAAAATGATATAACCTTTACTGTTGCAAATATCATATGGTTTGCATATGCAATTGTAAATCTGCGCAAGAAAATGTATTCCTTAGTCAGACAATACAAAACCAACATATAGCTGAAACATGAAGCATGCAAAATTCTTTTGCTGACAAGGTTATGCACTTCCCCAACGGAACGCTAATTTGCTAAACTTATATGCAATAGAACTTCTCTTTTGCCAGGGTCTATGTGTGTATAGGTAATTCCATCATGCTGTAGCATTGTGTCCTTTATATGCTTTGATTGATGTAACTCCTGGTTTTCCGAGTGAGGATGTTCAGTCGGATTGTAATCCATTGAAGGGTTAGCAATGTTTAAACTTGGTCTAAAGTGGAAGGCAAAATCAAGAAGAGAGAGACTTAACCCTGCAGACTGGCCATCCACATGCCATGCTCTCCAGTTATCAACAATGGAGAAGTTGAAGGATCTTATCCACGCATGTGTTCCCAAAAATGGTACCAAAAGATCATGGTCTCCGCTGCACGCACGGGTCATGATTTTAAGACATGGAAAAATATACAACTAGCATATGAAAATCCTCTCGCAAGAGAAAATATAACCGTGTGTTACAACTCCGGAATTCTCCTTTGGTATTTTCACCTGAATACAAGCGCACGGTAGCCCCTGGTGGTGAGGTTGAACTGGTACCCTATGCTACTTGGGACGTCGTGTGTATAGGGGAATTCACTGCTGCATCTTACCCACTTGCCAATGGTTCCCTATATGCCATAGTTGTGCAATCATTAATCATCACAACAACATTTCAAATAATTCATAAGCAATGACGGCATCAATTTAAGTTCAGAGCAACCGAAGTGTGTATAACTTTATTGCGTAGGCATGCTTTCAGGAAGGTTTTTCTTTTCTTTTTTGATGAAATGAAGTTGAATCTCGATTTCATTGACGAAACCAAGTCACTAAAAATTGAAAGCAAAACCCATACAGGCGGCCAGCTATTTAGAAAAACAGAGAAGATATCAAGTGGTCACCTTCTTGATCTTAAGAGCATCTCTAGTCCTGTTGTAATTCGCCCAAATGTTAGATAGGTAGTACCGATATGACTTCATTCAGAAAGCAATTCAGACAAATTCACATTAGAGGAACGATAGACAAGTCATCTAATTCAACAGTTCATACTCGATAAAATCTTCTATAGATTTAACACTCCAGGGATAATACTAACTTACGAAACAATTGATAGTGGGATCAGCAGATGATTCGGTTGGCTGAATCTGTTCTTCTGATAGAAACCTACTTCTTGAAGCATCATCCTTCACAGGTTTGGGAGCAGCACGTACACATCTATCATCTAAGATATATCCCTCGTCAACTTCAGAAATGAGCTGCAATACAAGAGAACAATGTCCATAATCAAATTTAGCTGCTACAAGTAATTTCATAAATATAATGTAGAGTTTGTTTCCTAGAACAGGTGTAGGATGAGGACCTTGCTCCCACTTTGTACTTTGCATTTTGTATATATTTGATTAATGAAAATTACCGTAGAACAATTGTTCTATAGTTACGAGGTTCAAAAATAAATAAATGTAATATAGTCTAGTAATAGAATCTTACTTTTTGAATGGTATTTAGAACCCCCGCGCACATTTTAGTCACTGAGGTTACATAGTCTCCATCACAGCTCGCCATTGCAGCCTTTGAGAAAGAAAAGGAAAACAAAATCATGATTTTCTCACTGCACTTTGTCAAAATGTATTATTGTGGAATTACCTCATATAGTTGATCTGATATAATTCCAACACCATGAGCATATGGTATTTTGGTGTTGAAATCATCAAATGCGGAGCCTGTAATAGGGTTGCCAACTAGATAGCCCTGTAAAAAATTGAATTAAGAGAACAAAGAAAAGAAAATATACGATTTCACATTACTTGCATACCCATTTTGTTATTACCTATATATACAATCTATCTAAAACAAAGTGATCATTTCAAGGCTAGGATTACTTGCCTTGAGATTAATCTCAGGTTGCCTTCTTTGTTCGTTTCCTGGAGTAAAGCAAAATCGAAAAGAACATTATGAACGGCCTTTGTTGCATAGGTCGGGTGATGTATTACCCTTTATAGAAAAAAACATGAACGGGCATGTGTCCAAGTTAAAAGGTGGGGACCATAAAGATTTATCCAAGAAGAAAAAAAGAAGGAAAGAGCAACATTTAACTTCTAGAATTCTTCTAATCCATCAATGATTGTCATGTCTAGATTTGGTCCCCAAACTCTAAAGTAAGGAAAACCTGGTCCCTTGCCACTTTGGACTGATACATGACACCAAGACAATGTTGCGAACCAATCTGTGGTTGAATGGTTAGAGGGACCGTGGTATTCCTAACCCATCAGGGCTCAAGTCCTGGTGTTCGCATTTATTTCTGGATTTATTTCAGGATGTCCGGCGATGCGCATTTAGTGGGAGAAGACGTTCCCGTCGACGACGAGGTGCCTACAGAAGATCCTCATATGGGTAGGGAGTGCGTATGTGTGTTCGTAGAAGTGAATGTATGCGCGTGTATATAAGCGCTTGCGTCTCTACTGTGTTAGAAAAAAAAGACACTGAGACAATGTTTGACCGACATAAATTGACTCCTTCCTTATGAAGATAGCAGTGGTGACCAACGGTCAAACGTTGCCACGGTGTCATGCCTTAGTGTAAAACATTGCACTCATCAAAACCACTCAATATAGAGTGAATGTACAGCTCCAGGTTCCATACCCGCTTTAGACCTAACTCTATACGGAGTCGGCCATATGTAGCAACCCTCTTTCTATTTTCACCCTCACTTTGGAGAAAAAGGATATCCAGATATGGAACCTACATGTTTATATGTTGGTGTCTCCTAAGAGCATCTCCAGCCAAGCCTTCAAGAAGGTCTCCAGGCGATTTTTCGGCCGCCGGCGTAAAAAAATCGGCCCAGTCGCGCCTCCAAGGGCCCAGTTTTCGCCGGCTCGAGTCGAAATTGGCGCCGGCGGACCCAATCCGAACCCGGCGCGCTGGGGGTCGCTCGGGGGCGCCGGGCGAATCGTTTTTGGCGCGAAGAGCCGCTGGCCAGCTGCGTCAGCGACTCGACTCTCTTCTCGCCGTTTCGTCGTCCTCATCGCCTCGTTTCCCGCGGCGAATCAATGCCAAAGCTGCCGCGCTGCGATTGCTGCCGCGCCGGTCAGCCTCCATTGATGCCTCACGGGCGGCGCAGTGAAGGCCGGGCGACGCGCGTCCCCTCGGCCGCCACGCCATCAAGCCACGCGTAACGCGCCGGCCAAGCCTACCACACGGCGCCTCCGCCTATATATGCCGACCACCAGCGCGCCGGAGGCACGCACAGATACTCCACCGCCAACGCGCCCATTTCTCCCCCTTCCTCCTCTCGCCGTCTCCAGTTCAGAAGAATGGCGAGCGCTTTCCAGGCGACGGCGAATGGCTTCGGGCGCCGCCATCTTCACGAGGACGAGGCTCGCGTCCTTTTTGAGGCCGAGTACCCGGTCCTGCCGGACATGCGGGTGCCCGGGGCTCGGAGGATCAGCGCCGGCGGCATGCCGGTGCCACCACCACCCACCGGGGCGGCGCGGCGTGCGGAGATCGCACGTATCCGCGCGTCCCTGCCGCGGGTGGCGAGGGAGGGGCCACGGTACGTCCCCGACAGCCCGCTTTGAGAGCCCTACTTCCGTCGCCGTCACGCCGAGCAGCTCGAGGCCACCAACGGCGTCGTGCCCTCCGGCAGGCTCAACTCCGAGGGCCGGCGCCGGTGGTGGGGCGTGCCCGGCCGCACGTTGGAGGCCGTCCTTGAGTACATCGAGGGCGGCAACACGCCGCGCCTCGAGTACCCCGCTCCCCCGTCCTTCTCACGCCGCCGTGGAAGCTCCTGGACGTCGAGGCGCATGGAGCGGCCCAGGGCGTCCTCCTCCTTGTTCGGCCGCTCGTAGGGCTCTCCCTGCCTCCGTCCCGGCAAGCCGGAGCCCTAGGACACGCCTGTCAGCGCGCGCACCCGCAGCTCCGGCGTCCGC
>NC_041386.1:564142915-564166671 GCF_002162155.2 Triticum dicoccoides
GCTTCGTCCTCGTCGAGCCCAAGCAGGAGCCCGGCCTCCCCGCGGAGTACGAGGAGATAGCCCGGCGCGGCTTCTCCGACGAGGACGCCCTGCAGTGGGCGCGGGACGACTAGCTCCGCGACGAGATGGTCCGGCAGCGCCGGGCCCTGGAGGAGATCGCCACCCGCAAGCGTGGGCGCGACGACGAGCACGGCATCGTGGTCCTCGACAGCGACGACAACGACGCCCCAGGACCGTCCAACCCACCGCGCCAACCGGGGGAGGGATGCAGCAGGGACGGCGGCGGCGGAGACGACGACGGCGGCGGCGGCGACTACACGCGGTTCTACCGCCTCCTCGGCATGTAGAACTGCAAAGGCGGGCGGCGGGCGGCGAGCGGCGAGGTAGACGACGATGGAGACGGCGGGGGCAGCCCGTGCTAGTTTTTTTTGTAAAATATGTTTAAATTTGAACGAACTCGCCGATGTTTGCGTTAAATTTGAGCCGTATTTGCGCCGTATTTGAATTTTTTCAAAAAAACGTGGGCGCCGCGACTGGGGGACATCACGCCTCCAGTGCGCGGTTTAGCGCCGGTGCGCCCCCAGGCGGCGATTTTTAGCCCCTCCTGGGGGGCCAACGGCTGGAGATGCTCTAACCTATAGCAAGGTGGGGCTAAGCTAATCAACACGGATAACTTAAGATATTCTATCACTTTGCGGCAACTATAGATCTAATCCCTTCTGGCTCCACCGTCCAGCCCGTGGATTCTCCTTCCCTTTGCCTAGTGCTCCAACGGTCGGTGATGGGGGAGGGGAATCCCAATGCCTTCGTTCCGGCTAGTACGTTGGGTTAGGTTTTTTCTTGCAGGGACGGCGTTCAGGCTGATGGCGACATCTCACCTTCGAGATGGTCTTCCGGGCTTCGATCCTCCTTGAGTTCACTCATCAGAAAGGATCGACGAAGCTCCAGCGTAGATTCCTGCTGTGACGATATTAAGGTTTCTCGCATAGCGTTCACGACGGCAACATACGGTGTCCAATGCTACAGATCGATTCAAGGGTTCAGCGGTGACGACTACAGCTACACAGGCAGGTCCTTAGGGTCACATGCACGACGACTTCCTGGCTCAACAAGGTCAGGCCGGCTCTAGTAGGGGAGCTGCGACACAGGCGCATAAGCTTTTGGTGGCGTTAATGGTCGTCCGTGGTTCAGAGACCTTAGTGTAATTTTTATTATGTTGAAGATGCTTTATACTTTTGATGAACTTTTAGAATAGATCCATATCCTTTTTCACAAAAATGAAAAAATGGGGTACAGTGGAAGGCTTGCTGCAGTTTGCACGCAGCCATCTAAATGCGTCCGTCCACTACTTATCTTAAGGGGTCCGCAATGCGTCGTTTGTTAAGACATGATTTATTTATATTTAAGATAGGATATGCATAGTGTTATCCAGAGTTACCTTGTGAGATGTATTGTGCGATGACTGGAATCATCTTTCCAGCATATGAACTTCCTCCAAGGTAAAAAGGATTTGAAATATAGCGTGGGTGATCACTGAACCACTACACATAAATAGGCATAGGATGTAAGCAACTGCCACACACAATTATTGGAAAAACAGTAAGTGTTTCTTCTCACCTTCTTCAGAAATGTGACAACTTGCGAAGAAGACGAGATGTCCCCGACATCATAACCTTTGGGATCACGAGCATACGAGAAGCCAGAACCGACAGGAGAATCCAAGAAGATGATGCTTGCGATCTGCGTATTGACAGGCTAACAAATCAGAGAAAGGAAACATCTCCAGTGCTGCAGTGTTATGACTGAATATCTCACCTTCGACCATGAGTAGGGATTAGAGACCAGCTGCGGCAAACTACCATTATAAGGTGCTAACACAAAATTTATAGGACCTGCGAAAAAACATCATGGACAGTAAAAGGAACATCATGGATCAATGGATGGATATCGCCATATCGGAAATCTAGCCATCAGCAAAATTGCACAAAGCCAGAGAGATCTACGGAGTTTAGGAGCGAAAAATTGCATCTACAATTTTCTTCTCAAAACTCAAAGCTGGCAAATTTGTTAGAATACATGCCACCACTTTTTTTTATCAAAATAATACTAGCAAACTGCAATATCCATGGCGAACTCTTCAAACAAGCATTCGCCCCGCTTTATATATGAAGCCCAAACGCCGAACCGATACAGCGGGCGTGTGTGTGTGGTGGTGTTCAAGCAAGTCAAAAGATTAAAAAAAAAAGACAACCGAGAGGATGGCGAGGACGCCATCTACCTGGAACTGAGCAAGAAAACAGGACTCGGCAAACCTAACATGAGGCAACCTAGACTACCAAAGGGGAACTTAACCACACCGCCTTGGGAAACCACCGGACCCCAACGCAACGAGTACACCAAGCTATCGCCGAAGAGGGCAAGCATCTGTCCTCTTGCTTCGGGCCATGAAGCTCCGATCCTTGTAGTGGATAGTGAGGACCGAGTACGTGACTACATGGACACGTGTAAATGATAGGAGACCAACGAATCAATTTCATGCCAAAGACAACGAAACCTGACACCAAGATCAAAGCAAGCCCGAAGGCACCGACACACTGCAACTGGAAGGTGCTAGAGTTCCCCGATGACGCCCCCAGGTGGGTAACGGCGCAGAGCGCCACCACCGTCGATCAAAAAACAACGGGCTAGGGTTTTCACCGGAACCCTGACACGGAGAAGAAACCGACAACGACGCCATCAAGAGGTAATTGACACCCGAGGCATCACCATCATCGGTGCCAAAAGCGCGGAGCTTTTGCTTGGATCCTCGCCATTGCCATCCGAGGTACCCTAGACCCAACCCAACCAGAGGAAAATGCCTCATTGCCAGCACGAGACCTCCAGATCCAGACAAGGAGCCGCCACCGCCGAAGCCACCATGAGGAAGGATCACCCACCACCCCTCCCCTCACTACCCCTATAGCCAAGAGAAGGCCCCACCACACTGACGCGCTGCTTGCCGCGGAGCCAAGCGCGCAGCCTCAACATTCAGGGTCGTCATCCTGGCATCCAAGACGGACCCACCACAACCATCGAAGCAACAGGGCGTCCGAGAACCATGCACCAAGACACGGACAATGTCAGCATGGAACTGCCATCGGTTAGGACCAGGCATCACCGATGTTGCCCCACGTGCAGAGAGTCCCACCATGGCCGGGGGCACGGATCCTTGAGGCCAGCTAGCATCGTCCCCGGGTCTGCCATAGAAGACAGGCCGCCGGAGCGGTGGGCCTCAACGGGCCGGATCCGGTCTAGCCCTCAAGGCCACGACAAACCTACCCCTAGATCCACTACACCACCGGATGTCAGAACCCTGCACGCCACCACTGTTGTTGTCGACCATGGCCTGGCGCGAGCACCATCTGCTCCGCGCCGGCGAGGGGGGCGCCTGCGTTGCCCGAGTTCACATCCCCACCTCTGACTGAGTCGCATGTGCTCTCTGATGAGTAGTAAAATAAAAAATAGTAAAAAGTAAAAAATATTTTTTTAGCAAACTTTGACAAATGCTTTGTATGCTTGCAAAAATTTATCATGAATGACATTCATGGAAGTCGAGGCAAAAAAACAAAGTCGACGCTCTGAAATGCAATTTTTTAAAACATTTTGTAGTGTTGATTTTTTTTTGCCATGACTCCCACGAATGTAATTTCATGATGAAAATTTTCAAGCACTAAAAATATTTGTCAAAGTTTGCCAGGAAAACAGATTATTTTCATTATTTTCAGATTTTAGTGTTCATTCCGAGCTCATTTGAGCTGGGGAGGACTTTCGCTCTGGCTTTGTGAATTGGTCTCGTTGTTTCTCTCCCCATTGTCTGTTCTTTGTTTCTCTCCCCACTATCTCTCCGCCCCTCTCTCTCAATTTTCTCTAAGTTTTCTCTTTGGGTCCTCACACCCGAGGTCGTCACCGCGCCAGATCCAGATGCACGTCGCCGCCTCTTGAGCACGCCGTCCGCCACATGCCCACGCCACTCAGCGCTGACGTGCAACTCTCCACCACCGCGCCCCACCCCCAGCACGACGCCCCTGCCGGCCAGCCGTGCCCTGATGAGCGAGAGGGTATAAGCATATCCATCATCCATGGCGAACTGACAAAACCGTCGCTCCACTTTTAGATATGGACCAGGAGGTGGTGCAACGTGGCATCTACCGCGTCGATGACGGCGGGTCCCGACAGCATGGTGCAACAGAGTCTCAGTGTCGGATGCATCTCGATGGACGTACGCAGGGAGGTGGCGTTGTCTGGTGTCATGGTGGCGTCGACGGCAGGCTTGACATGGTTGATGCGGTAGTGTCTGCTCTGAAGATGAAACGGTGGAAGACGGCGGCGGTGGACTCTGATGTGTGCCCCAGACCCGGCAATCGGCTTGGTGGGGGCCTCCGGCTTTAGATGTTAGGCTTTGATGCGAGGTTTGTTTGGTATTCGGCTCGGACTATGACAGTCCTTCATCAACTGAATAGTAGTAGATGTTGTCAAGATGGTGTCTTCAGACTTACTAATGTATTACTTTGTACATTCTTTATGAATAATCAATAAAATGTCTGTAGGTCGGGGTCATCCTCTTTTTCGAAAAAAAAAACTTTGAGATTGCGAGGGACTAACCGACTTCGAAGACCATGCCGCTGAAGCCCGAGCAACCGGGCCCGCCGGTGAGCCACAGGATGACGGGGTCCGTGCCGGGGCTCCTCTCCGACTCGACGAAGTAGTAGAAGAGCTCCGTCCCGGTCTCCTCCTCCACGCCCACGTATCTGCCATGCACGGCATGCAATTCCGGACGGCCATGAGAGGCTCCTGGCCATTTCAAGATCGAACCAGCGACAGGCTTACCCGGTTTCGAGGTAGAAGGGGAGGGGGCCGTCGAATCCTGGCAGGCGGGTGACCACCGTCGACGCCGACGCCGACGCCGAGCGCGAGAGCAGCAGAAGCAGGAGGCCGGGAACGAGATGCAGCACCGGCAAGTGGTGGCGTCGCCCAGCGGTAGGCGTCCGGAGAAGCTTGACAGGCATATTGTTCTTTCTTTCTTGCTTGCTTTTCCGGGTGCTAGCTAGCTTGTAGGAGTAGTTGTAGGCACGGGCCTCGTTTAGTACTACAACTCCAGCAGTGCTGCTCGCGTCGATTTAAATGAACTAGTGGTACTGGATGAGCAAGAATGATTGACGGATCACCTACTCATTGTTGTTGTCATGTCACAAGAAAAAAATGACGGTGTGGATCATGTTGTCACCAAGATAGCATGCGTGATTGGCTCAACAGGCCCCAAACGGTATAGATAATGAATGTAGGAAATCAGCTGAAATTTGCGTGTGCATGCGAGTTTTCTACCCCTCCGTGTCCCACATTTTCACACCGCGCAAGAGGGGGGAGACTCTAAGATGACGTCCACGCTATGTCTCCCAAATCGCTACTCATCCATGCATGTTCCACGCATGCTTAAGATAGTGCAAAAATGAGTTGAGTAGAGATACGTCTCTGTCAGCGTGCAAGGCGTGCATGTATAAGTATAACAAAACCGATGGTGTAGCCTCAGGTCAAAAAAAAAAAAACGATGGTGTAGCCGTATGCATGTCATTTTTTTAGTCGATTTGCATGGAATTTGATACTCCCTCCGTTCCTAAATATTTGTCTTTCTAGATATTTTAAATGTATTATAAAATACGGATGTATGTAGACATATTTTAAAGCGTAGATTTACTCATTTTACTTTATATGTAGTCATTTGTTGAAATCTTTAGAAAGACAAATATTTAAGAACGGAGGAAGTATATGCGTACGACGACTGGATCAGAGGTAATCCAACCGATGTAATGAAGATTAAGAAAAATGGAGACATGATAGAGTATCGTTGCGTTTTGCATGATCCTCTTGTGCGTCCTTGTTGGTTCTGTGAAGAAACAGTGTGAATGAACAACAACAATCGCTATTGATTGATGTCGATGATAGACAAATTTATATCCCTGAAAGGGACGCGTCGCACAGGCGTGATGTTTACAAGAGGCACGATCTGAACGACGCGTCCGTTACATTAGGATGCGATCGTTCGGGAGAGAAACCGGTTGTCGGTTCTACAGGTAGAGATTCTATTTAATTAAACTAATTAATTAATCATAACACTTCCCTTAATCTCTACTTTAATTATTCTTGTAAACATCATCATCGACATCTTGATGATCATCATGATTAGTCTTCTCCAAAAATCTTGTAGGAAAAATATGAGAAGATATGTACATATGCCATCAAAAACTCCTTCCAAAAATTCAATGAGAAAATAAGAAGAAACTAACATATCACAATGCCTGTATTATTATTGCCTCATTAAAACCTTCCATAAGAAACCATTTAGGGAAAAACTTATAAAAGAAAATAGTGCAATATTAAAGATCCAATGATCACAATAATGTCATGATCCTGCTGCCCAAGGTGGAAGGGGCCTCGCAGCTAACAGAGTTCAAACCAATTAGTCTGATACATAGTGTGGCTAAGCTGATCGCAAAAATTCTTGCTAGACGACTGCAACCAGTAATTGATGGATTGATTGCACCTTGTCAGAGTGCCTTCATAAAGAAAAGGTTTATCCTAGACAATTTCATGTACGTCCAGGCCATGATCAAAACACTCAAGATGAAGAAAACAGCGGCCATCCTGCTAAAAATTGATATTGCCAAAGCTTTTGACACCGCTTTCTGAAAGTTCTTGCTCGATCTGCTTCGAGCGAGAGGTTTTGGCCGCCGATGGACCAACTGGATAGTTGGGCTGCTTGCAACAACGTCAACCAAAATTGGCATCAATGACGATCTATCTGACACAATCTGCCACCACAGAGGCCTTTGTCAGGGGGACCCTCTCTCTCCGCTACTGTTTGTCATTGTCATGGACTCCCTTGCTAGACTCATCGAGGCTGCCAGTCGCGCTCAGGTCCTTTAGAGCATTGGCATGATTCATATGCCGTACAGAATCTCAATGTATGCCGATGACATTGTGCTCTCCATTAACCCCTCAAGATCTGAGATGCACGCCGCCATCACATTTCTTGATTTCTTCCAGTCGGTCTCTGGTCTACGGACAGGCTGGGCGAAGAGCGCTGCCACACCGATCACATGCACAGAGGAACTGGTCGAGGAGGCAGTCGTGGAAACGGCTTTGCCTGACCAAGGTTTTCCCAATCACATACCTCGGGCTCCCTCTCTCTGATGCAAGACTGCGAAGGGAGGACTTGCAACCGATTCTTAACTACCTTGCAAAGAGATTGAGGGGATGGAAGGCCAAGCTGATTGTGCTACTGGGTAGAATTGAGTTGGTCAAGACAGTCGGCAATGGCTATCTACCGGATCATGGCGATCACGCCACCAATATGGTTCCTTAAAATGATCGATAAGCTACAACGTGGATTCCTTTGGGCGGCAGACGAGTCATCTCCGGCCGGCAAGTGCCTTGTTAGCTGGAAGGAGGTCTGCATACCGCGAGAATTTGGCGGTCTGGGTGTGCATGACCTGTAGCACCAAGGAGCTGCGCTGCGCGCTCGATGGCCGTGGACACCCTGGACATATGACTCCAGGCCATGGCGATAATTGGTGATGCCCCACGATCCGGCGGCCGAGTGTATATTCAGAGCCTTGACGGAGATAATGATTGGCGACGGGAGGAAGACTAATTTCTGGCGCTCACACTGGGCGCAAGGATGCCAGCCGGCTGACCGGTGGCCAGAGCTCTTCACGCACTCCAACGGATGCCGGCTCACACCCCGGACGGCGCTTGAGGGCAATGCATGGTTGAGCTATGTTAAGCCAAACCCCAACACAGCAGTGCTCCACCAGCTATGCAAGCTTTGGGAGGTGGCTGCGGGCATCACGCTCCGCAAGGGAATGCCGGACAACTTGCGCTGGAGGTGGACAGCGGATGACAAGTACACGGCGGCCTAGGACTACCACAAAATGTTCCAAGGAGTCATCCCGACCAACGACAAGGCGATCATCTTGTTGGCCAAGGCAGCACCGCGCGCCACATCCTTCGCTTGGATTCTTGCTGCAGGGAAAATGCCTGACGGTGGACAACCTTCAGCGCCGACAGATACCTCACGACCCGATCTGCTCGCTATGCCGCGCGACACCTAAAAAGGCGCAACACCTCATCGCGGCCTGCCCATTTTCTATGCAGGTCTGGTAAAAAACGGCGCAATCCCTAGGAAGCCCATTCTCGGACCTGGCGATGCCCACTGGTACCCGCCTACGAACGCGCTTTAGAAGCCAGACAAGATCGCTGCCGCGTGCCAATAGGGCTACTTGGAGGGCCACCTGCCTGTTTTTCTCCTGGTGCATCTGGAAAGAGTGGAACGATCAAATCTTCAATGCTAGAGCTTGCACGGCGTCCCAAGTGCACTCTAGAATCATAGACGAGGCCAGAGTGTGGGTACAGGCGGGTCTAGCCCCCATGGCCAGCTTTTTGAACCACCTTGAGTTGTGATCTTTGCCAGTGTTTATAGGCGAGGCTGCTGGCGCCTTGCATGGACTCTGTTCTTCTTTCCTTCCAGTTCCTTGTAACTGTTTTCTTCTACCGCTTCATTAATGAAAATCAGCAATCTGCTGCTTTTTCGTCAAAAAACGATCACAATAAGATTATCATTCAGGGATACACTCCCCCTGAACTTTGCAAGTACCGAAGTCGTTTCATACCAATTCCATTGATGATGTACTTGTGGAATAAAGAACTTGCTAATGACTTTTGTAAACAAATCAGCAAGATCATCACATGACTTTGTTCGCAAAATGTTTATCTCCCCAATTTTCTGTAAGTCATGGGGATAAAATAATTTAGAAGAAATATGCTTTGTAATATTACTCTTCATATAAGCTGTTTGCATCTGTGTAATACATGCTTCATTATCTTCTTAGATAATAGTGTGTGATTCCAATGATCCAATCCCACTTGAACTTTCAATAAAGTTTATCATTCTACGAAGCCATACACATTCACATGAGGCTTCAAACAAAGCAATAATTTCAAAATGATTTGTGGACATAGCCATCGGAGTTTGTTTTGCCGACTTCCAAGGGAAAGTCGTACCTCCACTCAAGAAGACAAAACCAGTCTATGATCTAGCATTATGGGGATCAGATAGGTATCCAGCATCACAATATCCCATCATGGTCTTATCTTGATTTTTCTGATTGAACCAACCAACATCCTTGGTGCCTTGAAGATATCTGAAAATGTTCTTCACACCAACCCAATGCCTCTTTGTTGGTAATGCACTGAATCTAGCCAATAAATTTACTGCAAATGATAAATCAGGCCCGGTGCAGTTCGCTAGATACATTAGCACTGAGGTAAGAAACTCGGGTCTTAATACCTCTTCATCATCACCCTTAGTCTAAATGGGTCTTTATCTCTATCAAAAGATCTAAAAATCATTGGTGTTTTCGATGAATATGCTTTATCCATATTAAATTTCTCAAGAATCTTTTGGATATAAGCAGACTGATGAACAAGTATTCCTGAAGGAAGATGTTCAAGTTGTAAGCCCGAACAAAATTTAGTCTTTCCTACATCTTTCATCTCGAACTCCGTCTTAAGATGATTACTTGCCTCATGTATTTCTTGTGTAGTCCCGATGATATTCAGATCATCCACATACATAGAAATAATGCAAAATCCATTTTTAGATTTCTTAATAAACACACATGAGCAATCATTATTATTTGAGTAACCCTTCTAAAGAAGAAATATACTTAGTCGGTTATTCCACATTCTTCCCGACTGCTTCAAGCCATACAATGACTTCTGAAGCTTTACGCAATACATGTTGCGGTTAGCCTTTGGATTCGGATGCTTCATTCCCTCATGAACTTTCATATAAATATCTGAATCCAGTGACCCATATAAATATGCAGTCACAACATCCATCGGCTGGATAGACAAATTCATTTCACTTCCAGTGATATTAAATATTAGAACGTTGTTCCACCCATAACATGAGAATATCTTTCATCGTAATCGATGCCGGGTCTCTGCGTGAATCCCTGTGCTACAAGCCTCGCATTGTATCTCACCACCTCATTGTTCTCGTTCCTCTTACGAACGAAAACCCATTTTGCTCCCACAGGGAACACATGTTGAGGAGTGGGTATTACTGCAGAAAATATCCCTCTTTGTATGAGCGAGCACAATTCATCCTCAATTGATGCGTACCATCTGGACCAGTCTGAGCGCTTCATGCACTCTGTCATGGACTTAGATTCGCAATCCAAATCGAGGCCTTCTGCAATTCTAGAGGATAAATAAATGTCGACAATTGTAGTCTCTCTATTGTATGATTCTCCTAGATCAATATAGTTAATGGTTATCTCATCAATACCTTTTGTTCCTTCATGATTTCCCTCAACAATTGGATCAAGGTCTTCTGATATCCCAACACTAAAATTTGTGTGCACACTCGTGCTGGGTTCTGGATGTCCAACATCCTTCACGTGATTTTGGACAAAAAATGTGGTAAAGGAGTACCCAAGCCACAAATGTGGTGCTTTTGAGGAATTTACTCTTTCATATACATCACTATTGAGTGCATCTTTACAGGTGAAGATAAGCAAATTAAATATAAAAGGAATTGTGTTATGAGAGAAATTTTTGTGGGGTCAAAGCATTAGAGTTGCTTGTTGTCAAGCCACCTTCGGGCCATGGCAAAGCATTCTTCAGGCCGGTACTCTGGAGCAGTATGACCACCACCCTGTACAAACAAGTGATTATGAGCTCTATTACATCTACGATATAATGGTTTCATGGACAAAAAGCATGATCTAAAGAGGAAACGAAGATCACCTTTATTGTTGCAAATGTCAAATTGTTCGCATATGAGATGGTAAATCTGCAAAAAGAAATGATGTGTTGCTCATTAGAAAATATAATGCACGTGAAGCTCTTGTTCTGCATATGCTGAAGCGCAAAAAAGGAGTCAGGTGACTTAACCCTGCAGCCTGGCCGCCTAGATGCCATGCCCTCCAATCATCGACGATGGAGAAGTTCAAGGATCTTATCCATGCCTGCGTGCTGAGGTGAGGCACCTGGAGATCATGGTCTCCGCTGCGCTCACGTAGACACAAGGTATTGGTTACAAGGTCTGGAAAAAACAATTACCATACCAGCTACTATGAATAAGAAAAGTTGCTTAAATGCTCGTACCTGTACACGAGTGCACGGTAGCCTCTCTTGGTGAGATTAAGATGATACGGTATGCTGCTTGGCATGTCCTGTGTGTAGGGGAGTTCTTTTTTGCATCTCACCCACTCACTAACTGTTCCCTATTGCGGAATTCGTTTTCGTCAATATTGTTCTTGGTGATTCAGACAATACTGTTTCTAGACTTCCATTGTTTTAACCCTAGATCTAGACGAATGCTCTGAAAGAAATTTGTGGCAAAACATAAGGTGGCTTACCCCCTTGATACCGAGAGCATCTCTAGTCATCTTGTTGTTCATCCAAAAGTATGCCAGGTAGTAACCGTATGTCTGCAGTTTTGAAAGGCATTCCAGATGAGTTTTTGAATGAGAATAGTATCACAACCATCTTTTAATCAAACTGACAGTCCAGGGATAACAAAAGACTGACAAAACAATCGACGGTAGGTCGACCGGGCGCTTCATTTGGCTTGATTGATTCTTCTAGCAGAAATTTTCTTCTTGTAGCATCATCTATGGGCTTTGGCGTGGCGACGACACATTTTTTGTACAAGACGTGTCCGTCTGCGATTTCAGAGATGAGCTGCAGCAAAAGGGATGCACATTAGCCCATGTTGAGAATAGCATTAAGTTCAGAAAAAAAATGTCAGCACATAAATCTTACACTGTCTACAGTTTCTAGCACCTCAGCACACAGTTGATTCTCGGGGATTACATAATTCCCTTTGCAGTTTTTCATTGCAGCCTTCCGGGAAGAAAAGGAAAACATGGTACAAATTCTTTAGATTGACACACAACACAAAAAATTATGGCCACACTTTTGTCAAAGCGAATGAATTTGGAATTACCTCATATATTTGGTCAGATATTATCCCAAAGCCATGAGCACCTTGTACTCGGAAATTTCTATCGAACTTTGGGTCTGTTATAGGATTGCCGACCAAATAGCCCTGGAAATAATTAATTGCATTAACACTCCTTGCCCTCCTTTCGCCATTGCAAGAATATATAACAAATGTTTGAAGGCTAGAGAATATCTTGCCTTGAGATTAATGAGAGGCTGCTCCCTTTTTTCAGTTCCTGGAGGATAGTACAAGCAAATTTAAAGAGTGCTTGGTGACTCGAAATATGTGTGAAAATGTATTTGGTTTTCTAGTTTCCTTGGCACAACTTGCCTTGCTCTGCTTTACAAACCTTGTAGAGAAGTGGTGTTATTAGGGATTATGTAGACTGTTGGGAAGGAAAATTACCTTGTGAAATGTATGTTGCAATAAGTGGAATCACCTTTCCGGCGTATGAATCTCCTCCAAGGTAGAAAGGATTTGAAAGGTACTGCGGGTGATGAGTGAACCACTGCACATAAATCCAGGCATTGAACGGCCAGTAATAAACCCACAAAGCTCTTACTGAATTATTGACAGACAGGACACTGGGCGAGCTCGATCGTCACCTTGTTCAGGAATCTTTGGACTTGCAGAGACGACGAGTAGTCTCCGACGTCGCAGCCTTTGGGGTCACGAGCATACGAGAAGCCCGAGCAGACCGGCGAATCGAGGAAGATGATGCTCGCCATCTGATGATCGCCGCTGTCAGTAAACCACGAAGCTAAAAATGCTTCCTCTGTTCCTGAGAGTATAAACGAGGAACAGAGGAAGAAGAAACAAGGCTCAGCAATCAGCGTCGTTCGGTCTCACCTTGGTCCATGACAGCGGGTTCTGTACCAGCCGCGGCAAAACTCCAGTGTACGGCGCTAGCACATACTTCACGGGACCTGCGGTTGGTGCAAGACGGCCATGGATCAACTCATGGATGGGTCTCATGGATTAGCCGCGGAGGTAGTATTAATTTGCAGTGGAAAACCGGACCGGCCGGCGAGCGGCAAGAGGTGGACTGACCAACTTCGAAGGCGAAGCCGCTGAAGCCCGAGCAGCGAGGCCCGCCGGTGAGCCACAGGATGACGGGGTCCGTGCCGGGGCTCCTCTCCGACTCGACGAAGTAGTAGAAGAGCTCCGTCCCGGTCTCCTCCTCCACGCCAACGTATCTGCAACGCACGGCATGCAACTCCGGCCGGCCATGAGAAACTCTCGCGCCCAGTTCAAGATGTCGAACCAACAACGACGCACTAGAGCGCGGTGGGCGCACCATGCACATGCCAATATGCTTACCCGGTTTCGAGGTAGAAGGGGAGAGGGCCATCGAATCCTGGCAGGTGGGTGACCACCGTCGACGCCGACGCCGACGCCGAGCACGAGCACGAGAGCAGCACAAGCAGGAGGCCGGGAACGAGGTGCAGCACCAGCAAGCGGTGGCGTCGCCCGGCGGTGGGCGTCCGGAGAAGCTTGACGGGCATATTGCTATTCCTGCTCGCTTGCTTGCTTTTTCGTGTGCTTGCTTCTAGTTGTAGGCACCGACTTCGTTTATAGTACAACTCCAGCAGTGCTGCTCGCGTCGAATTAAATGTAGGAGTACTACAGATTACAGTGATTTGACTTTCCAGGTGCAGTGGAAATGTTATTGACGGATCACCTACTCACTTATTGTTTGGCACTCGTGCATTTATGTCCTCAGTAATTGACTGATCCCACCGGGGTTTAAGTCCTACATTTGACACTAGTGCTCGTATTTTTCTAAATCTATTTTACTTTTTTTGGCGATGCTTGTTTAGCAGGGGAAAAGATGTCCCCGTTGATTACGAAGGCACCTGTGATGACTTCTTTAATCTTAAGATGTGATGCCGGCTCAATATCTCATAGATGCTCATAGAGATAGATGTACGCGCGTGCTACATATGTGTGTGTATGTGCGTTTGTACGAGTGTCTGCGATTTTTCTTTGACGAAAAGGTCTTCATAGCTAGCTTTATTAATTCAAATAACAGTTACAACATCTGCTAAAAATCTAGCAATAAAACTAGAAGGTGTGTCCAACCACAGATTAGGAGGATCAACACGGTCCTGTTGGGCTAGCACATGCACTACCATGTTAGATTTTCTATTACAATGCTTGATTAAGACCTTTCCGAAAACTTCCACATATAAGGCTACGACAAATATCAAGTAAATGGCCAGCTATCATAGAATGACCAGAGTTCGTGTTTAGAGATTCCACCACGGTTAAACTGTCCATCTGCACCAGGAGCGAATTAATGCCAAGATTTGCCGCTAATTTCAGGTCCTCTGCTAGAGCCGCTGCTTCCGCTGCTTCAATATCTGCAGCATGCTCCAGTTTTGCGGTAGAAGCACCTACGACTACGAACGCCTCCAGTTTTGCGGTACGAGTGTCTGCGTTTGTGTTAAAAGAGGCTAAGGAATAAGAAGCTGAACAGGCCCCCAAGGCCCCAACGGTGATAACGAATGCACACGAAATAAGCTGATGTTCGCGTACATCTTTTTTACTCCACGTCTCATATTTTCACACCGTGCACGAGGCCACGAGGAGATTATTATTATTTTTGATCGGAACGGCAGGAGCTTTGCCTTTTCATTATAGTAGAGGGAAAGAATGTACAAGACTGCCGGAGCAGCAGCCGGAAAGGATTACATCAAGAAAGAAAAAAGGGAAAAAAAATGCTGAAGCCAAAGGCATCCAACCATGCCACTCTCAGGCTACTATTCCCCTGCCTCCTTAAGGAGGCCGAACGCATCTCTTGCAAGTAGCAGCACATCAGAACTAGAGCAGGACGAGGCCTTGAAAACTCCGTTGTTCCTCTCAATCCAAAGGTGCCAAGCAATATACACTGCCGCTGTGCAATCATCGGTAGCATTGCCCCTCTTCTTGAGGCTTCTCACTTTACTCCACCAATCTAGGATGGATGTCGCACCCAAGGCTGCCTGAGCAGCCGCAGGGTAGGAGGCACCAACTTTGAGCCAAACCTTTTTCGCAAAAGGGCAATCAAGGATCAGGTGCATGGCAGATTCTAAGGTTTGGTCACAAAACGAGCAAGCATCGTTGTGACCCCAATTACGTGCCCGAAGTCTGTCAGCCGTCCATAATCTGTTCTGGAGCAGAGTCCAGGTAAAAATTTTGATCTTCCCCTCTGCTTTGATACTCCAAACTCGCTGAAGGTGAGGCTGTGGGATGCGAGTTAGGAACTGAAAGTGATAGGCCGACTTTGCAGAGTATACTCCATTTGCCGTTAGGTTCCAGCGAATTGAGTCAGGCCAAGGCTGCAACGCGGTTCCTTGCAAAGTCGACCAAAAATTAATGAAGGAGTCCATTAGCATGGGAGTGTTTATATTCCTCAACCCTCTCATCCAAGCGCCATTGGACAAAGCTTCACAAACAGACAGCTTCTTAGATCTGGCCAGCTTGAACAGATCAGGAGCAATCTCCTTGGGGGCCTGTCCCTTCAACCATCTATGGTTCCAAAAACTTGTGCTTCGACCATCACCCACAGAGATGGTAGTACATACCGCAAAAAGATTCAGGTCAGCCTGCTCGCAAGGCACCGGAGTCCCCTTCCAGGGTCTATCCACATCATCCCATTCATACCATGGCCAGCGAAGACGAAGAGCCCTTCTGAAGGCATGAATATCTTTGATGCCTAGGCCACCCACATTCTTGGGCGCGCAAATCCTTCTCCAATTAACGAGACATTTTCCACCATGTGCCTCCTCATCAGCATTCCAAAGGAAATTGCGCCTTAACTTGTCAAATTTCTTAGTGAACCAACCATTTGGAGCAAAAACAGTGAGGAAAAAGGTGATGGTTGTCGTGACGACAGAGTTGATCAAGTCAAGGCGGTCGGTCCGGTTCAGAAGCTTCCCGTTCCAGCAGCTTAACCTTGCAGCCCCCTTTTCAAGGAAAGACTGTAAATCAATCCTTCTCAACTTCTTGAAAGAGAGGGGGAGCCCAAGATATTTGCAAGGGAATGATCCAACAGCGCCACCGAACCCAGCAAGGCCATTCTGCACAGAATCTTGCTGGCAACGAATGGGATAGACAACACATTTTGCCGGGTTAATTTTGAGGCCCGAGATAGAGCCGAACACCTCCAGAATCTTGAGGATAGCATCAAGCTGGGAGCGATCCGGAGAGGCAAAGATGGCAGCATCGTTAGCATATAAGCTTGTTCTCATCCTAACGACATTTCGAGGAATGGGCTCTAGAATGCCACGACTGGTGGCGCACTCAAACATCCTCAGAAGGGGATCCATGGCCAGAATGAAGAGCATTGGAGATAGCGGATCTCCTTGTCGCAGTCCCTTTTCCACGCATGCTTGAGATAGTGGGAAAATGCTTATTGTCAGCTCTAGGGTCCAATGGCTTGAGTTGAATAGAGACACGTTTCTATATAACAAAACTGATGATGTGGCGATTTACATGGCATTTGATATATGCGTGTGACTTAGATCAGAGCGAGTGGGTGTGAACTGGCAGGAAAAAAAATATGTTTTCTGTTTTTTTTCTTTCGTGAGAGCCACGGTTTTGCTTCCGCGAGAAGCAGGGTTGTGCTTTCGTGAGAGTCACGACCGTGCCTCTCGGAAATGAAAAAAACACGCTTTCTATTTTTTTCCTTCCGCGAGAGACACGGGTGTGCCTCTTTCGGAAAGGGAGAAAACCCGTGCTCCCACGTCGGTTTTTTCGACTGTTTTTCTCGTCTGGTTTTTATCGAGAAAAAAAATCGTCAAAACCTATCAACATTGAATGTACTAGTTTTGAAAATCTCGATTGGAGGAATCCAACGATGAAAACGGTTTAAGATTTGGACGCACGATTTAAAAGATAAACCATTTTAAATAAATGAATCTATGAAAAAAAAAAACTCTCAGGTTGCGACAAATGGCGCACATGCAGCACGCCACTTGTCGCAACCTGAGAAGTGGAAATGATCTTTGTAACGAGTACTCATTAACTAGTGATTTCGCTTTTATCTACTTGATTGACAATACTCTTAAGGTGCTGCCCAGCGGGCTGATCTCCATAGGGAAACATGGTACCGGTGTGAAAATTTGCTATCTTTTGTCTATTAACTGAACGTACAGGTTGGTGATCAGATTAAAACATTTTGGAGTGTTGATTTTGTTTTTGCCATGACTCTCATGAATGTAATTTGACGATGAAAATTTTCAAGTACTAAAAACATTTGTTAAGTTTGCCAAAAATATCAGATTATTTTCAGTTTTTTTTTGGATTTTAGTGTTCATTCCGAGCTCATTTGAGCTGGGGAGGACTTTCGCTCTGGCTATGAAAAACTGTCTCTCTCTGTTTCTCTGTTTCTTTTCCCATTCTCTGTTTCATTTTTCTCTCCCCATTATCTCTTCGTCCCTCTCTCTCAATTTTCTTTGAGTTTCCTCACTAGGTCCTTACACCCAACGTCGCCACCGCGCCAGATCCAGACGCACGTCGCCGCCTCTTGAGCATGCCATCTGCCACACGCCCACGCCACTCAGCGCTAACGTGCAACTCTCCGCCGCCGCGCCCTACCCCTAGCATGGCGCCCCTGCCGACCAGCCGCGCCCCCGACGAGCGAGAGGGGAAAAACATATCCATGACGAACAAACAAAACCGTCGCCCCACTTTAAGATATGGATCAGGAGGTGGTGCAACGTGGCATCTACCGCGTCGATGGCGGTGGGTCCCGGCGACATGGTGCAGCAGAGTCTCAGTGTCGGATACGTCTTGATGGATGTGCATAGGGAGGTGGCGTTGTCTGGCGTCGTGGTGGCGTCCACGGCAAGCCTGACATGGATGATGCGTCAGTATCTGCTCTGAAGATGAAACGGTGAAAGACGGCGGCGGCGGACTCTGATAGTGTGTCGGGCCGGTGTGTGCAACAGACCCGGCAAGCGGCTTGGTGGGGCCCTCCGGCTTTAGATGCTAGGATTTGGTGCGAGATCTGTTTAGTATTCGGCTCGGACTACCGGGACCCGTCAACAAGTGGATAGAAGTAGCAATAGATGTTGTCAAATGGTGGCTTCAGATTTACTGATGTGTTACTTTGTAAGGTTTTGTGAATAATTAATAAAATGTCTGCATGCATCGCCTAGATGTAAAGGTTGAGGTTATCCTCCTTTAAAAAAAACCTTTAAGATTGTTGTGGCCAACCGACTTCGAAAACCATGCCGCTAAAGCCCGAGCAGCCGGGCCCGCCAGTAAGCCACACGATCACGGGGTCCGTGCCGGGGCTCCTCTCCGACTGGACGAAGTAGTAGAAGAGCTCCATCCCAGGCTCCTCCTCCACGCCCACGTATCTGCAACACACGACATGCAATTCCGGCCGGCCATGAGAAACTCTTGCACCCAGTTCAAGATCGTCGAACCAACAACGACACACTAGAGCGTGGTGGGTGCACCATGCACATGCCAATAGAGCATGCTTCCCCGGTTTCGAGGTAGAAGGGGAGAGGGCCATGGGATCCTGGCAGGTGGGTGACCACCGCCGACGCCGATGCGGAGAGCAAGAGCAGCAGCAGGAGGAGGCTAAATTTCATGTTTTGACCCTTTTCTAAAACTTATTTAAGATTTGACCCTAGTTTGAATTTTTTTGAGATCTGATCCTTTTGCTACCGTCAGGAACCATGGCGGTAGGGTATAACAGCCTACCGCCAAGGTCCCTGGCGATATGGTTGCATGCCCTACCGCCAAAAAACTCCTAAGTATTGAACATAGTGCGTGCTCGTGCCTACCGTCAAGCACCTTAGCGATGTTTCCTACTGCCAAAGTTCCTGGCGGTAGGCTGTTAGACCCTATCGCCATGGACTCTGACGATAGTAAAAGAGTCAGATCTTGAAAAAATTTAAAACTAGGATTAAATTCTGAATAGGTTTCAGAAAAAGGTCAAAACACGAAAATTTGACGCAGAAAGAGGCCGGGAACGAGGTGGAGAACCGGCAAGTGGTGGCGTCGCCCGGCGGCAGGCGTCCGGAGAAGCTTGACAGGCATATTGTTCTTTCTTTTTTGCTTGCTTGCTTTTCCGGGTGCTAGCTTGCAGGAGTAGTTGCAGGCACGGGCCCGTTCAGTAGCACAACTCCAGCAGTGCTGCTCGCGTCGATTTAAATGAACTAGTATCAGATCACAGTGATTTGACCAGTTCGGGTGTGACTGACGGATCACCTACTCACTTATTGTTGTCATGTCACAAGAAAAACCTAAATTCTAAAAAATGCATACGCACTAATTAGAGAAAACGAGCGGCCGGTCTTATACACGCATGCATGTAGTTTTGTGGTCTAAATTTTGTCTTTATTCATGACGTGGCATGTACTATTAGGTTGGTCACATGGGCAAGACACCGCATTATTCCATGGATGCGCATGTCCATATATTCGGGTTTTTAAATTTTTAAAAAGTCATATCTTTTAAACCGTGCTTCAGAATTTAGATCTATTTTCACTATTGAAATCCTCGCGACGAGATCTTTGAAACTAGATCACGCATGGGTATGTATTGACGAATTTTTTTATGCCAACTTTGATACTACATTATGCAACTCTATTACTGTATTGTGCAACTTTATTACTACATCGTGCAACTTTTTTCCAAAACTAATGTTTGGAGCTGCACCTTCGTATAAGGTTGCAACCTAGCAACCACGACAACTTTGATGTGCAACTAGTCTATTGCCTCGACGAAAGTCGATGTGCAACCTTCTCTTGTAATGTAGTCTAGTTGCACACAAATTGATATTTAGTTGGCTTGTAATGTAGTCTAGTTGCACACACATTGATGTTTAGTTGGCTTGTAATATAGTCTAGTTGCAGACATATTGATGTTTGGTTGGCTTGTAATGTAGTCTAGTTGCACATATATTGATGTTTAGTTGGCATGACTTTTTTGGCACACACATATGCTCAGTTGGCGCGGCAATCTAGTCTAGTTACACACACATTGATATTTAGTTGGCAGGAGGACTAGTTCGTCGAAACATCCCCATGCGGGATCTAGTTTCGAAGAGCACGTCGCGAGGATTTCAGCGGTGAAAACGGATCTTAATTCCGACATGCGGATTAAAAGTTATGTTTTTTTTAGTTTTTGAAATCATGAATTAAATACACCAAAGAATAAAACGCATGCACCGAAATGATGGCTATGCAGATATTTAAGGACCAGGTGAAAAGTTTTCTTAATTAGGATGATTAATTAGAAAAGGGACACAAAATTTCCAGTTTAGGGCGGCCGCTCGCGTAGGCTAAGCGAGCAGCCGGCCGCTCGCTAGACTTGGCCAAGAAAAAATGACGGTGTGGATCATTTTGTCACCAAAAAAGCATGCGTGATCGGCTTACATTTTCACACCGCGCACGAGGGTGACGTCCACGCTATATCGCTCCCAAACTGCTACTCATCCATGTTCCACGCATGCTTAAGATAGTGCAAAAATGAGTTCAATAGAGATGCGTCTCCGTCAGCGTGCAAGGCGTGCATGTATAATAAGTATAACAAAACCGATGATATAGCGGTATGCATGTCATTTTTTTGAGTCGACTTGCATGGAATTTGATATATGCGTACGACGAGTAGATCAGAGGTAATCCAACCGACGTAACAAAGATTAAGAAAAACGGAGACATGATAGAGTATCGTTGCGCTTTGCATGATCCTCTAGTGCGTCCTTGTTGGTTAGACCACTTGACTCCGGCATTGAGAAAGTCGCGCCATTTTAACGACGCTGGCAGTGCTGCTCACCCGTTTTTGAGGTAGAAGGGCAGAGGGCCACCGTTGAAGGCCACGCCGAGCGCGAGAGTGGCAGAAGCAGCAGAAGGCTGGGAACAAGATGCAGCAGCAGCAACGGCAAGGGGTGGTGTTGACCAGCGGTACGTGCCGGGCAAGCTCCAAGGACATTTTCTTAGTTTCTTCCTCGTCTGCCCAGGCAGAGGCAGACACAATGCTTTTGCTTCTCGCTTTGAATTGGATCCGATCTGTTAATTAGTGGTTGGACGTCCTAGTTGAAGAGCTTTGAATGATTTCAGCTTCTTTTAAATCACACAGTAATACTATTATTGAGTACACTGTATTTAAGTTTAACAATGCTAGGTGAAATCAATCGTGGGTGTCAACGAATCTGCTTACAGAAAATAAAGAAAAAAAATCGGGTGCCATTATTTGCCAACGGCAGAACCTCCATAACATTACCACAAACCCTATGAAATGTGACCAAATGATAAAAAGTCAGACTTTAAGAAGAAAATTATCGCACATGTGCAGATGTTGATGAGTTCAGCCAACACGAGAATTTCCTTCCCGAAAGCAGGCTTCAAGCCAACACCTTCAACAAGGATAACACACGCACATCGACATTATTGGATCTAATCAGAGAGATGAGACGAGAGCATGGGTTTACACACTAAATACGTGCATACCACTTCCTGCAACCTCTCGAAATGATTTCACACGCCGATTTCACCCGTTTGGCTTGCCATAAAGGCATGGTTGAGTAGAAGTAAGTGATCTTAAGGGAATTGTATCTATTCCCCACACAAGAACATTCTTGCAGTGAAGAGAAAAAGAATAGCGTTTGATGTACTACCTCCGGCTCAAAATGTAAGACGTTTTTGTGGACAAGTACTATTGAGTGCATCATTAGAGGTGGAGAGATGCAAATTAAATATACAAGAATTTGTGTTAAGAGAGAAAAAATGTGGGGTAAAAGCATCAGAGTGGCTCATTGTCAAGCCACCTTCGAGCCATGGCAAAGCTTTCTTCAGGTTGGTACTCTGGAGCGGTATGACCACCACCCTGCACAAACAAGCGATTATGAGCTCTATTACAGCTACCACAGAACAGTTCCGTGGACAAAAACAAATGATCTAAAGAGGAATACAAGATCACCTTTACTGTTGCAAATGTCAAATTGTTCGCATATGCGACGGTAAATCTGCAAAATAGAAACGGTATGTTGCTCATAAGAAAAGATAATGCACATGTCATGAAGCTCTTGTTTGTGCATGCTGAAGTGCAAAAAAAAGGGAGTCCGATGAATTAACCCTGCAGCTTGGCCGTCGAGATGCCATGCCCTCCAGTCATCGATGATGGAGAAATTCAAGGATCTTATCCATGCCTGCGTGCTGAGCTGAGGCACCAGGAGATCATGGTCTCCGCTGAGCCCACGCAGACACAAGGTGTTGGTTACAAGGTCTGGAAAAAACAATCACCATACCAGCTACTATGAATAAGAAAAGTCGCTTCAATGCTCGCACCTGTACACGAGTGCACGGTAACCTCTCGTGGTGAGATTAAGATGGTACAGTATGCTGCTTGGCATGTCATGTGTGTAGGGGAATTCTTTATTGCATCTCACCCACTCGCCAACTGTTCCCTATTGCCGAATTCGTTTTCGTAAATATTGTTCTCAGTGATTCAGACGATACTACTTCTAGACTTCCAATGTTGTAACTCTAGATCTAGGCGAATACTCTGAAAGAAATTTGTGGCAAAACATAACGTGGCTTACCCATTTGATACCGAGAGCATCTCTAGTCATCTTGTTGTTCATCCAGAAGTATGCCAGGTAGTAACCGTATGTCTGCAGTTTTGAAAGGCATTCCAGATGAGTTTTTTGAATGAGAATAGTGTCACAACCATCTTATAATCAAACTGACACTCCAAGGATAACGAAAGACTGACAAAACAATCGACGGTAGGTCGGCCGGGCGCGTCATTTGGCTCGATTGATTCTTCTAGCAGAAATTTTCTTCTTGTAGCATCGTCTATGGGCTTTGGCGTGGTGAAGTCACATTTTTTGTACAAGACGTGTCCATCTGCGATTTCAGAGATGAGCTGCAGCAAAAAAGGGATGCACATTAGCCCATGTCGAGAATAGCGTTAAGTTCAGAAAAAAAATGTCAGCACATAAATCTTACACTGTCTACAGTTTCTAGCACCTTAGCACACAGTTGATTCTGTGGGATCACATAATTCCCCTTGCAGTTTTTCATTGCAGCCTTCCGGGAAGAAAAGGAAAACATGGTACAAATTCTTTAGATCGACACACAACAAAAAAGAAAATTATGGCAGCACTTTTGTCGAGGCGAATGAATTTGGAATTACCTCATATATTTGGTCAGATACTATCCCAAAGCCATGAGCCCCTTCAACTCGGAAATTTGTATCAAACTTTGGGTCTGCTACAGGATTACCGATCAGGTAGCCCTAGAAATAATTAAGTGCATTAACACAAGAAAGAAGGAGACATGTCATGACGATCCTACACTCCTTCCCCTCATTTCGCCATTGCAAGAATAACAAAAGTTTGAAGGCTAGAAAATAGCTTGCCTTGAGATTAATGAGAGGCTGGTCCCTTTTTTCAGTTCCTGGAGCATCGTAGAAGCAAATTGAAAGAGTGCTTGGTGACTCGAAATATGTGTGAAAATGCATTTGCTTTTCTAGTTTCCTTGGCACAACTAACTGTACCTACTACTTTACCAATCTTATAAAGAGGTCGTAGAATGCATCAAGTGGTGTTATTAGGTTTAGTTTGTCTAATTCACATCTAGATGTTTTTTAAAGATGTCATATCTAAGCTCCCACAAATAGATAATGCAGCAACAAGAAATAAAAAATAGACCACAAACAGAGTGAACATCAGTTTAGATGTGACATAATTATGTCACATCTA
>NC_041386.1:564166681-564170586 GCF_002162155.2 Triticum dicoccoides
AAGAATAACAAAAGTTTGAAGGCTAGAAAATAGCTTGCCTTGAGATTAATGAGAGGCTGGTCCCTTTTTTCAGTTCCTGGAGCATCGTAGAAGCAAATTGAAAGAGTGCTTGGTGACTCGAAATATGTGTGAAAATGCATTTGCTTTTCTAGTTTCCTTGGCACAACTAACTGTACCTACTACTTTACCAATCTTATAAAGAGGTCGTAGAATGCATCAAGTGGTGTTATTAGGTTTAGTTTGTCTAATTCACATCTAGATGTTTTTTAAAGATGTCATATCTAAGCTCCCACAAATAGATAATGCAGCAACAAGAAATAAAAAATAGACCACAAACAGAGTGAACATCAGTTTAGATGTGACATAACTATGTCACATCTAACCTGATCTCCACTATATTTGTGGTCTATTTCTTTTCCCCGGCTTTTTTTCATTATCCTTGTTGCTGCCTTATTTGTGAGAGGTTAGATGTGACATCGTTAGAAACTATCTAGATGTGAATTAGACAAACTGATTAGGTTTATGTAGTGTTTGGAAGAGAAAATTACCTTGTGAAATGTATTGTGCCATAAGTGGAATCACCTTTCCAGCGTACGACTCTCCTCCAAGATAGAAAGGATTTGAAAGGTACTGTGGGTGATCTGTGAACCACTGCACGCATAGACGACAACCAGGCATTGATCGGTGAGTAATAAACCCACAAAGCTCTTGTGCATACATAGTAGTGAATTATTGACAAGGCACTGGGCCAGCTCGATCGTCACCTTATTCAGAAATCTTTGAACTTGCAGAGAGGAGGAGTAATCTCCGACATCGCAGCCTTTGGGGTCACGAGCATATGAGAAGCCCGAGCAGGCCGGCGAATCCAGGAAAATGATGCTCGCCATCTGATGATTGCCATCTTCAGTAAACCAGAAAGCTCTCTCTTTCTTTTTCGAATGTAAACCACAAAGCTCTACTTATATTGGAAGGAAGAAGAAACACGCTGGGCAAAATCAGTTCAGCGCCATGGTTGATGAGCGTCGGTCGGTCTCACCTTGGTCCATGAGAGCGGGTTATGTACCAGCTGCGGCAAACCGCCGGTGTAGGGCGCCAGCACATACTTTACTGGACCTGCGGCGCAAGACGACGATGGATCATGGATGCATATCGAGCAGCTGCAGAGATATATACTTGCAGTGGAAAACAGGACCAGCCGGGAGCGGCTATTTGGGGGACTGACCAACTTCGAAGGCGAAGCCGGTGAAGCCCGAGCAGCGAGCCCCGCCGGTGAGCCACAGGATGACGGGGTCGGTGCCGGGGCTCCGCTCCGACTCGGCGAAGTAGTAGAAGAGCTCCGTCCCGGTCTCCTCCTCCACGCCCACGTATCTGCAAGGCACGGCATGCAACTCCTAGATCAAAACCATTTCAAGGTCGAACCACCAACAACGATGGACCAGAGCGCTGTAGGTGCACACCATGCATATGCCGATGATGCTTACCCGGTTTCGAGGTAGAAGGGGAGAGGGCCATCGAATCCTGGCAGGTGGGTGACCACCGTCGACGCCGACGCCGAGCACGAGAGCAGCACAAGCAGGAGGCCGGGAACGAGCTGCAGCAGGGGCTGGTGGTGTTGCCCGGCGGTAGGCGTCCGGAGAAGCTTGACGGACATATTGTTAATCTTGCTTGCTTGCTTTTTCGTGTGCTAGATTGTAGCAGTTGGGCACGGACTTCGTTCATATGTAGTAGTACAACTCTAGAAGTGCTGCCTGCGTCGATTTAAATGTAGGAGTACTAGATTACAGTGATTTGACCTGATTCCAGGTGGAGTGGAAATGTGATTGACGGATCACCTACTCCAGTTATTTTTGTCATGTCACAAGAAAAATTGACGGTGTGGATCATGTTGTCACCAAGAAAGCACGATTGGGTTCTCCATCGAGATCTAAGCTTTGAACATGGAACCAGATGTTTAGGTTCTCTGTGATGAAACGAGCGCATCATAGTTCAACTCCTACACTTGGCACTAGTGCTCGTGTTTTTCTGACTTTATTTCTGTCTTTTCGCTGATGTCCATTCAGTGTGGGAGGAGACATTCATCTTGACCATGGAGAGGTCTGTGTGACTTCTTCAATTTGAAGATGTGATGCGGCTCAATATCTCATAGATAATAAATGTACCCTCTACAAAGAAATGTAAGAGCTTTTAGATCACTAAGAGGGAGCATGAAATGAGCTGAAGTTTGCGCACATCCTTTTTACTGCTCCGGATCTCATATTTCCACACCGCGCAGGAGGAGACTCGAGGATGGCTGGCGTGCAAGCAACTATATCTCCCAATTGTTATTCATCCACTTGTTCCATGCATGCTTAAGATTGTGCAGAGATGCCTATTGTCAGCTCTAGGGTCCAATGACATATTGTCAGCTCTAGGGTCCAATGACATGAGTTGAATGGGGATATGTATCTGTCAGCGTGCAAGGCGCGCATGTATAACAAAACAAAACCGATGATGTAACGATTTGCATGGCATTTGATATATGCGTGTGACTAGATCAGAGATCAGAGGTGATCCAATCTGACGTAATTAAGGCAAAAATAAACAACGGAGACATGGTAAAGCACCATCACGCTTTGCATGATCCTTGTCCCAGCGAGATAAATCAACTATCACCAATTTAGTCCAGTTTCTGGATTATTACATTTTTGCTTCCTTGTATTTGGTTGATCGAATCCGCAGTTGCATGGCCGTGCCTTACCGTACGTATTGTCACGGTCACTCGCCTGATCAGGCTCGGCTAGTGAGATGTCATCGAATTCTCATGACAACAAACTCTGTTTTCTAACTACTTTTTCCATCACAAAATAATCTTATATTATGAGACAGAGGGGTACTAGCCGGTGATAGGTCTCTTCCATCATTGACTCAATGTCCTTCAGTGAATCTATGCGCGTTCATACCGGTTCCGGGTGGAGTGTTCAAGTGTATGAAGTGACAATTCTCACGCAACATCAACACATGATGAATCAAACTCCTGAATTCTTCTCTTGTTTGTTCATCTTGTATGGTTTTTCTGCTTCGCAAGTATTATTACTCTTGCCCAGAATCCACCAATTTAAGTAGCACTGAGGCAGGATTTTCAGGCCTGCCGCCTCGTATGTGCCTTGCCCTATCTACCTTTTCAACCCAGTCTGCCTGCACCGGACTGTTTAGGCCGTTGGAGGCCTTGGGATGAATAAACGAACAACTCAGCCCACCTGGTGCAAGCTGTGAATGGCTTAACTTGCGTACTGATTTCAGGAGGAGGCTAAGTTATGTACGTACTATAAATGCAACTGGGGTGTTAACTTGTGTACGTGCTATAAAAGCACACAAAAAATCCGGAGTGCCTTCAACATCTTTTGCCGCACTTCCTCAAGCTTCAGGCTATGGGGATAATTTTATTATGTTGGGGATGCTTTCCTGTACACAAGTGCACGGTAGCCTCTTTTGGTGAGATTAAGATGGTACAGTATGCTGCTTGGCATGTCCTGTGTGTAGGGGAGTTCTTTTTTGCATCTCACCCACTCGTCAATTGTTCCCTATTGCTGAATTCATATTCATCAATATTGTTCTCAGTGATTCAGACAATACTGCTTCTAGACTTCCAATGTTTTAACCCTAGATTTAGGCAAATACTTTGAAAGAAATTTTTGACAAAACATAACGTGGCTTACCCCCTTGACCCCGAGAGCATCTCTAGTCATCTTGTTGTTCATCCAGAAGTATGCCAGGTGTAGAAAGGATATGTGGTGCAACTCATTGTATTTCATGGAGTAGGTCACAATATATACACAGGATGTCTTGCGTGACAAGGAAACTGGTCCTACCATATCTCTACGAGTCAACTATACAAGGCTAGAGAAGATAGGAATAGTAATACAATT
>NC_041386.1:564170816-564176671 GCF_002162155.2 Triticum dicoccoides
CAGTCGAAGCGTCGGCGTCATCAATACAAAGACTGGAAGGGAACTCCTGGGATGCAGCAGTTGGAAGCCCCTTGGTCATAATGTCGCCAAACTGTTGGGTGGTCGGTACATGAAGAACACGGAGCTGACCCAACTGAACCTTCTCACGTACGAAATGAACATCAAGTTCAATGTGCATGGTGTGCTTATGCTGCACCGGATTGGCCGCAAGATAGGTGGCCGAAACATTATCACAAAACCACCGTAGCTTTCGGGATCGAGACCCGAAGTTCGCCAAGTAGTTGACGTAGCCAACATGTCTCGGCAACAACGTTGGCAACGGCATGGTACTCAGCTTCAGCACTCGAGCGGGAGACGGTGGGCTGCCTCTTAGAGGACCATGAGATGGGAGAGTCGCCGACCGGGAGAGCAGGCAAACATCATCAGGCCGAGTGAGATCAACAAAACCAGCTAGCTGCTGACAAAGAACACGCTCCTGAAGGTGACCGTAGAGGAAGACGTTGTTGATGTCAAGCTGATGAACTGGCCAATGTCGAGAGGCGGCGAGCTGAAGAACGACACGAATCGTGGCGGGTTTAACAACCAGGGAGAATGTCTCTGAGAAGTCAACGCCAGCACGTTGTGCAAATCCGCGAACCACCCAACGAGCCTTGTACATGTCCAGAGCGCCATCCGGTAGAAGTTTATGCCGAAATACCCATTTACCGGTGATGATGTTGGCGCTGGGGGCGAGGGACCAACGTCCAGGTCCTGTTCGCGACAAGAGCATCATAGCGCGCATGGCCGCGAGCCAGTGCGGGTCACTCAATGCAGAGCGCACCGAGCGCGGTATCGGAGAGATGACCGTGACACTGAAGTTGTGGTAGCGTGGGTTCGGCTGATGAATCCCATGCTTAGCATGCGTCACCATAGAGTGATGAGGTGGCAGAGGCGGGAGGCGAGGCCGTCGTCGAGGCGGAGCGACAGCCACAGCCGCGGGTGCAGACGACGTTGAAGATGAAGCCGCAGAGGGGTCCGCGGGCGACGAGGCGGCGGCCACAGAAGGCGGCGGCGACGAGACCGCGGGTGAGGCCGCGAGGGCGACCGCCGGAGAGGCCGCGGGTGAGACCACGAAAGGCGGTGGCAACGAAGCCATGGGTGGCGAAGCTGGGCCTGCGGGTGAGACCGCAGGCGGAGACGATGAGCCGGCAGGCGAGGCAACAGCCGACATAGAAGGCACCGGAGACACAGCCGGGAGCAACGCCGTGGCCGGAGAGACGGCCGAGGGCCGAAACGGAGATGGCCATGAGGATGCCAACAGTCCTGCGTGAGCTGGTGCTGAAACCAGCGGAGACGAGAGCGGCTCCTCCTGAGCCGATGGAGTCGAGGTCGGGTAGGCCGTAGCCGGCGATAGAGCCGGACGGGCCGCCGAAGTGGCAGGCAGCTGCGGAGCACCGCATTAAGAGTGTAGAGAACATGTTCGGCACGACCATTTTGTTGGGAGGTGTATGGACATGTAAGGCGGAAAACAATGCCATGAGTGGATAGAAGATGGCGAATGGCGAGATTATCAAATTCTTTTCCGTTATCCGTTTGAAGGTGAGCAATGGTGCAATGAAAGTGGGTGTGCACATAAGCATAAAAGGAGTGGAGGGTGGAGGCAACGTCAGATTTGCGGCGTAGCGGAAAAGTCCAAGTGAAGTGAGAAAAATCATCTAAAATCACAAGATAATATGACAAGCCCGAATTGCTATGCACTGGAGATGTCCAAACATCACAATGAATAACATCAAAAGGAAAAGTAGCTATTGATGTAGATGAAGGAAACAGTAAACAAACGTGTTTTCCGATGCGGCAAGCATGACATGTATGAGCCGCCGATTTATTACTTGAAAAGGAAAAGGTGCTCAAAATTTTGTGAAGAGTGTCGGCGCCGGGATGACCAAGTCGAGCGTGCCAAAGCAAGACATCGGCATGGAGAGCAATCGGACCGCCACTCGTCGTAGGACCACATGGGTAGAGATCGTCGGGGGAATCACATCGGTGCAGAACCCACCGGGAGCGAGCATCCTTGACAGAGAAACCAAGAGCGTCAAACTCAATAGTGACAAGATTTTCATGAGTAAGAGTACGAACAGAGCATAGGTTTTTGATTAAGGATGATGAAACAAGCACATTATTTAGAGTTAAAGATGAAGAGGGAAATGGAAGGGAGGACGAACCGTGATGAGTGTTGGGAAGAGAGGAGCCATCACCAACCACGATACGAGAGTTGAAGGGATCGGGGGAGGCACGGGAGAGGATACCGGGGTTGGAGGCCATGTGAGCAGCGGCGCCGGTGTCCATGTACCAATTGCCGCCTCCGTTGTAGGTGCTCGGCGAGGATGCAACATGAAGAGCGGAGAGGAGCGTCGGGTCGTAGACCGAAGGGGAGCCACCATATGCGTCGTAGCCCGGAGGACCGCCGTAGGCCGAGGGGCCACCGTAGACCGCGGCGTTTCCGTATGCCGCGGGAGCCGACGCGGTCAGCAGCACCTAATGGGAGGTCGGCCATGGCCCGAGGATGCCAGGAGCAGGAGGATGGGGGGCGGGCATGGAGTAAGCATGCACGACGCCTGCCCAGGGATTGTACCCCGAGAGCCACGGTGGAGGGTCGCAAAGAGGGCGCTGTGCTGTGTTGGCGTTGCGGCCCCGACCCCGCGACCCTTCTGCTTGCGGCCACCAGAGGGCCCGGGGGCGGGTGGCGGGGTAGGAGCAGGCGCGTGCGGCGCTGGCGGGGCTGGAGGAGCGTCGTGGCCAGCAGCGAGGCCGACGTGAAGGGCGGCGTGGGTCGCCTGCCGGGCGGAGTGATGGGGGTGCTTCTCCTCCATGCGAAGGTACGTGACTGCCTTCGCGTACGTCGGTGTGATGAGGGAGAGGTTGGCGGTGGACTGGCCAAGGTCGGGGTGGAGGCCGCGAAAGAGGTTGGTGAGGAGGTCGGAGTCGTCGTTGGTCATGCCGACGTCGCGCAGCTCATCGGCGAGAACCTTCAGCCACGTGCAATACTCATCGATCGAAAGATCGTTTTGCTACATAGGAAGAACTCCCCTTGAAGAAATATGTGGCGTTGGAGTTGATTGTTGTGACGCCCCTGATTCAATCGTACACTAATCATGCACGCAAATGTGTACGATCAAGATCAGGGACTCACGGAAAGATATCACAACACAACTCTAAAACATAAATAAGTCATACAAGCATCATAATACAAGCCAGGGGCCTCGAGGGCTCGAATACAAGTGCTCGATCATAGATGAGTCAGCGGAAACAACAATATCTGAGTACAGACATAAGTTAAACAAGTTGCCATAAGATGGCTAGCACAAACTGGGATACAGATCGAAAGAGGCGCAGGCCTCCTGCCTGGGATCCTCCTAACTACTCTTGGTCGTCATCAGCGGCCTGCACATAGTAGTAGGCACCTCCAGTGTAGTAGGAATCATCGTCGACGGTGGCGTCTGGCTCCAGGGCTCCAGCATATGGTTGCGACAACCAGGTAGAAGGGAAAGGGGAAAAGAGGGAGAAAAGCAACCGTGAGTACTCATCCAAAGTACTCGCAAGCAAGGAGCTACACTACATATGCATGGGTATATGTGTAAAGGGCCATATCGGTGGACTGAACTGCAGAATGCCAGAATAAGAGGGGGATAGCTAATCCTCTCGAAGACTACGCTTCTGGCAGCCTCCGTCTTGCAGCATGTAGAAGAGAGTAGATTGACGTCCCCCAAGTAGCATCTCCAAGTAGCATCTCCAGTAGCATCTCCAGTAGCATCACAGTAGCATAATCCTACCCGGCGATCCTCCCCTCATCGCCCTGTGGAAAAGCGATCACCGGGTTGTCTGTGGAACTTGGAAGGGTGTGTTTTATTAAGTATCCGGTTCTAGTTGTCATAAGGTCAAGGTACAACTCCAAGTCGTCCTGTTACCGAAGATCACGGCTATTCGAATAGATTAACTTCCCTGCAGGGGTGCACCACATAACCCAACACGCTCGATCCCATTTGGCCGGACACACTTTCCTGGGTCATGCCCGGCCTCGGAAGATCAACACGTCGCAGCCCCACCTAGGCACAACAGAGAGGTCAGCACGCCGGTCTAAACCTAAGCGCACAGGGGTCTGGGCCCATCGCCCTTAGCACACCTGCACGTTGCGTACGCGGCCGGTGAGCAGACCTAGCAACCTCCATTACAAAGGAAGTTGCGTTAACGCAGTCCAACCCGGCGCGCGCCGCTCAGTCGCTGACGTCACGAAGGCTTCGGCTGATACCACGACGTCGGGATACCCATAACTACTCCCGCCTAGATGGTTAGTGCGTATAGACCAAATGGCCAGACTCAGATCAAATACCAAGATCTCGTTAAGCGTGTTAAGTATCCGCGAACGCCGAGCAGGGCCAGGCCCACCTGTCTCCTAGGTGGTCTCAACCTGCCCTGTCGCTCTGCCACAAAGTAACAGTCGGGGGCCGTCGGGAACCCAGGCCCACCTCTACCGGGATGGAGCCACCTGTCCTTTCAGCCCCCTCATCAGAATCACTTGCGGGTACTCAACGAGCTGACCCGACTTTAGTCACCATATGTATAGTATGTATGTATGTATAGCATATACCCGTGATCACCTCCCGAGTGATCACGGCCCAATAGTATAGCAAGGCAGACTAACAAGAATGTAGGGCCAATGATGATAAACTAGCATCCTATACTAAGTATTTAGGATTGCGGGTAAGGTATCAATGACTGTAGCAACAATGACAGGCTATGCAACAGAATAGGAGTAACCGAACAGTAACATGCTACACTACTCTAATGTAAGCAGTATAGAAAAGAATAGGCGATATCTGGTGATCAAGGGGGGGGGGCTTGACTGGTTGCTCTGGCAAGAGAGAGGGGTCGTCAACTCCATAGTCGAACTGGGCAGCAGCAGCGTCGGTCTCGTAGTCTACCGAAGAGAAGAGGGGGAAGAAACAATAAATACAGTGCAAACATAAGCAAGACGACGCAAGATATGACAAGGAGCGGTGCTAGGTGTGTCCTAACGCAGTATGAGGTGATGCCGGCGAAGGGGGAAAACATCCGGGAAAGTATTCCCGGTGTTCCGTGTTTTCGGGCAGAGGAGCCGGAGGGGGAAAGTTGCGAGTTTGATATGTTAGGGGTGTGTGGCGGACGAACGGGCTGCGTATCCGGATTCATCTCGTCGTTCTGAGCAACTTTCATGTACAAAGTATTTTCATCCGGGTTACGGTTTATTTTATATTAATTTTAAAAGGTTTAAATCATTTTTAGGATTTATTTAATTACTTAATTCTAACATTATCCAAAACAGTACATGCTGATGTCATAGGCCCAGCGGCCTTAACGGGCGCTGGGTAGACGGGTTTCAGGCGCTGGGGCTGACGCCCATCCCGTTTGGGCGCGGTTGGGGAGCGGCGGCCACGATGGGGCGGACGGGGCTCCGGCGAGCCACCGAAGAGGCGGGGACTGGCGCTGGGGTGAAGGGCAATGGCCCTGTGGGCACCGACGGTCGCGGTCGCAGCCGGAGCAGGGCGGCGCGGGTAGTGGAGAGGGCCGTCGCGGTAGATGGCACATGGCAGCGGAGCAGCAGTAGCTGCAGGCAGTGGTGGCGAGGCGAGTTGTAGGGCGAGGGCAGTAGGGGGGAGGCCACACGCGGGGCACGGGCGATGCGGCGCGTGCGTAGGGCACCAACGAGGAGGATGGCCGGAGTAGGGCGTGTGCGGGGCGCGGCTGGCGTGCAGGTGACGCAGCGCAAGGCACGACCGACGAGCAGAGGCACGTGGGCCTGCGCGAGAGCGCGGTCGGGGGAGAGCCGCGGTCGGCGTGGT
>NC_041386.1:564177084-564185082 GCF_002162155.2 Triticum dicoccoides
TGGATCGAACCCCTCCCCGATCCATATGGGGATCGAGAGGAGTGGGGGAGGAGACGTGGGTGTGGGGGGGAAATGGGGTGCGGTAGCTAGGGTTTCGAGAGTGGGAAGGGCCATATAGGCCAGGGGGGACTAGGCCGGCCAGCTGGGCTGAATGGCCCAGGGGAGGGGGGGCCTCTTCAACTTTGTTTTGTTTTGTTTTAATTTCTGTTGACTCGTTTCTTTTTATTTATTTCTCCCTGCTTTATTTTAGTTACAATTTATTGTTTAGTTTTTTTGTGAAATATATACTTGGCATCTAATTTGATATTTCAAATTAGTCCACTGCCACAAAAACTCTAGTCCCCAAATGATTTAGTGTTATATTTTATTTAATTAGTGAAGGCATTTAAATAATTAGTTTTGCTACTATTTAAATCATTATGGTGTAGTTAAGCATTTCATAAAAGTTTGGTTTCACCACCCCATTTACCTATGATTTATCCGACACATTTAGAACATTTTAGTTTCATTTTTGGAAAACTTTTGTTGTTTGGCTTAATTTCAAATTTGAATTTGAATCGTTTTCGAACTAACGCGAGATTAGCGACAGTAACGGAGGTGACGTGGTGTCATTAGCAGAGGTTACTGTAGCTTGATTATCCGGGCGTCACAATTCTCCTCCACTACAAGAAATCTCGTCCCGAGATTTAGGAGCAGGAGTAAGGGGTGAGGGATCTAGTTACGAAATGCTAACGGATCTTCTCAGTCTTGGTTGCTCTTCTCGAAGAGGTCGACCCATTATATTGATGTCTTCCTTTCTCTGCTTCAGGTCATCATGATGAAGTCATCATCCTTTCTTCGGAAATTTCATCGTACTAACGAAAGATTAAGGGGGTATACCGAAGAATGGATCTCTGCAGGGTAGACTATCTGGTAGACAACAACAAGGAAGGTGGCGGAAAGTAACCCTCGAATTGAAATTTAAGACAATATCGAGAGCAAAGCAAGAAGGTGCAAAATAGAAGTTTCAAGCGCATAGGCAATCGTTCGTTGCCTGAAGCGAAGTGTGAAAGGGGTTCAGAGCAATGGGAATAAGTATTGCGTCTGATACCAGATTGATGATCTCATCGGAAGGTGGCTCGTGAATTACACACGAGGCCACGCGTGAGGAATAACTTTGGGAACAGGGGGTGTACAGGAGAGTCAGGTTTCGATCCTGTGGAACTGTGGGTTATGGGCCCACCATGTGGGTTAAAAATAGGAGCGGTGACATCTCGCACGGTCACAATAGCAAGGCATGTCAGAGGGTAGCCTATCAGTTATGTCGGCACAATGTCGGTACCAGGGGCGAGGGACGAAGAGAACCATTTTCGTGCTCGTTGGACGAGGCGGACCAATAGGCAAAGTTCTCGTCCATCGGTGGTGACCGGAATGCTATCGACAATTTCAACAGGGTCTTACTAACACGGTTGTACACCAAGGTGTTTACATAAGCAGAAGAATATTACTGCTTAGATCCTATGGATCACAAGGAAGGTTGAACAAATCAATGGAAAGGAAAATATGATTATCAGATTAAACAGGACGATGGAAAGGAAAATGTGTTTAAACACATATTTCAAGTGTATATCCTTCCCAAGGACAAGCAGAGCATGGTACCCATGACAGGATAGAAAGTAGAAAACCATTTAGGTAAGTAGGGAGGAATCTCATGATATTACCGATACAACGGTGTTAGAATAAATGATAAAGAAAGTTTAGCATTGTGCTTCAAATGTTCTTGTTGAAGAAAGGAGTACCATATACATGCTTCGAGATAGCATTGACATGGTCAATAGGTGAAATTCAGACTTTGGAAACAAAAAGGATCCATCATGAACAACTTATAGAATAAGTCTTACAATTTCCTCATGGAGGAATGTTTAACCTTGTTAAAAAGGAAACTATAACCACAGGTCCTCCGGCCAGGTGTGCTAAGCAAAGACACCACCTTACCAGGTTATGTAGAGACCAAAGTTATAACTTTTGGAAATATGCCCCAACCATCATATCTGGCCGAGATTCAGATCTGATCGGTGTTAGGATATCTCCGACTTAGTATGCCTGAGAAGAAAAGGGTGCAACACAATTGACGAGATGACAAGTAAGATTCTCGGGAAATGAACTATGAAGTGATTTCCGTTAACAAGAGTTCATCATTAACCCAAGGAGAGGACAAGGAGGTGTCTGGTGAACTCAACGGCAATTCATCGAGATTTCCAAAAGATGGATCTCCACAATTAAGTGAACAAGGAGATAACATTTGTCAGATCAAATGATATAAGGAAGTATGCTCGATGAAAACATACACAATTAAATATTGGATGAAAGGGGCACCCGAAATATGGGCTGGGTTGCACAACCAACGTCGAAATGGAAATTTAGCAACCAGCACACTACATTGGAATTATTGTCCATTAACTCTGAAGTAACGAGGTTGCTAGAGATATTAAATTCTCATAACAAAGTTCACTCAACACGGGGACCAAGAGGAGAATTATGATGGTGAGAAGCATCACTGTATCAAGAATTCCTTAAGAGGTGGTGAAACTCTCACGACATTCTTGACATAAAAGATGGTAATACTCCAATGTAAAGAAGAACAATTGCTGGATAGAAAGGAACTCAAGGTATAACACAAAACAAGAACAAGTTTGTGTTGGAGGAAAAGTAGCAGAGTGGTCGATGATAACACTAATCATCGAGGGCAAGGATTGTCTTTCTCATCATGAATTCCATTGATATCCTGGAAGAGCTCAGAATGCTGATGATGAGCACGACACATTTGTCGAGAGAATTCATGAAGATGTAATCAATTGGCGATGAAATCAAGTCAAAGGAATGATGAAGCAAAAGGTTATTGAAACCATGGGTGCGACACAAACTCCAAAGCAAGCTTGCTGTCCAAAGCGAAATGATATGATGAGGAAGATCGACGTAAGCTTAGCTCATCGTCAAAAATTGTGCTCTGGGAAGAAGGACCAGGTAGCACAGTTAAAATCGGCACGACAAGGATATAGCCAAACAGGCTAGGAATGACGTGATTGAGTTCAAACTCGTAAGTAATGAAGGTTACCAAGAGTTGCTTAATCGCGATGCGGACTCGATTCAGTTATCGGTGTCTTTGAGTGTTAAATAACTCAGAGCCCGTGAAAAATTGGAATCAATGAGAATGTAGCACTTGATGAAGAACTCATAATAAGTTATGCAGTTCCGTGATAATCTCGAGATACCAGGGGGTAATACTCGATGACAGATCAAAGTAGAGGTTGGACTGGGCTATTGCTCTATAGAAGACCCGTGCTTAAACTTGCACGAGAAATGGTATTTAAAAGAGAACATGGTCGGAACCACGATTGCAAAAGGCCAGATCCCAGATATAAGATGAACTTATACCAAAGGGATAATTAATTTAAGAGAAGCTTTAATGATACGATCTACATCGTGTCCATGGGCATGAACACAAAGGTTCAAGGTCGACTCCCACTTCCTCAATGCATAACCTTCCATTCACTTCTCTCAGTTAAGAATGTTTAGAGTTTGAAAGTTTAACTGACGGAATACCAGAAGGTTATGACCCATGAAGACTTTTGGGTTCACAAAAATTAAGGAAGGTATACGTTCAACCCATCGGGGCATCTTAGAAACATATACCACAATCTTCAGGAGTAAGTAACACAAGCTCGAAAGTAGAGCATTGTTCAAAGTCAGATGATACAATTTACCAAAGGCATTATATACCCATGGAAAGGCTCTCAAGGTTATTCAATATGAAGGACACTGTTGGATAAAATCCAACAAAGGAACCGATGGTCCACAAGGGATCTGATGTGAGCATCGGTACTCAACCAGAGGAAGAAACAATGCAAGGAGATCAAACTATAGAAACAACTGACTAATCCAAAGTTCAAATGCAAAAGAATTATGATTTCCAAATCAGGGGATCAGAAGCAACGCTCTGATCAAGGATGGATAAGTTGAGTAGGCTTAGGGGTACAATCGACGGCAAATTGATTGGTCGATAACTAGCTCATGTTCAAAATAATGTCTGAGCCGGAAAGATAATTTAGAAGGGTTGATAGATGATTGTGTGCATTCGCACATGTGTTGAATCAAATAGGATCAAAATGACGGTGTCAAAAGATACTAGTGAATATTGCCAGATATATGGTAAGCATCCATAAAGCAAGTAGACAAGTATTTTGCAGAACAATAAAGCTGCTAAGGATTTTCGGAGGATTGAATAGTATTTCAAAGACTTTTGTGAAACACCTGAACAACTGGGGATGAGCGGATACTCGGTAAGTGCGGGTATTATCCGTAGGGGTATTCAGGTGACAAGGAACAGCAAGGCAGTAAGCTCAAAGGATTATCGAAACAACGACGAGTATTTCGGGGTATCTTGTTATAACAAGACCAACTGGGGATGAATGTAAGAATAACAACTGCAAGTAGTTATCCATAAGGGTTGACGATGGAAGGGGAATTGCAAACGCGATGAACACAAGTTCTCGAGTTAACAGCGGAGAGTATCTTCAGGGTCTTCTGGTGCAGCCGACGATCATCAGTAATAAGGGGCTCTCCCGGTGAAAGTGATAACGAGATCCAAATGTTAGATTTAGCAAAGTTCATTTAACCCGAATAGAAGAGAGATTAGAGTCCCAGAGTAAGATCGAGGAGTAAAAGATCCTAATACCACCCAATGGCGACGTGGGCCCGTAAGGCACACAGTCAAGTTAGTAAAAGTTTTGCAATGACTAGACTCAACTTCGGCCAAGGAGTTGGAAAGGGGGATTCCTACAGGCAGTCGGCTCTGATACCAACTTGTGACGCCCCCGATTCAATCATACACTAATCATGCACGCAAATGTGTATGATCAAGATCAGGGACTCACGGGAAGATATCACAACACAACTCTAAAACATAAATAAGTCATACAAGCATCATAATACAAGCCAGGGGCCTCGAGGGCTCGAATACAAGTGCTCGATCATAGACGAGTCAGCGGAAGCAACAATATCTGAGTACAGACATAAGTTAAACAAGTTGCCATAAGATGGCTAGCACAAACTGGGATACAGATCGAAAGAGGCGCAGGCCTCCTGCCTGGGATCCTCCTAACTACTCTTGGTCGTCGTCAGCGGCCTGCACGTAGTAGTAGGCACCTCCAGTGTAGTAGGAATCATCGTTGATGGTGGCGTCTGGCTCTAGGGCTCCAGCATCTGGTTGCGACAACCAGGTAGAAGGGAAAGGGGAAAAGAGGGAGAAAAGCAACCGTGAGTACTCATCCAAAGTACTCGCAAGCAAGGAGCTACACTACATATGCATGGGTATATGTGTAAAGGGCCATATCGGTGGACTGAACTGCAGAATGCCAGAATAAGAGGGGGATAGCTAATCCTGTCGAAGACTATGCTTCTGGCAGCCTCCGTCTTGCAGCATGTAGAAGAGAGTAGATTGACGTCCCCCAAGTAGCATCTCCAAGTAGCATCTCCAAGTAGTATCTCCAGTAGCATCTCCAGTAGCATCGCAGTAGCATAATCCTACCCGGAGATCCTCCCCTCGTCGCCCTGTGGAAAAGCGATCACCGGGTTGTCTGTGGAACTTGGAAGGGTGTGTTTTATTAAGTATCCGGTTCTAGTTGTCATAAGGTCAAGGTACAACTCCAAGTCGTCCTGTTACCGAAGATCACGGCTATTCGAATAGATTAACTTCCCTGCAGGGGTGCACCACATAACCCAACACGCTCGATCCCATTTGGCCGGACACACTTTCCTGGGTCATGCCCGGCCTCGGAAGATCAACACGTCGCAGCCCCACCTAGGCACAACAGAGAGGTCAGCACGCCGGTCTAAACCTAAGCGCACAGGGGTCCGGGCCCATCGCCCTTAGCACACCTGCACGTTGCGTACGCGGCCGGTGAGCAGACCTAGCAACCTCCATTACAAAGGAAGTTGCGCTAAAGCAGTCCAACCCGGCGCGCGCCGCTCAGTCGCTGACGTCACGAAGGCTTCGGCTGATACCACGACGTCGGGATACCCATAACTACTCCCGCCTAGATGGTTAGTGCGTATAGACCAAATGGCCAGACTCAGATCAAATACCAAGATCTCGTTAAGCGTGTTAAGTATCCGCGAACGCCGAACAGGGCCAGGCCCACCTGTCTCCTAGGTGGTCTCAACCTGCCCTATCGCTCCGCCACAAAGTAACAGTCAAGGGCCGTCGGGAACCCAGGCCCACCTCTACCGGGATGGATCCACCTGTCCTTTCAGCCCCCTCATCAGAATCACTTGCGGGTACTCAACGAGCTGACCCGACTTTAGTCACCATCTGTATAGTATGTATGTATGTATAGCATATACCCGTGATCACCTCCCGAGTGATCACGGCCCAATAGTATAGCAAGGCAGACTGACAAGAATGTAGGGCCAATGATGATAAACTAGCATCCTATACTAAGTATTTAGGATTGCGGGTAAGGTATCAATGACTGTAGCAACAATGACAGGCTATGCAACAGAATAGGAGTAACCGAACAGTAACATGCTACACTACTCTAATGCAAGCAGTATAGAAAAGAATAGGCGATATCTGGTGATCAAGGGGGGGGGGCTTGCCTGGTTGCTCTGGCAAGAGAGAGGGGTCGTCAACTCCGTAGTCGAACTGGGCAGCAGCAGCGTCGGTCTCATAGTCTACCGAAGAGAAGAGGGGGAAGAAACAATAAATACAGTGCAAACATAAGCAATACGACGCAAGATATGACAAGGAGCGGTGCTAGGTGTGTCCTAACGCAGTATGAGGTGATGCCGGTGAAGGGGGAAAACATCCGGGAAAGTATTCCCGGTGTTCCATGTTTTCGGGCAGAGGAGCCGGAGGGGGAAAGTTGCGAGTTTGATATGTTAGGGGTGTGTGGCGAACGAACGGGCTGCGTATCCGGATTCGTCTCGTCGTTCTGAGCAACTTTCATGTACAAAGTATTTTCATCCGGGTTACGGTTTATTTTATATTAATTTTAAAAGGTTTAAATCATTTTTTAGGATTTATTTAATTACTTAATTCTAACATTATCCAAAACAGTACATGCTGATGTCATCATCATGACATCAGCATGATGTCAGCAGTCAACAGAGGTGTTGACTGGGTCGCTGATGTGTGGATCCCACATGTCATAGGTATAATAACCAAATTAACCTATTAATCTGTTTAATTAGATAACTAGGTACCTAATGTTTAATTAGTTTAATTAAACAAGATTAATTAAGTTAATTAATTTAGTTAATTATTTAATTAATTAACATTTTTATTTACTTATTACTAATTTATTTATTTTTAATTAATTATATATATCTTTATAAATCGTTTTCGTTCTGGGTCTAGGCCCACCTGTCATTGGCACATGGGGGTGGGGCCTAGCTGTCATAGGCCCAGCGGCCTTAACGGGCGCTGGGTAGACGGGTTTCAGGCGCTGGGGCTGACGCCCATCCCGTTTGGGCGCGGTTGGGGAGCGGCGGCCACAATGGGGCGGACGGGGCTCCGGCGAGCCACCGAAGAGGCGGCGACTGGCGCTGGGGTGAAGGGCAACGGCCCTGTGGGCACCGACGGTCGCGGTCGCAGCCGGAGCAGGGCGGCGCGGGTAGTGGAGAGGGCCGTCGTGACAGATGGCACACGGCAGCGGAGCAGCAGTAGCTGCAGGCAGTGGTGGCGAGGCGAGTTGTAGGGCGAGGGCAGTAGGGGGGAGGCCACACGCGGGGCACGGGCGATGCGGCGCGTGCGCAGGGCACTAACGAGGAGGATGGCCGGAGTAGGGCGTGTGCGGGGCGCGGCTGGCGTGCAGGTGACGCAGCGCAAGGCACGACCGACGAGCAGAGGCACGTGGGCCTACGCGAGCGCGCGGTCGGGGGAGAGCCGCGGTCGGCGTGGTGGCGGGGGCGCGCGCGCGCGGAGGCGCAGCCAGATTCGGTGACGGGAGAGAGGGGAGG
>NC_041386.1:564185302-564278591 GCF_002162155.2 Triticum dicoccoides
GGGGATCGATCCCCCCGATCCAATCGGGGGCAGAGGAGGGGAGGTGGATCGAACCCCTCCCCGATCCAGATGGGGATCGAGAGGAGTGGGGGAGGAGACGTGGGTGTGGGGGGTAAATGGGGTGCGGTAGCTAGGGTTTCGAGAGTGGGGAGGGCCATATAGGCCAGGGGGGACTAGGCCGGCCAGCTGGGCCGAATGGCCCAGGGGAGGGGGGGCCTCTTCAACTTTGTTTTGTTTTGTTTTAATTTCTGTTGAGTCGTTTCTTTTTATTTATTTCTCCCTGCTTTATTTTAGTTACAATTTATTGTTTAGTTTTTTTGTGAAATATATACTTGGCATCTAATTTGATATTTCAAATTAGTCCACTGCCACAAAAACTCTAGTCCCCAAATAATTTAGTGTTATATTTTATTTAATTAGTGAAGGCATTTAAATAATTAGTTTTGCTACTATTTAAATCATTATGGTGTAGTTAAGCATTTCATAAAAGTTTGGTTTCACCACCCCATTTACCTATGATTTATCCGACACATTTAGAACATTTTAGTTTCATTTTTGGAAAACTTTTGTCGTTTGGCTTAATTTCAAATTTGAATTTGAATCGTTTTCGAACTAATGCGAGATTAGCGACAGTAACGGAGGTGACGTGGTGTCATTAGCAGAGGTTACTGTAGCTTGATTATCCGGGCGTCACAATTGTCGAGGAAGAGGTCACACAGCCACGTCCACATAGCGTATTGTAACATCCCAATTTTCAATTTGGATGTTAATCATTAGGTCATCATATGCATCCATGATTCTTGCATTTTGAATTGATTTTATTTGGACATTTTGATCCAAGAGACCTTAAGCAACTCAAGGACCATTTGAGAGAGTTGGAGGTTTTCACAAAATTTTCATTTTGAATTTCTCAAAACCGGTAAATTGGATCAAAGTAATTTTTATTCGAAATTATTTTTCCAATTATTTCAAAATAAATAAAATAATGAGAGAAGATAATATGACTTCTTCAAAACAGAGGAAATAATAGAAATTTAATTTTGAATAAAAATAATTATTTTATTTGAATTTTATTTGAGATTTATTTCAATTAAATAAGGGAAAAATTGCATTTTCAAAAATTGCATTTTAGCCGAGAAAAATGTTCATGTTGTCCTAAATATTAGTAGAGGACCGTGAAAATTATTTTTTGGATTTTAGGTTTATTATTTATTTTATTTTGGATTTTTCCTTTTCGGCGAAATTATATATAAAAAAGATTCCCTTCGGACCGACTGGGCCGAAGCCCAGCCGGCCTAGGCCGCCGCCGCCTTCCACCTGCGCGCCATCGTGGCCGAGCCGGAGGCCAGCTCCGGCTCCGACTCTGACTCCGCCAGCGCCTTGTCCCTTCCCCGAGCCGGCCGCCGCCGCTGATGTCTACTACACAACCTTCTTCTTATAGACGTTGTTGGGCCTCCAAGTGCAGAGGTTTATAGGACAGTAGTAAATTTCCCTCAAGTGGATGACCTAAGATTTATCAATCCATGGGAGGCGTAGGATGAAGATGGTCTCTCTCAAACAACCCTGCAACCAAATAGGTGAAGGAAATATGCCCTAGAGGCAATAATAAAGTTGTTATTTATATTTCCTTATATCATGATAATGTTTACTATTCATGCCACAATTTTATTAGCCGGAAACTTAGTACATGTGTGAATACATAGACAAACAGAGTGCCCCTAGTATGCCTCTACTTGACTAGCTCGTTAATCAAAGATGGTTAAATTTCCTAGCCATGGACATGTGTTGTCATTTGATGAACGGGATCACATCATTAGAGAATGATGTGATGGACAAGACCCATCCGTTAGCTTAGCATTATGATCGTTTAGTTTATTGCTATTGCTTTCTTCATGACTTATACATGTTCCTATGACTATGAGATTATGCAACTCCCGAATACCGAAGGAATACTTAGTGTGCTATCAAATGTCACAATGTAACTGGGTGATTATAAAGATGCTCTACAGGTGTCTCCGATGGTGTTTGTTGTGTTGGCATAGATCTAGATTAGGATTTCTCACTCCGATTGTCAGAGAGGTATCTCTAGGCCCTCTCGATAATGCACATCACTATAAGCCTTGCAAGCAATATGACTAATGAGTTAGTTACGGGATGATGCATTACGGAACAAGTAAAGAGACTTGCCGGTAACGATATTGAACTAGGTATGATGATACGGACGATCGAATCTCGGGCAAGTAACATACCGACGACAAAGGGAACAACATATGTTGTTATGCGGTTTGACCGATAAAGATCTTCGTAGAATATGTAGGAGCCAATATGAGCATCCAGGTATCGCTATTGGTTATGGACCGGAGACATGTCTCGGTCATGTCTACATAGTTCTCGAACCCGTAGGGTCCGCACGCTTAATGTTCGATGGCGATTTGTATTATGAATTATGTGATTTGATGACCGAAGTTTGTTTAGAGTCCCGGATGAGATCATGGACATGAAGAGGAGTCTCGAAATGGTCAAGACGTAAAGGTCGATATATTGGAAGGCTATATTCGGACATCGGAAAGGTTCTGAGTGATTCGGGTATTTTTCGGAGTACCGGAGAGTTACGGGAATTCGCCAGGGGAAGTATTGGGCCTTCATGGGCCTTAGTGGAAAGGAGAGAAGGGTCACAAGGGGAGGCCGCCCCCCCATGGGCTGGTCCAAATTTGACTAGGGAGGGGGCGGCGCCCCCCTCTTTCCTTCTCCCTCTCCTCTCCGTCCTTCTTCTCCTAGTTGGACTAGGAAAAGGGGAAACCTACTCCTACTAGGAATAGGAATCTCCCCTTTGGGCGCGCCCCTTGTGGCCGGCCCTCCTCCTCCTCCCCTCCTTTATATACGGGGGAGGGGGCACCCCATAGACACACAGGTTGATCTTTAGCCGTGTGCGGTGCCCCCCTCCACAGATTTCCACCCCAGTCATATCGTTGTAGTGCTTAGGCGAAGCCCTGCATCGGTAACTTCATCATCACCGTCATCACGCCGTCGTGCTGACGAAACTCTCCCTCATCCTCAACTGGATCAAGAGATCAAGGGATGCCATCGAGCTAAACGTGTGCTCAACGCGGAGGTGCCATACGTTCAGTGCTTGGATCGGTTGGATCGCAAAGACGTTCGAGCACATCAACCGCATTACTAAACGCTTCCGCTTTTGGTCTACGAGGGTACGTAGACACACTCTCCCCTCTCGTTTCTATGCATCTCCTAAATAGATCGTGCATGATCGTAGGAAACTTTTGAAATACTGCGTTCCCCAACAGTGGCATACGAGCCAGGTCTATGCGTAGATGTTATATGCACAAGTAAAACACAGAGGAGTTGTGGGCGTGGGTATATACATATTGCTTGCCGTCACTAGTTGATTCTTGATTCAACGGCATTGTTGGATGAAGCGGCTCAGACCGACATTACGCGTATGCTTACACGAGACTGGCTCTACCGATGTGCTTCGCACACAGGTGGCTAGTGTGTGTCTGTTTCTCCAACTTTAGTTGAATCAGATTCAATGAACATGGTTCTTTCTGAAGATCAAAAAGAAATCACTATACCACGTTGTGGTTTTTGATGCATAGGTAAGAACGGTTCTTGCTAAGCCTGTAGCAGCCACGTAAAACATGCAACAACAAAGTAGAGGACATCCAACTTGTTTTTGCAGGGCATGTTGTGATGTGATATGGTCAAGACGTGATGAGATATAAATTGTTGTATGAGATGATCATGTTTTGTTAAAGTTATCGGCAACTGGCAGGAGCCTTATGATTGTCTCTTTATTGCATAATATGCAAGCGCCATATAATTGCTTTACTTTATCGCTATGTGATAGCAGTAGTTGCAAAAGCAATAGTTGGCGAGACGACCACGTGACGACACGTTGATAAAGATCAAGATGATGGAGATCATGGTGTCATGCCGGTGATGATGGAGATCATGACGGTACTTTGCAGATGGAGATCAAAGGCACAAGATGATGATGGCCATATCATGTCACCTATTTTGATTGCATGTGATGTTTATCTTTTATGCATCTTAATTTTGCTTAGTACGATGGTAGCATTATGAGATGATACCTTACTAAAATTTCAAGGTATAAGTGTTCTCCCTGAGTATGCACCATTGCGATAGTTCTTCATGCTGAGACACCACGTGATGATCGGGTGTGATAAGCTCTACGTTCACATACAACGAGTGCAAGCCAGTTTTGCACAAGCAGAATACTCAGGTTAAACTTGACGAGCCTAGCATATGCAGATATGGCCTCGGAACACTGAGACCGAAAGGTCGAGCGTGAATCATATAGTAGATATGATCAACATAGTGATGTTCACCATTGAAAACTTCTCCATCTCACGTGATGATCGGATATGGTTTAGTTGATATGGATCATGTGATCATTTAGATGACTAGAGGGATGTCTATCTAAGTGGGAGTTCTTAAGTAATATAATTAATTGAACTTAAATTTATCATGAACTTAGTCCTAATAGTATTTGCATATATATGTTGTAGATCAATTGCTCGCGTATAGCTTCCCCGTTTTATTTATGATATGTTCCTAGATAAAACTATGTTAAAATATGTTAGTAGCAATGATGCGGACTAGCTCCGTGATCTGATGATTATCCTCATTGCTGCACAGAAGAATTATGTCCTTGATGCATTGCAGGAGCAGAGGCAAATGTTATGAACGTTTGGCAAGCTCCCTATGATGACTACTTGATAGTTTAGTGTGCCATGCTTTACGGCTTAGAACCGGGACTTCAAAAACATTTTGAATGCCACGGAGCATATAAGATGTTCCAAGAGTTGAAATTAGTATTTTAGACTCATGCCCGTGTCGAGAGGTATGAGACCTCTGACAGTATTTTGCCTACTAGATGGAGGAGAATAGCTCAACCAGTGAGCATGTGCTCAGATTGTCTGGGTACTACAATTGCTTGAATCACGTGGGAGTTAATCTTCCAGATAAGATAGTGATTGACAGAGTTCTCTAGTCACTATCACCAAGTTACTGGAACTTAGTGATGAACTATAATATGCAAGGGATGATGTAAACGATTCCCGAGCTCTTCGCGATGCTGAAATCGGCGAAGGTAGAAATCAAGAAAAGCATCAAGTGTTGATGGTTGACAAGACCACTTGTTTCAAGTAAAAGGGCAAGTTCAAGAATAATGGCAAGCAAGTTGCCACTCCCGTGAAGAAGCCCAAAGCTAGACCCAAGCCTGAAACTGAGCGCTTCTACTGCAAAGGAAATGGTCACTGGAAGCGAAACTGCCCTAAATACTTGGCGGATAAGAAGGATGGCAAAGTGAACAAAACTATATATGATATACATGTTATTGATGTGTACTTTACTAGTGTTCATAGTAGCCCCTGGGTATTTGATATTGGTTTAGTTGTTATGATTAGTAACTTGAAACATGAGTTATAAAATGAACATAGACTAGTTGAGGGCGAGGTGACTATGTGTGTTGGAAGTAATTCCAAGGTTGATAAGATCACCATCACACATTCCCTTTACCTTCGGGATGTTGAACCTAAAATAAATGTTATTTGGTGTTTGCGTTGAGCATAATATGATTGGATCATGTTTATTGCAATACGGTTATTCATTTAAGTCAAAGAATAATTGTTATTCTGTTTACATGAATAAAACCTTCTATTGTCATACACCCAAGATGAATGGTTTATTGAATCTCGATTGTAGTAATACACATATTCATAATATTGATGCCAAAAGATGCAAAGTTTATAATGATAGTGCAACATACTAGTGGCACTGCCGTTTAGGTCATATTGGTGTAAAGCGCATGAAGAAACTCCATGCAGATGGACTTTTGGAATCACTTGATTATGAATCATTTGATGCTTGTGAACCATGCCTCATGGAAAAGATGACTAAGACTTTGTCCTCTGGAACAAAGGAGTGAACCACTGACTTATTAGAAATAATACATACTGATGTATGCGATCTGAGAGTGTTGAGGCTCGTGGTGGGTATCGTTATTTTCTTACCTTCACAGATGATTTGAGCAGATATGGGTATATCTACTTAATGAAACATAAGTCTGAAACATTTGAAAAGTTCAAAGAATTTTAGAGTGAAGTGGAAAATCATCGTAACAAGAAAATAAAATTTCTGTGATCTGATCGTGGAGGAGAATATTTGAGTTACGAGTTTGGTCTTCATTTGAAACAAAGCGGAATAGTTTCACAACTCATGCCACCTGGAACACCACAGCGTAATGGTGTGTCCGAACGTCGTAACCGCACTTTATTAGATATGGTGTGATCTATGATGTCTCTTACTGATTTGCCACTATGATTTTGGGGTTATGCTTTAGAGACGACTGCATTCACGTTAAATAGGGCACCACAGAAATTCATTGAGACGACACCTTATGAACTGTGGTTTGGCAAGAAACCCAAGTTGTCGTTTCTTAAAGTTTGGGGCTGCGATGCTTATGTGAAAAAGCTTCAACCTGATAAGCTAGAACCCAAATCGGAGAAATGTGTCTTCCTAGGATACCCAAAAGAGACTGTTGGGTACACCTTCTATCACAGATCCGTAGGCAAGATATTCGTTGCTAAGAATGGATCCTTTCTAGAGAAGGAGTTTCTCTCAAAAGAAGTGAGTGGGAGGAAAGTAGAACTTGATGAGGTAACTGTACCTGCTCCCTTATTGGAAAGTAGTTCATCATAGAAATCAGTTCCAGTGATTCCTACACCAATAAGTGAGGAAGCTAATGATGATGATCATGAAACTTCTGATCAAGTTACTACCGAACCTCGTAGGTCAACCAGAGTAAGATCCGCACCAGAGTGGTACGGTAATCCGGTTCTGGAAGTCATGTTACTTGATCCTGACGAACCTACGAACTATGATGAAGCAATGATGAGCCCAGATTCAGCGAAATGGCTTAAGGCCATGAAATCTGAGATGGGATCCATGTATATGAGAACAAAGTATGGACTTTGATTGACTTTCCTGATGATCGGTGAGCCATTCAGAATAAATGGATCTTCAAGAGGAAGACGGACGCTCATATTAGTGTTACTATCTACAAAGCTCGAATTGTCGCAAAAGGTTTTCGACAAGTTCAAGGTGTTGACTACGATGAGATTTTGTCACTCGTATTGATGCTTAAAAGTCTATCCGAATCATGTTAGCAGTTGCCGCATTTTATGAAATCTGGCAAATGGATATCAAAACTACATTCCTAAATGGATTTATTAAAAAAAATTGTATATGATGCAACCAGAAGGTTTTGTTAATCCTAAAGGTATTAACAAAGTGTGCAAGCTCCAGCGATCCATTTATGGACTACTGCAAGCATCTCGGAGTTGGAATATACGCTTTGATAAGTTGATCAAAGCATATAGTTTTATACAAACCTGCGGTGAAGCCTGTACTTACAAGAAAGTGAGTGGGAGCACTACAGCCTTTCTGATAAGTATATGTGAATGACATATTGTTGAACGGAAATGATGTAGAATTTTCTGGAAAGCATGAAGGAGTGTTTCAAAGGAGTTTTTCAAAGAAAGACCTCGGTGAAGCTGCTTACATATTGGGCATCAAGATCTATAGAGATATATCAAGACGCTTGATAAGATTTTTCAATGAGTACATACCTTGACAAGATTTTTGAAGTAGTTCAAAATGGAACAGTCAAAGAAGGAGTTCTTGCCTGAGTTGTAATGTGTGAAATTGAGTAAAGACTCAAAACCCGGCCATGGCAGAAAATAGAAAGAGAAGGAAAAGTCATTCCCTATGCCTCAGTCATAGGTTCTATAAAGTATGCTATGCTATGTACCAGACCTATTGTATACCTTAGCATGATTTTGGCAAGGGAGCAAAATAGTGATCTAGGAGTAGATCACTGGACATCGGTCAAAATTATCCTTAGAGGACTAAGGAAATATTTCTCGGTTATGGAGGTGATAAAAGAGTTTGTCGTAAAGAGTTAAGTCGATGCAAGCTTTTTACACCGATCTAGATGACTCTAAGTCTCGATCTAGATACATATTAAAAGTGGGAGCAATTAGCTAGAGTAGCTCCGTGCAGAGTATTGTAGACATAGAAATTTGCAAAATACATACAGATCTGAATGTTGCAGACCCGTAGACTAAACTTCTCTCACAAGCAAAACATGATCACTCTTTGGGTGTTAATCACATAGCGATGTGAACTAGATTATTGACTCTAGTAAACCCTTTGGGTATTAGTCACATGAAGATGTGAACTAATCACATAAAGATGTGAACTATTAGTGTGAAATCACATGACGATGTGAACTAGATTATTGACTCTAGTGCAAGTGGGAGACTGAAGGAAATATGTCCTAGAGGCAATAATAAAGTTGTTATTTATATTTCCTTATATCATGATAAATTTTTATTATTCATGCTACAATTGTATTAACTGGAAACTTAGTACATGTGTGAATACATAGACAAACAGAGTGTCGCTATTATTCCTCTACTTGACTAGCTCGTTAATCAAAGATGGTTAAGTTTCCTAGCCATGGACATGTGTTGTCATTTGATGAACGGGATCACATCATTAAAGAATGATGTGATGGACAAGAACCATCTGTTAGCTTCGCACTATGATTGTTTAGTTTATTTCTATTGCTTTCTTCATGACTTATACATGTTCCTATGACTATGAGATTATGCAACTCTGAATACCGGAGAAACACTTAGTGCGCTATCAAACGTCACAACGTAACTGGGTGATTATAAAGATGCTCTACAGGTGTCTCCGATGGTGTTTGTTGAGTTGGCAAAGATCGAGATTAGGATTTGTCACTCCGATTGTCGGAGAGGTATCTCTGGGTCCTCTCGGTAATGCACATCACTATAGGCCTTGCAAGCAATGTGACTAATGATTTAGTTACGGGATGATGCATTACAGAACAAGTAAAGAGACTTGCCAGTAACGAGATTGAACTAGGTATGATGATACCGACGATCGAATCTCGGGCAAGTAACATACCGATGACAAAGGGAACAATGTATATTGTTATGCGGTTTGACCGATAAAGATCTTCGTAGAATATGTAGGAGCCAATATGAGCATCCAGGTTCCGCTATTTGTTATTGACCGGAGATATGTCTCGGTCATGTCTACATAGTTCTCGAACCCGTAGGGTCCGCATGCTTAACGTTCGATGACGATTTGTATTATGAGTTATGTGATTTGATGACCGAAGTTTGTTCAGAGTCCCAGATGAGGTCACGGACATGATGAGGAGTCTCGAAATGGCCGAGATGTAAAGATCGATATATTGGAAGGCTATATTCAAACATCAGAAAGGTTCTGAGTGGTTCGGGTATTTTTCGGAGTACCGGAGAGTTACGGGAATTCACCCGGGGAAGTATTGGGACTTCATGGGCCTTAGTGGAAAGGAGAGAAGGGACACAAGGGGAGGCCATGCCCCCCATGGGCTGGTCCGAATTGGACTAGGGAGGGGGCAGCGCTGATACGTCTCCAACGTATCTACATTTTTTGATTGCTCCATGTTATTATATTATCTATTTTAGATGTTAATGGACTTTATTTTACACTTTTATATCATTTTTGGGACTAACCTACTAACTGGAGGCCTAGCCCAAATTGTTGTTTTTTTTGCCTATTTTAGAGTTTCGCAGAAAAGGAATATCAAACGGAGTCCAAACGGAATGAAACCTTCGGGAACGTGATTTTCTCAACAAACGTGACCGAGGAGACTTGGAGTGGGCATCAAGAAACGACCGAGGAGGGCACGAGGCAGGGGCACGCCTACCCCCCTGGGCGCGCCCTCCACCCTCGTGGGCCCCTCGTTGCTCCACCGACGTACTCCTTCCTCCTATATATATATCCATGTATCCCCCAAACATCCAGGAGCACCACGAAAACCTAATTCCACTGCCACAACCTTCTGTACCCGAGAGATCCCATCTTGGGGCCTTTTACGGAGCTCCGCCGGGGGGGGCATTGATCAAGGAGGGCCTCTACATCAACTCCATAGCCTCTCTGGTGATGTGTGAGTAGTTTACTTCAGACCTACGGGTCCATAGTTATTAGCTAGATGGCTTCTTCTCTCTCATTGGATCTCAATACAAGAGATCTATTCGATGTAATCTTCTTTTGCGGTGTGTTTGTCGAGATTCGATGAATTGTGGGTTTATGATCAAGTTTATCTATGAACAATATTCGAATCTCCTCTGAATTCTTTTATGTATGATTGGTTTATCTTTGCAAGTCTCTTCAAATTATCAGTTTGGTTTGGCCTACTAGATTGATCTTTCTTGCAATGGGAGAAGTGCTTAGCTTTGGGTTCAATCTTGCAGTATCCTTTCCCAGTGACAGCAGGGGCAGCAAGGCACGTATTGTATTGTTGCCATCGAGGATAAAAAGATGGGGTTTATATCATATTGCATGAGTTTATCCCTCTACATCATGTCATCTTACTTAAAGCATTACTCGGTTCTTATGAACTTAATACTCTAGATGCATGCTGGATAGCGGTCGATGTGTGGAGTAATAGTAGTAAATGCAGAATCGTTTCAGTCTACTTGTCGCGGACGTGATGCCTATATACATGATCATACCTAGATATTCTCATAACTATGCTCAATTCTATCAATTGCTCGACAGTAATTCGTTTACCCACCGTTATACTTATGCTCTTGAGAGAAGCCACTAGTGAAACCTATGGCCCGCGGGTCTATCTTCCATCATATTAATCTTCCAACACTTAGCTATTTCCTTTGCCGTTTATTTTACTTTGCATCTTTATTTCTCTTTATCATAAAAATACCAAAAATATTATCTTATCATATCTATCAGATCTCACTCTCGTAAGTGACCATGAAGGGATTGACAACCCCTTTATCGCGTTGGTTGCAAGGTTCTTATTTGTTTGTGTAGGTGTGTGGGACTCGAGCGTGATCTCCTACTGGATTGATACCTTGGTTCTCAAAAACTAAGGGAAATACTTACGCTACTTTATTGCATCACCCTTTCCTCTTCAAGGGAAAACCAACGCAGTGCCCAAGAGGTAGCAGGCGCCCCCCTCTTTCCTTCTCCCTCTCCTCTCCTTCCTTCTTCTCCTACTTGGACTAGGAAAAGGGGAAACCTACTCCTACTAGGAGTAGGAATCTCCCCTTTGGGCGCCCCTTGTGGCCGGCCCTCCTCCTCCTCCCCTCCTTTATATACGGGGGAGGGGGGCACCCCATAGACACACAAGTTCATCTTTAGCCGTGTGCGGTGCCCCCCTCCATAGATCTCCACCTCGGTCATATCATTGTAGTACTTAGGAGAAGCCATGCATCGGTAACTTCATCATCACCGTCATCATGCCGTCGTGCTGACGAAACTCTCCCTCGTCATCATCTGAATCAGGAGATCGAGGGACATCATCGAGCTGAACGTGTGCTGAACGCGGATGTGTCGTACGTTCGGTGCTTGGATCGGTTAGATCGCGAAGACGTTCGACTACATCAACCGCATTACTAAATGCTTTCGCTTTTGGTCTACGAGGGTACGTAGACACACTCTCCGCTCTCGTTGCTATGCATCTCCTAGATAGATCTTGCGTGATCGTAGGAAAATTTTGAAATATTGTGTTCCCCAACAATAGCAAAGAATCTTTTGTGTCTCCAACACACCCAATACAATGGTAAATTGTATAGGTGCACTAGTTCAGCGAAGAGATGGTGATACAAGTGCAATATGGATGGTAGATATAGGTTTTTGTAATCTGAAAATATAAAAATAGCAAGGTAACTAATGATAAAAGTGAGCGAAAACGGTATTGCAATGCTTCAAAACAAGGCCTAGGGTTCATACTTTCACTAGTGCAAGTTCTATCAACAATAATAACATAATTATATCATATAACTATCCCTCAACATGCAACGAAGGGTCAATCCAAAGTCATTAATAGCGGAGAACAAATGAAGAGATTATTGTAGGGTACGAAACCACCTCAAAGCTTTCTTTCCGATCAATCCATTGGGCTATTCCTATAAGTGTCACAAACATCCCTAGAGTTCGTAGTAAAATAACACCTTAAGACACAGATCAACCAAAACCCTAATGTCACCTAGATACTCCAATGTCACCTCAAGTATCCAGGGTATGATTATACAATATGCATCACACAATCTCAGATTCATCTGTGCAACCAACACAAAGAACTTCAAAGAGTGCCCCGAAGTTTCTACCGGAGAGTCAAGACGAAAACCTGTGCCAACCCCTATGCATAAGTTCATAAGGTCATAGAACTTGCAAGTTGATCACCAAAACATGCATCAAGTGAATCACATGAATATCCCATTGTCACCATAGTGCACATGTAGGACATACATCAAGTGTTCTCAAATTCTTAAAGACTCAATCCGATAAGGTAACTTCAAAGGGAAAACTCAATTCATCACAAGGATATAGAGGGGGAGAAACATCATAAGATCCAACTATAATAGCAAAGCTCGCGGTACATCAAGATCGTGCCATATCAAGAACATGATAGAGAGAGATCAAACACATAGCTAATGGTACATACCCTCAGCCCTGCTACCTCTTGAGCACTTGCGTTGGTTTCCCTTGAAGAGGAAAGGGTGATGGAGCAGAGTAGCGTAAGTATTTCCCTCGGTTTTTGAGAACCAAGGTATCAATCTAGTAGGAGGCCACGCACGAGTCCCTCGCACCTACACAAACAAATAAATCCTCGCAACCAACGCGATAAGGGGTTGTCAATCCCTACACGGTCACTTACGAGAGTGAGATCTGATAGATATGATAAGATAATATTTTTGGTATTTTTATGATAAAGATGCAAAATAAAATAAAAGGCAAAGGAAATAACTAAGTATTGGAAGATTAATATGATGGAAGATAGACCCGGCGGCCATAGGTATTCACGGTGGGTAAACAAATTACTGTTGAGCAATTGACAGAATTGAGCATAGTTATGAGAATATCTAGGTATGATCATGTATATAGGAATCACGTTCGAGACAAGTAGACCGACTCCTGCCTGCATCTACTACTATTACTCCACACATCGACCGCTATCCAGCATGCATCTAGAGTATTAAGTTCATAAGAACAGAGTAACGCTTTAAGCAAGATGACATGATGTAGAGGGATAAACTCATGCAATATGAAATAAACCCCATCTTGTTATCCTCGATGGCAACAATACAATACGTGCCTTGTTGCCTCTACTGTCACTGGGAAAGGACACCGCAAGATTGAACCCAAAGCTAAGCACTTCTCACATTGCAAGAAAGATCAATCTAGTAGGCCAAACCAAACTGATAATTCAAAGAGACTTGCAAAGATAACCAATCATACATAAAAGAATTCAGAGAAGATTCAAATATTGTTCATAGATAAACTTGATCATAAACCCACAATTCATTGATCTCAACAAACACACCGCAAAAGAAGATTAAAATCGAATAGGTCTCCACAAGAGAGGGGGAGAACGTTGTATTGAGATCCAAAAAGAGAGAAGAAGCCATCTAGCTAATAACTATGCACCCGTAGGTCTGAGGTAAACTACTCACACTTCATCGGAGGGGCTATGGTGTTGATGTAGAAGCCCTCCGAGATCGATGCCCCCTCCGGCGAAGCTCCGGAAAAGGCCCCAAGATGGGATCTCATGGATACAGAAAGTTACGGCGGTGGAATTAGGGTTTTGGCTCCGTATCTGGTAGTTTGGGGTACATAGGTATATATAGGAGGAAGGAGTATGTCGGTGGAGCAACAGGGGGCCCACGAGGATGGAGGGCGTGCCTGGGGGTGGGGGTAGGCGCCCCTTCCTCGTGGCCTCCTGGTTGATGTCTTGATGTAGGGTCCAAGTCCTCTGGATCATGTTCGTTCCGAAAATCACGTTCCCGAAGGTTTCATTCCGTTTGGACTCCGTTTGATATTCTTTTTCTGTGAAACCCTTAAATAGGCAAAAAACAGCAATTCTGGGCTGGGCCTCCGGTTAATAGGTTAGTCCCAAAAATAATATAAAAGTGTATAATAAAGCCCAATTATGTCCAAAACAGAATATAATATAGCATGGAAAAATAAAAAATTATAGATACGTTGGAGACGTATCAAGCATCCCCAAGCTTAATTCCTGCTCGTTCTCGAGTAGGTAAATGATAAAAATAGAATTTTTGATGTGGAATGCTACTTGGCATAATTTCAATGTAATTCTCTTAATTGTGGTATGAATATTCAGATCCGAAAGATTCAAGACAAAAGTTTAATATTGACATAGAAATAATAATACTTCAAGCATACTAACTAAGCAATTATGTCTCTTCAAAATAACATGGCCAAAGAAAGTTATCCCTACAAAATCATATAGTCTGGCTATGCTCCATCTTCACCACACAAAGTATTCAAATCATGCACAACCCCGATGACAAGCCAAGCAATTGTTTCATACTTTTAATGTTCTCAAACCTTTTAAATCTTCATGCAATACATGAGCGTGAGCCATGGACATAGCACTATAGGTGGAATAGAATGGTGGTTGTGGAGAAGACAAAAAGGGAGAAGATAGTCTCACATCAACTAGGCGTATCAACGGGCTATGGAGATGCCCATCAATAGATATCAATGTGAGTGAGTAGGGATTGCCATGCAACGGATGCACTAGAGCTATAAGTATATGAAAGCTCAACAAAAAGAAACTAAGTGGGTGTGCATCCAACTTGCTTGCTCACGAAGACCTAGGGCATTTTGAGGAAGCCCATCATTGGAATATACAAGCCAAGTTCTATAATGAAAAATTCCCACTAGTATATGAAAGTGATAACATAGGAGACTCTCTATTATGAAGATCATGGTGCTACTTTGAAGCACAAGTGTGGAAAAAGGATAGTAGTATTGCCCCCCTTTTTTTGGGATAATACTCTATGAATGATGATCATCACACTTCTATTTATTTACAACCCAATGATTACAACTCGATACTAGAACAAAGTATGACTCTATATGAATGCCTCCAGCGGTGTACCGGGATAGAAATGATGCATGAGTGACTTATATGAAAGAATTATGAACGGTGGCTTTGCCACAACTAAAATGTCAACTACATGATCATGCAAAGCAATATGACAATGATGGAGCGTGTCATAGTAAACGGGATGGTGGAAAGTTGCATGGCAATATATCTCGGAATGGCTATGGAAATGCCATGATAGGTAGGCATGGTGGCTGTTTTGAGGAAGGTATATGGTGGGTGTATGATACCGGCGAAAGGTGCGCGGTATTAGAGAGGCTAGCAATGGTGGAAGGGTGAGAGTGCGTATAATCCATGGACTCAACATTAGTCATAAAGAACTCACATACTTATTGCAAAAATATATTAGTTATCGAAGCAAAGTACTACGCGCATGCTCCTAGGGGGATAGATTGGTAGGAAAAGACCATCGCTCGTCCCCGACCGCCACTCATAAGAAAGACAATCAATAAATACATCATGCTCCGACTTCTTAACATAACGGTTCACCATACGTGCATGCTACGGGAATCACAAACTTCAACACAAGCATTTCTCAAATTCACAACTACTCAACTAGAACGACTCTAATATCACCATCTCCATATCTCAAAACAATTATCAAGTTTCAAACTTCTCATAGTATTCAACACACTCATAAGAAAATTTTATTATTAATCTTGAATGCCTAAAATAATTAAAGCAAATTACCATGCTGTTTTGTAGGAATCTCAAAATAATCTAAGTGAAGCATGAGAGAACAATGGTTTCTATAAAACAAATCTACCACCGTGCTCTAAAAGATATAAGTGAAGTACTAGAGCAAAAACTATATAACTCAAAAGATATAAGTGAAGCACATAGAGTATTCTAATAATTTCCGAATCATGTGTGTCTCTCTCAAAAAGGTGTGTGCAGCAAGGATGATTGTGGTAAACTAAAAAGCAAAGACTCAAATCATACAAGACGCTCCAAGCAAAACACATATCATGTGGTAAATAAAAATATAGCTCCAAGTAAAGTTACCGATAGAAGTAGACGAAAGAGGGGATGCCTTCCGGGGCATCCCCAAGCTTTGGGTTTTAGGTGTCCTTATATTATCTTTGGGGTTCCCAGGGCATCCCCAAGCTTAGGCTCTTGCCACTCCTTGTTCCATAATCCATCAAATCTTTACCCAAAACTTGAAAACTTCACAACACAAAACTTAAAGTAGAAAATCTCGTGAGCTCCGTTAGCGAAAGAAAAGAAAACACCACTTCAAGGTACTGTAATCAACTCATTCTTTCTTTATATTGGTGTTAAACCTACTGTATTCCAACTTATCTATGGTTTATAAACTATTTTACTAGACATAGATTCATCAAAATAAGCTAACAACACACGAAAAACAGAATCTGTGAAAAACAGAACAGTCTGTAGTAATCTGTAGCTAACGCAAGATCTGGAACCCCAAATATTATAAAATAAATTGATGGACGTGCGGAATTTTTCTATTAATCATCTTCAAAAAGAATTAACTAAATAGAACTTTCCAAATAAAAATGGCAGCAATGCTCGTGAGCGCTAAAGTTTCTGTTTCTTACAACAAGATTAAAAAGACTTCCCCAAGTCTTCCCGACGGTTCTACTTAGCACAAACACTAATTAAACACAAAAAACACAACCAAAAAAGAGGCTAGATAAATTATTTATTACCAAACAGGAGCAAAAGGCAAGGAATAAAAATAAAATTGGGTTGCCTCCCAACAAGCGCTATCGTTTAACGCCCCTAGCTAGGCATAATAAGCAAGGATAGATATAAGTGATATCATCTTGGGTCTTTAATTTTTTTGCGGAGTTACGCTCGAATCCGGGAGGTTCCCTATGTTTACCCTCATACTCAGAAATTTTGAGATCTAAAGAATCCAAACACTTATTGCAAAGGGTAATCAACATATTCATGCGATGGAGATTCCCGCTAACACTCTTAAGAGGTTCAAGATATTTTTGTAAGATCTTGGTTACTTCACAAATTTTCTCGAAAACTTGCATTTCTTCTTGGGTATGATGATGCCCCTTTTGTTGGGGTAGTGTTCCCACTATACCCCCTATAATTTCATGCGCAATACTGGGATGAATTTCAATAAAATTGCCTTTGGCAACGCAATCCAAGAGTTATCTATGAGATAAATTCAATCCAACATAAAAGTTGCGAAGCAGAATTATAAAATTCACCTCTAGGGTTCAATTACGATAAAACCCCATCATTCTAAACCAAGCATCTTTTAAGTTTTCTCCTTGTCTTTGTTTGAAGTGAAGAACCTCAAACTCGGGAGACAAAGCGGAAGATAAGGGACTAGCCATAACGACAAGCAAGCAATCCGACACACAAGCAAAAAAGAAACGGGCAAAAAGAGGCGAATAGAGAAAGAGAGGGAGGATGGAGAGAGAGGGCGAATAAAACGGCAAGGGTGAAGTGGAGGAGAGTAAAACGAGAGGCAAATGGCAAATAATGTAATGCGGGAGATAAGGGTTTGTGATGGGTACTTGGTACGTTGACTTTTGCGTAGACTCCCCGGCAACGGCGCCAAAAATCCTTCTTGCTACCTCTTGAGCACTTGCGTTGGTTTTCCCTTGAAGAGGAAAGGGTGATGCAGTAGAGTAGCGTAAGTATTTCCCTCAGTTTTTGAGAACCAAGGTATCAATCCAGTAGGAGGCCACGCACGAGTCCCTCGCACCTACACAAACAAATAAATCCTCGCAACCAACGCGATAAGGGGTTGTCAATCCCTACACGGTCACTTACGAGAGTGAGATCTGATAGATATGATAAGATAATATTTTTGGTATTTTTATGATAAAGATGCAAAATAAAATAAAAGGCAAAGGAAATAACTAAGTATTGGAAGATTAATATGATGGAAGATAGACCCGAGGGCCATAGGTTTCACTAGTGGCTTCTCTCGAGAACATAAGTATTCACGGTGGGTAAACAAATTACTGTTGAGCAATTGACAGAATTGAGCATAGTTATGAGAATATCTAGGTATGATCATGTATATAGGCATCACGTCCGAGACAAGTAGACCGACTCCTGCCTGCATCTACTACTATTACTCCACACATCGACCGCTATCCAGCATGCATCTAGAGTATTAAGTTCATAAGAACAGAGTAACGCTTTAAGCAAGATGACATGATGTAGAGGGATAAACTCATGCAATATGAAATAAACCCCATCTTGTTATCCTCGATGGCAACAATGCAATACGTGCCTTGTTGCCCCTACTGTCACTGGGAAAGGACACCGCAAGATTGAACCCAAAGCTAAGCACTTCTCACATTGCAAGAAAGATCAATCTAGTAGGCCAAACCAAACTGATAATTCAAAGAGACTTGTAAAGATAACCAATTATACATAAAAGAATTCAGAGAAGATTCAAATATTGTTCATAGATAAACTTGATCATAAACCCACAATTCATTGATCTCAACAAACACACCGCAAAAGAAGATTACATCGTATAGATCTCCACAAGAGAGGGGGAGAACGTTGTATTGAGACCCAAAAAGAGAGAAGAAGCCATCTAGCTAATGACTATCGACCCGTAGGTCTGAGGTAAACTACTCACACTTCATCGGAGGGGCTATGGTGTTGATGTAGAAGCCCTCCATGATCAATGCCCCCTCCGACGGAGCTCCAGAAGAGGCCCCAAGATGGGATCTCGTGGATACATAAAGTTACGGCGGTGGAATTAGGGTTTGGCCTCTGTATCTGGTAGTTTGGGGGTACGTAGGTATAAATAGGAGTAAGGAGTACGTCGGTGGAGCAACAGGGGCCCACGAGGCTGGAGGGCGCGCCTATGGGGGTAGGCGCGCCCCCTACCTCTTGGCCTCCTGGTTGATATCTTGACGTAGGGTCCAAGTCCTCTGGATCATGTTCGTTCTGAAAATCACGTTCCCGAAGGTTTCATTCCGTCTGGACTCCGTTTGATATTCTTTTTCTGCAAAACCCTAAAATAGGCAAAAAAACAGCAATTATGGGTTGGGCCTCCGGTTAATAGGTTAGTCCCAAAACTAATATAAAAGTGTATAATAAAGCCCAACAATGTCCAAAACAGAATATAATATAGCATGGAACAATCAAAAATTATAGATACGTTGGAGACGTATCAAGCCTCGAGGGTGAACCACTCCCTCCTCGTCATGGAGAGCGTCGGGATGATGAATATGGCCACCGGTGATGGATCCTCCCTCTGGCAGGGTGCCAGAACAGGGTCCCGATTGGTTTTTGGTGGCTACGGAGGCTTGCGGCGGTGGAACTCCCGATCCAGGTTTCTTTTCGGGGGTTTCTGTATTTATAGGAATTTTTGGCCTAGGTCTCACGTCAGGGGGGGGGGTCTTTGAGTCGTCCACGAGATAGGGGGACGCGCCCAGAGGGTAGGGAGCACCCTCCAACCTCGTGGATGGCTCGGGACTCGCCCAACTCTTTTACTCCGGGGGCTTCTTTTGGTCCATAAAAAATCATCAAAAATGGCACGTCAATTGGACTCCGTTTGGTATTCCTTTTCTGTAAAACTCAAAAACAAGAAAAAAACAGAAACTGGCACTGGGCTCTAGGTTCATAGGTTAGTCCCAAAAATCATATAAAATAGCATATAAATGCATATAAAACATCCAAGATTGATAATATAATAGCATGGAACAATAAAAAATTATAGATACATTGGAGACGTATCAAGCATCCCCAAGCTTAATTACCGCTCGTCCTCGAGTAGGTAAATGATAAAACATTTTTTTTAACATGGAATGCTACCTAACATATTCATCAATGTAATCTTCTCTATTGTGGCAAGAATATTCAGATCCATAATATTCAAGACAAAAGTTTAATATTGACATAAAAATAATAATACTTCAAGCATACTAACAAAGTAATCATGTCTTCTCAAAATAACATGGCCAAAGAAAGTTCATCCCTAAAAAATCATATAGTTTGGCTATGCTCCATCTTCGTCACACAAAATATTTAAATCATGCACAACCCCGATGACAAGCCAAGCAATTATTTCATACTTTAGTATTCCCAAACTTTTTCAACTTTCACGCAATCCATGAGCGTGAGCCATGAACATAGCACTATAGGTGGAATAGAATGGTGGTTATGGAGAAGACAAAAAGGAGGAAGATGGTCTCACATCAACTAGGCATATTAATGGGCTATGGAGATGCCCATCAATAGATATCAATGTGAGTGAGTAGGGATTACCATACAACGGATGCACTAGAGCTATAAATGTATGAAAGCTCAACAAAAGAAACTACGTGGGTGTGCATCCAACTGGCTTGCTCATGAAGACCTAGGGCATTTGAGGAAGTCCATCGTTGGAATATACAAGCCAAGTTCTATAATGAAAAATTCCCACTAGTATATGAAAGTGACAACCTAGGAGACTCTTTATCATGAATATCATGGTGCTACTTTGAAGCACAAGTGTGGTAAAAGGATAGTAGCATTGCCTCTTCTCTCTTTTTCTCTCATTTTTTGTTTTCTCTTTTTTGGGGGGGAGGGGGCTCTCTTTTTTGGCCTCTTTATTATTATTTTTATTATTATTATTATTTTTCATTCGGAGTCTCAACCCAACTTGTGGGGGAATCATAGTCTCCATCATCCTTTCCTCACTGGGACAATGCTCTAATAATGATGATCATCACACTTTTATTTACTTACAACTCAAGAAATACAACTCAATACTTAGAACAAAATATGACTCTATATGAATGCCTCTGGCGGTGTACCGGGATATGCAATGAATCAAGAGTGACATGTATGAAAAAATTATGGAAGGTGGCTTTGCCACAAATACGATGTCAACTACATGATCATGCAAAGCAATATGACAATGATGAAGCGTGTCATAATAAATGGAATGGTGGAAAGTTGCATGGCAATATATCTCGGAATGGCTATGGAAATGCCATAATAGGTAGGTATGGTGGATGTTTTGAGGAAGGTAATGGTGGGTGTATGGTACCGGTGAAAGTTGCGCGACACAAGAGAGGCTAGCAATGGTGGAAGGGTGAGAGTGCGTATAATCCATGGACTCAACGTTAGTCATAAAGAACTCACATACTTATTGCAAAAATCTATTAGTTATCGAAACGAAGTACTACGCGCATGATCCTAGAGGGATAGATCGGTAGGAAAAGACCATCGCTCGTCCCCGACCGCCACTCATAAGGAAGACAATCAAAAATAAATCAAGCTCCGACTTCATCACATAACGGTTCACCATACGTGCATGCTACGGGAATCACAAACTTTAGCACAAGTATCTCTCAAATTCACAACTACTCATCTAGCATGACTCTAATATCACCATCTTCATATCTCAAAACAATCATAAGGAATCAAACTTCTCATAGTATTCAATGCACTTTATATGAAAGTTTTTATCATATCTCTCTTGGATGCCCATCATATTAGGACTAAATTTATAACCAAAGCAAATTACCATGATGTTTAAGACTCTCAAAATAATATAAGTGAAGCATGAGATTTCATCTATTTCTTCGAAATAAAAGCACCGCCGTGCTCTAAAAAGATATAAGTGAAGCACTAGAACAAATGACAAACTACTCCAAAAGATATAAGTGAAGATCAATGAGTAGTCGAATAATTATCTAACTATGTGAAGACTCTCTAACATTTAAGAATTTCAGATCTTGGTATTTTATTCAAACATCAAGCAAAACAAAACAAAATAAAATGATGCTCCAAGCAAAACACATATCATGTGGTGAATAAAAATATAGCCTCAAGTAATGTTACCGATAGACGAAGACGAACAAGGGGATGCCTTCCGGGACATCCCCAAGCTTAGGCTCTTGGTTGTCCTTGAATATTATCTTGGGGTGCCTTTGTCATCCCAAGCTTAGGCTCTTGCCACTCCTTATTCCATAGTCCATATAATCTTTACACAAAACTTGAAAACTTCACAACACAAAACTCAACAGAAAACTCGTAAGCTCCGTTAGTATAAGAAAATAAATCACCACTTTTGGTACTGTTGTGAACTCATTCTAAATTCATATTGGTGTAAAACCTACTGTATTCCAACTTCTCTATGGTTCATGCCCCCAGATACTGCACATAGATTCGTCAAAATAAGCAAACAACACACGAAAAACAGAATATGTCACAAACAGAACAGTTTGTAGCAATCTGCAACTTCCAAATACTTATGTAACTCCAAAAATTATGAAAAATTAGGATGACCAGGATAAAAAGTATATTGATCTACTGCAGCTGGAATTGGTATTTTATCGCTCTCTGGTAAAAAGTGATAATTATTTTCGTGAGCACATACTTTCTGTTTTTATCAGCAAGATCAAACAGCAATCACCCAAGAAGATCCTAAAGGCTTTACATGGCACAAACACTAATTAAAACATAAAAAAATCATAACAGAAGCTAGATGAGTTATTTATTATTAAACAAGAACAATAAGCAAAGAACAAAAATAAAATTGGGTTGCCTCCCAACAAGCGCTATCGTTTAACGCCCCTAGCTAGGCATGATGATTTCAATGATGCTCACATAAAAGATAAGAATTGAAACATAAAAAGAGCATCATGAAGAATATGGCTATCACATTTAAGTCTAACCCACTTCCTATGCATAGGAATTTTGTGAGCAAACAATTTATGGGAACAAGAATCAACTAGCATAGGAAAGCAAAACAAACATAACTTCAAGATTTTAAGCACATAGAGAGGAAACTTGATATTATTGCAATTCCTACAAGCATATATTCCTCCCTCATAATAATTTTTATTAGCATCATGAATGAATTAAACAATATAATTATCACATAAAGCATTCTTTTCATGAGCCACAAGCATAGAATTTTTATTAGCAAAATTCTTCTCATTCGGAATAGTGGGAGTATCATAAGAAACTCAAATACTATAAATTGTTTCCACATTAAAAGAGTAATGTTCAGAAAAGGGTAATCATAATCATGACAACTTTTATGAATATAATCATCACTACTTTTTATAGCATAAGTGTCATTACAATAATCATCATAAGTAGCAACTTTGTTCTCATCATAATCAATTGAAACCTCTTCTAAGATAGTGGAATCATTACTAAATAAAGTCATGACCTCTCCAAATCCACTTCTATAATTATCACAATAAGATTCAACATCCTAAAAAATAGTGGGATCATTACTTCCTAAAGTTGACACTCTTCCAAACCCACTTTCATCAATGTAATCATCATAAATAGGAAGCATGCTATCATCATAATAAATTTGCTCATCAAAACTTGGGAGACTAAAAATATCATCTTCATTAAACATAGCACCCCCAAGCTTGGGACAAACATTAATTGCAGCAAATAAATTCTCAAACATGTCATTCTCATCAAATATAGTATCCCCAAGCTTGGACCTTTTCATATCATAAGCATAGTCACTCTCATCATTAATAGTATGGATAGCACCAATAGTATAGCAATTATCATCATCACAATGGGTAATAGGAGCAACATCATTTGGGAGGGATACCTTTTTACCTTTGCTTCTCCGTCTTTTCTTTTTCTTCATCACATTGTGTGTGGGTTTAGTCCTCTTTTTGGAGCTCCTTATTAATGAGATTGGTTGAATAGAGGGATCCTCCTCGTTACCTGATTCATCATAAAAAATAAGAGGATATTGGGAAGTCGCTTCCCTTTCATTAGTATTCTCTTCATCTTCTATTTGTTTTATTTTCTTTATGTAATTGGCAATATAAGGATTTTCAATACAATTCACCGCACAATACATATAAATTTTCTATAGATCAAAATCAAGAACTGTCTCAAGGGCAAATTCTGGAATATCCTTAGTTATACATTTCATTTCTTCATAACCCAGAAGCAAACTAAGTTCATTATGATGCGCAAGGGAAATCAAGTCATCACAATTTTTGGACACGATTCGATCATGAAATAGTTTGCATTGGATATTTAAATGACCGCGTTCATTGCAAAGTTCACAAGGATGGCTAAGAAAATTTAAGTTTTCAGCACAAACATCTAGCCTTTCTTGCAACCATTTAGTTTCTAAATACTCATGCCTCTTGCAAAATCTATCTTCCCTATTTGGTGTGTACTTGCAAACTCTATGCACTTCACAAAAATTGACATGCTCATAAGAGACACTTTCATCATGACCAGTGCAATCATCATTAGTACTATGGATATTCAAAGAGTTCGTACTAACAACATTGCAATCATGCTCATCATTCAAAGATTTAGTGACAAACATTTTAATGCATTCTTCTTCTAGCACTTGGGCACAATTTTCCTTTCCATAATTTTCATGAAAGATATTAAAAAGATGAAGCATATGAGGCACCCTCAATTCCATTTTTTGTAGTTTTCTTTTATAAACTAAACTAGTGATAAAACAAGAAACTAAAAGATTCGATTGCAAGATCTAAAGATATACCTTCAAGCACTAACCTCCCCGACAACAGCGTCAGAAAAGAGCTTGATGTCTACTACACAACCTTCTTCTTGTAGACGTTGTTGGGCCTCCAAGTGCAGAGGTTTGTAGCACAGTAGCAAATTTCCCTCAAGTGGATGACCTAAGGTTTATCAATCCGTGGAAGGCGTAGGATGAAGATGGTCTCTCTCAAACACCCCTGCAACAAAATAGCAAAGAGTCTCTTGTGTCCCCAACACACCCAATACAATGGTAAATTGTATAGGTGCACTAGTTCGGTGAAGAGATGGTGAAACAAGTGCAATATGGATGGTAGATATAGGTTTTTCTAATCTGAAAATATAAAACAACAAGGTAACTAATGATAAAAGTGAGCGAAAATGGTATTGCAATACTTTGAAACAAGGCCTAGGGTTCATACTTTCACTAGTGCAAATTCTCTCAACAATAATAACATAATTAGATCATATAACTATCCCTCAACATGCAACAAAGAGTCACTCCAAAGTCACTAATAGCGGAGAACAAATGAAGAGATTATTGTAGGGTATGAAACCACCTCAAAGTTATTCTTTTCGATCAATCCATTGGGCTATTCCTATAAGTGTCACAAACAGCCCTAGAGTTCATAGTAAAATAACACTTAAGACACAAATCAACCAAAACCCTAATGTCACCTAGATACTCGAATGCCACCTCAAGTTTCCAGGGTATGATTATACGATATGCATCACACAATCTCATATTCATATGTGCAACCAACACAAAGAACTTCAAAGAGTGCCCCAAAGTTTCTACCGGAGAGTCAAGATGAAAAGGTGTGCCAACCCCTATGCATAAGTTCACAAGGTCACAGAACTCGCAAGTTGATCACCAAAACATACATCAAGTGGATCATGTGAATATCCCATTGTCACCATAGATAAGCACATGCAAGACATACATCAAGTGTTCTCAAATACTTAAAGACTCAATCCGATAAGATAACTTCAATGGGAAAACTCAATTCGTCACAAGGAGATAGAGGGGGAGAAACGTCATAAGATCCAACTATAATAGCAAAGCTCGCGGTACATCAAGATCGTGCCATATCAAGAACACAAGAGAGAGATCAAACACATAGCTACTGGTACATACCCTCAGCCGCAAGGGTGAACTACTCCCTCCTCGTCATGGAGAGCGTCGGGATGATGAAGATGGCCACCGGTGATGGATCCCCCCTCCGGCAGGGTGCCGGAACAGGGTCCCGATTGGTTTTTGGTGGCTATAGAGGCTTCTAGCGGCGGAACTCCCGATCTAGGTTTCTTTTCGGGGGTTTCTATATTTATAGGAATTTTTGGCGTAGGTCTCATGTCAGGGGGGTCTCCGAGTCGTCCACGAGATAGGGGGACGTGCCTAGGGGGTAGGGCGTGCCCTCCACCCTCATGGATGGCTCGAGACTCTTCTGGCCCAACTCTTTTACTCCGGGGGCTTCTTTTGATGCATAAAAAATCATCAAAAATTGGCACATCAATTGTACTCCGTTTGGTATTCTTTTTCTGTATAACTCAAAAACAAGATAAAACAGAAACTGGCACTCGGCTCTAGGTTAATAGGTTAGTCCTAAAAATCATATAAATAAGCATATAAATGCATATAAACATCCAAGATTGATAATATAATAGCATGGAACAATCAAAAATTATAGATACGTTGGAGACTGATGTCTACTACAGAATCTTCTTCTTGTAGACATTGTTGGGCCTCCAAGTGCAGAGGTTTGTAGGACAGTAGCAAATTTACCTCAAGTGGATGACCTAAGGTTTATCAATCCGTGGGAGGCATAGGATAAAGATGGTCTCTCTCAAACAACCCTGCAACCAAATAACAAAGAGTCTCTTGTGTCCCCAACACACCCAATACAATGGTAAATTGTATAGGTGCACTAGTTCGGCGAAGAGATGGTGATACAAGTGCAATATGGATGGTAGATATAGGTTTTTGTAATCTGGAAATATAAAAACAGGAAGGTAACTAATGATAAAAGTGAGCAAAAACGTATTGCAATGCGTTGAAACAAGGCTTAGGGTTCATACTTTCACTAGTGCAAGTTCTGTCAACAATAATAACATAATTGGATCATATAAATATCCCTCAACATGCAACAAAGAGTCACTCCAAAGTCAATAATAGCGGAGAACAAACGAAGAGAATATTGTAGGGTACGAAACCACCTCAAAGTTATCATTTCTGATCGATCTATTCAAGAGTCTGTAGTAAAATTACACGCAGCTATTCTTTCCGTTCGATCTATCCTAGAGTTCGTACTAGAATAACACCTTAAGACACAAATCAACCAAAACCCTAATGTCACCTAGATACTCCAGTGTCACCTCAAGTATCCGTGGGTATGATTTTATGATATGCATCACACAATCTCAGATTCATCTATTCAACCAACACAAAGAACTTCAAAGAGTGCCCCAAAGTTTATACCGGAGAGTCAAGACGAAAACGTGTGCCAACCCCTATGCATAAGTTCACGAGGTCATGTAACTCGCAAGTTGATCACCAAAACATAAATCAAGTGGATCACGTGAATATTCCATTATCACCACAGATAAGCACATGCAAGGCATACATCAAGTGTTCTCAAATCCTTAAAGACTCAATCCGATAAGATTACTTCAAAGGGAAAACTCAATCCATTACAAGAGAGTAGAGGGGGAGAAACATCATAAGATCCAACTATAATAGCAAAGCTCGCGATACATCAAGATCGTGCCGAATCAAGAACACGAGAGAGAGAGAGAGAGAGAGATCAAACACATAGCTACTGGTACATACCCTCAACCCCGAGGGTAAACTACTCCCTCCTCGTCATGGAGAGCGCCGTGATGATGAAGATGGCCACCGGTGATGGATTCCCCCCTCTGGCAGGGTGCCGGAACAGGGCCCGATTGGTTTTTGGTGGCTACAGAGGCCTGCGGTGGCGGAACTCCCGATCTAGGTTATTTTTTGGAGGTTTCTGTATTTATCGGAATTTTTGGCGTAGGTCTCACGTCGGGGGGGGGGGTCTCCGAGTCGTCCATGAGATAAGGGGACGCGCCTAGGGGGATAGGGCGCGCCCTCCACCCTCATGGACGGCTCGGGACTCTTCTGGTCCAACTCTTTTATTTCGGGGGCTTCTTTTGGTCCACAAAAAAATCATCAAAATTGGCACGTCAATTGGACTCCGTTTCGTATTCATTTTCTGTATAACTCAAAAACAAGGAAAAAATAGAAACTGGCACTGTGCTCTAGGTTAATAGGTTAGTCCCAGAAATCATATAAAATAGCATATAAATGCATATAAAACATCCTAGATGGATAATATAATAGCATGGAACAATAAAAAATTATAGATAAGTTGGAGACGTATCAGCCGCCTGCGCCGCTCCCGCGCTGCACCGCCACCGCTACCGCCGCTCCCCGCCGCTGCCGATGCCGCCCATCGCTGCTGCCTCGCCCCGTCGGAGAACACCGCCGCTGCCGGTTTCCCTCACCCGAACCGGTATAAACCGAGAAAAACCCGCCCATTTTTTTAAGTTCGGTTTTTCTTTTAGATCGGTTTTATATTTAGGTTTTGTTAAATAGTGAATGTTCACCCGATTCGTTTTGCTAGAGAACGAATTCGCTCGTTAGTTTCTGTTAGCGGACGTTCGTCCGATAGATTTTTCTTTTTAGTTTAATTTCGGCCACGGACCTATCTGTGAATAGTTTTCTTACCGATTAGTCCTTGATCTTTAAACCCTCACTACTTTTTGCTCGTTTATCCGAATCCAGTGAAACCAACGCCAGAATCTTTGTCTTGTTACCCTCCGTCCATATAAGCAACTTGAACATGATTTTTAAAATTTAAAATTTGGTTTCAAGAAGATTTGAATTCGAACTTCTTTTTATTGTAGTTTGAGTTTCGTAACTCCGATTCGACTGATTCTTTCTGCAAATCAAAGCTCTTCACTTGAACTTTCAATTTAGATCTTTTCTTTTGGTTGTATCTTTGCATCTTATGCTTGTGTGCTTATGTATGATATTGTTTGTTCACGATAGAGTTTCCGGAGTGCGAGGCTTGCTACTACGAATCTTTAGGGTTTTCCGATCGTCAACGAGGCAAGTAACACTTTGATCATATCCCTTTATTACCCAGTTTTTATGCATTAGCTTCAACCCTCAAACACTTGCATGAGTAGGTTGTGATAACATGTGGGTATTGGGAAGTAGTTGATGAGGTCGGAACCCATTGTCTTATATTCAAACCCCGGGTGTTACTACGTTATGTTTGCACTACTTTACTATACTCGTAGACGTGGATTGGTTTGTGAGATTCATGAAAGATGTGAGAGTTATTAATAACTAAGGGTAACTTTAAGGTGGCTACTTTAATACACATCTGGGTGGATTGGTTGTGGGCACTTGGAGCAATCCAGTGTTGTCCTAGGATATCCCGGAGTACCCGTGTGATCATTCTATGGTTTGCCACCCAGGCTCAAAGGGATCATAAGATTATTCATGCTAGAAACTTTCATGTGTAGCCACAAGCCATTATGGGCTCTGGCATAATTGAGTATGTTGTGTGACCTCTTTCAGTGGTAGGCTAGCAGATGTAGGGGATGTAGGTGGTACTGTCTACTCAGAGTAAAGAGTTAATGATTCTGAAAGACTTGTTGGAAATATGCCCTAGAGGCAATAATAAAATGGTTTATTATATTTCCTTGTTCATGATAATTGTCTATTATTCATGCTATAATTGTATTAACCGAAAACCGTAATACATGTGTGAATACATAGACCACAACATGTCCCTAGTAAGCCTCTAGTTGACTAGCTCATTGATCGATAGATGGTTATGGTTTCTTGACCATGGACATTGGATGTCATTGATAACGGGATCACATCATTAGGAGAATGGTGTGATGGACAAGACCCAATCTTAAGCGTAGCACAAGATCATGTAGTTCGTTTGCTAAAGCTTTTCTAATGTCAAGTATCATTTCCTTAGACCATGAGATTGTGCAACTCCCGGATACCGCAGGAATGCTTTGGGTGTACCAAATGCCACAACATAACTGGGTGACTATAAAGGTGCACTACAGGTATCTCCGAAAGTGTCTGTTGGGTTGGCACGAATCGAGACTGGGATTTGTCACTCCGTATGACGGAGAGGTATCTCTGGGGCCACTCGGTAATGCATCATCATAATGAGCTCAATGTGACTAAGGAGTTAGCCATGGGATCATGCGTTAAGAAACAAGTAAAGAGACTTGCCAGTAACAAGATTAAACGAGGTATGGGGATACCGACGATCGAATCTCGGGCAAGTAACATACCGATAGACAAAGGGAATTGTATACAGGATTGATTGAATCCCCGACATCGTGGTTCATCCGATGAGATCATCATGGAACATGTGGGAGCCAATATGGGTATCCAGATCCCGCTATTGGTTATTGGCCAAAGAGATGTCTCGGTCATGTCTGCATGGTTCCCGAACTCGTATGGTCTACACACTTAAGGTTCGGTGACGCTAGAGTTGTTCGGAGTCCCAGATGAGATCCCGGACATGACGAGGAGTTCCGGAATGGTCCGGAGGTGAAGATCGATATATTGGACGAAGGGTATTGGAGTCCGGAATTGTTCCGGGGGTACCGGGTGACGACCAGCATGTCTGAAAGGGGTTTCGGAGGCCCCGGCAAGCGTTGGGGGGCCTTATGGGCCAAGGGGAGGGGCCCATCAGCCCACTAAGGGGCTGAGCGCCCCTCCCACACCATCTCACGTAACTTGGAGAGGTGGGGGCGCCTCCCTTAGGGCAGCCACCCCTCCCGGCTTGGGGGGCAAGTTTCCTAGGGGTGGGGGCACCCAAACCCATCTAATGTTTCCCCTGTGGCCGCCGCCCATCCCCTAGGGAACCCTAGGGCGCCTCCTCCACCCCCTCCCCCTATATATAGTGAGGGAGAGATAGGGTAGCCGCACCCTTCCCCTGGCGCAGCCCCTCCCCCTCTCCTACACCTCCTCCTCCTCCGTAGCGCTTGGTGAAGCCCTGCCGGAGAACCACAAGCTCCATCACCACCATGCCGTCGTGCTGTCGGAGTTCTCCCTCAACTTCTCCTCCCCCTTGCGGGATCAAGAAGGAGGAGACATCCCCGGGCTGTACGTGTGTTGAACACGGAGGCGCCGTTGTTCGGCGCTTAGATCGGAATTGACCGTGATCTGAATCACTGCGTGTATGACTCCACCAACCGCGTTCTTGTAACGCTTCCGCTCAACGATCTTCAAGGTATGAAGATGCACTCCCTCTCTCTCGTTCCTAGTATCTCCTAGATTGATCTTGGTGACACATAGGAATTTTTTTGAATTATTGCTACGTTCCCCAACAGTGGCATCATGAGCTAGGTCTATGCATAGATTCTATGCACGAGTAGAACACAAAGCAGTTGTGGGCGATGATTTGTTCAATTTGCTTACCGTTACTACTCTTATCTTGATCCGGAAGCATTGCGGGATGAAGCGGCCTGGACCAACCTTACACGTACGCTTACGTGAGACTGGTTCCACCGACTGACATGCACTTGATGCATAAGGTGGCTGGCGGGTGTCTGTCTCTCCCACTTTAGTCGGATCAGATTCAATGAAAAGGGTCCTTATGAAGGGAAGATAGCAATTGGCATATCACTATTGTGGTTTTGCGTAGGTAAGAAACGTTCTTGCTAGAAACCCATAGCAGCCACGTAAAACATGCAACAACAATTAGAGGACGTCTAACTTGTTTTTGCAGGGTATGCTATGTGATGTGATATGGCCAAAAGGATGTGATGAATGATATATGTTATGTATGAGATTGATCATGTTCTTGTAATAGGAATCACGACTTGCATGTCGATGAGTATGACAACCGACAGGAGCCATAGGAGTTGTCTTAATTTATTTATGACATGTGTGTCAATGAAAACGCCATGTAATTACTTTACTTTATTGCTAACCGTTAGCCATAGTAGTAGAAGTAATAGTTGCGAGGCAACTTCATGAAGACATGATGATGGAGATCATGATGATGGAGATCATGGTGTCATGCCGGTGACGATGGTGTTCATGCCGTGATGTCTACTACACAACCTTCTTCTTGTAGACGTTGTTGGGCCTCCAATTGCAGAGGTTTGTAGAACAGTAGCAAATTTCCCTCAAGTGGATGACCTAAGGTTTATCAATCCGTAGGAGGCGTAGGATGAAGATGGTCTCTCACAAGCAACCCTGCAACCAAACAACAAAGAGTCTCTTGTGTCCCCAACACACCCAATACAATGGTAAATTGTATAGGTGCACTAGTTCGGCGAAGAGATGGTGATACACGTGGTATATGGATGGTAGATAAAGGTTTTTGTAATCTGAAAATATAAAAACAGCAAGGTAACTAATGATAAAAGTGAGCACAAACAGTATTGCAATGTGTTGAAACAAGGCCTAGGGTTCATACTTTCACTAGTGCAAGTCCTCTCAACAATAATAACATAATTGGATCACATAACTATCCCTCAACATGCAACAAAGAGTCACTCCAAAGTCACTAATAGCGGAGAACGAACGAAGAGATTATGGTAGGGTACGAAACCACCTCAAAGTTATTCTTTCCAATCAATCCGTTGGGCTATCCCTATAAGTGTCACAAACAGCCCTAGAGTTCGTACTAGAATAACACCTTAAGACACAAATCAACCAAAATCCTAATGTCACCTAGATACTCCAATGTCACCTCAAGTATCTGTGGGTATGATTATGCAATTTGCGTCACACAATCTTAGATTCATCTATTCAACCAACACATAGGACCTCAAAGAGTGCCCCAAAGTTTCTACCGGAGAATCACGACGAAAACGTGTGCCAACCCCTATGCATAGGTTCATGGGCGGAACCCGCAAGTTGATCACCAAAACATACATCAAGTGAATCACGTGATATCCCATTGTCACCATAGATACGCACGGCAAGACATACATCAAGTGTTCTCAAATCTTTAAAGACTCAATCCGATAAGATAACTTCAAAGGGGAAACTCAATCCATTACCAGAGAGTAGAGGGGGGAAGAAACATCATAGGATCCAAATATAATAGCAAACACATAGCTACTGGTACATACCCTCAGCCCCGAGGGAGAACTACTCCCTCCTCGTCATGGAGAGCACCGAGATGATGAAGATGGCCACCGGAGAAGGATTCCCCCTCCGGCAGGGTGCCAGAATGAGTCTAGATTGGTTTTCGGTGGCTATGGAGGCTTCCGGTGGCGGAACTCCCGATCTATTGTGCTCCCCGATCGTTTTAGGGTATATGGAGATATATAGGCGGAAGAAGTACGTCAGGGGAGCCACGAGGGGCCCAGGAGGGTGGAGGGTGCACCCCTACCTCGTGGCCTCCTTGAAGCTTCCCTTACGTGGACTCAAAGTCTCTCGGGTTGCTTTCCTTCCAAAAATAAGTTCCGTGAAGTTTCAGGTCAATTGGACTCCGTTTGATTTTCCTTTTCTGCGATACTCTAAAACAAGGAAAAAACAGAAACTCGCACTGGGCTCTGGGTCAATAGGTTAGTCCCAAAAATAATATAAAAGTGTATAATAAAGCCCATAAACATCCAAAACACATAATGTAATAGCATGGAACAATCAAAAATTATAGATACGTTGGAGACGTATCAGCATCCCCAAGCTTAATTCCTGCTCGTCCTCGAGTAGGTAAATGATAAAAACAGAACTTTTGATGTGGAATGCTACCTAACATATTTATCCATGTAATTCTCTTTATTGTGGCAAGAATATTCAGATCCATAAGATTCAAGACAAAAGTTTAATATTGACATAAAAATAATAATACTTCAAGCATACTAACAAAGCAATCGTGTCTTCTCAAAATAACATGGCCAAAGAAAGCTATCCCTACAAAATCATATAGTTTGGCTATGCTCCATCTTCACCACACAAAATATTTAAATCATGCACAACCCCGATGACAAGACAAGCAATTGTTTCATGCTTTTGATGTTCTCAAACTTTTTCAATCTTCACGCAATATATGAGCGAGAGCCATGGACATAACACTATAGGTGGAATTGAATGGTGGTTGTGGAGAAGACAAAAAGGAGAAGATAGTCTCACATCAACTAGGCGTATCAACGGGCTATGGAGATGCCCATTAATAGATATCAATGTGAGTGAGTAGGGATTGCCATGCAACGGATGCACTAGAGCTATAAATGTATGAAAGCTCAACAAAAGAAACTATTGGGTGTGCATCCAACTCGCTTGCTCACGAAGACCTAGGGCATTTTGAGGAAGCCCATCATTGGAATATACAAGCCAAGTTCTATAATGAAAATTTCCCACTAGTATATGAAAGTGACAAAACAAGAGACTCTCTATCATGAAGATCATGGTGCTACTTTGAAGCACAAGTGTGGTAAAAGGATAGTAGCATTGTCCCTTCTCTCTTTTTCTCTCATTTTTTTTATTTTTTTTATTTGGGCCTTCTTTTTTTTATGGCCTCTTTTTTTATTTGGGCTTCTTTGGCCTCTCTTTTTTTCGTCCGGAGTCTCATCCTGACTTGTGGGCGAATCATGGTCTCCATCATCCTTTCCTCACTGGGACAATGCTCTAATAATGATGATCATCACACTTCTTTTTTACTTACAACTCAAGAATAACAACTCAATACTTAGGACAAGATATGACTATGTGAATGCCTCCGGCGGTGTACCGGGATGTACAATGATGCATGAGTGACATGTATGAAAGAATTATGAACGGTGGCATTGCCACAAATATGATGTCAACTACATGATCATGCAAAGCAATATGACAATGATGAAGCGTGTCATAATAAACGGAATGGTGGAAAGTTGCATGGCAATATATCTCGGAATGGCTATGGAAATGCCATAATAGGTAGGTATGGTGGCTTTTTTGAGGAAGGTATATGGTGGGTTTAAGGTACCGGCGAAAGGTGCGCCGTATTAGAGAGGCTAGCAATGGTGGAAGGGTGAGAGTGCGTATAATCCATGGACTCAACATTAGTCATAAAGAACTCACATACTTATTGCAAAAATCTATTAGTTATCCAAAAAAGTACTACGCGCATGCTCCTAGGGGGATAGATTTGTAGGAAAAGACCATCACTCATCCCCGACCACCACTCATAAGGAAGACAATCAATAAATAAATCATGCTCCGACTTCATCACATAACGGTTGACCATACGTGCATGCTACGGGAATCACAAACTTCAACACAAGTATTTCTCAAATTCACAACTACTCAACTAGCATGACTCTAATATCACCATCTCCATATCTCAAAACAATTATCAAGTATCAACTTCTCTTAGTATTCAATGCACTTTATATGAATTTTTTTATTATATCCCTCTTGGATGCCCATCATATTAGGACTAGTTTCATAACCAAAGCAAACTACCATGCTGTTCTAAAGACTCTCAAAAAATATAGGTGAAGCATGAGAGTTCATCTATTTCTATAAAATAAAACCACCACCGTGCTCTAAAAGGATATAAGTGAAGCACTAGAGCAAATGACAAACTACTCCAAAAGATATAAGTGAAGATCAATGAGTAGTCGAATAATTATGCAACTATATGAAGACTCTCTAACATTTAAGAATTTCAGATCTTGGTATTTTATTGAAACATCAAGCAAAGAAAAATAAAATGAAATGACGCTCCAAGCAAAACACATATCATGTGACGAATAAAAATATAGCTCCAAGTAAAGTTACCGATGAACGAAGACAAAAGAGGGGATGCCTTCCGGGACATCCCCAAGATTAGTATTTTGGTTGTCCTTGAATATTACCTTGGGGGTGCCTTGGGCATCCCCAAGCTTAGGCTCTTGCCACTCCTTATTCCATAGTCCATCGAATCTTTACCCAAAACTTGAAAACTTCACAACACAAAACTTAACAGAAAACTCGTGAGCTCCGTTAGCGAAAGAAAACAAAAATCACTTCAAGGTACTGTAATAAACTCATTATTTATTTATATTGGTGTTAAACCTACTGTATTCCAACTTCTCTATGGTTTATAAACTCTTTAACTATCCATAGATTCATTAAAATAAGCAAACAACACACGAAAAACAGAATCTGTCAAAACAGAACAGTCTGTAGTAATCTGGATCAAACGTATACTTCTGGAACTCATAAAATTCTCAAATAAATTGGTGGACCTGAGTAATGTGTCTATTAATCATCTTCAAAAAGAATTAACTAAATAGCACTCTCCAAATAAAAATGGCAGCAATTCTTGTGAGCGCTAAAGTTTCTGTTTTTTATAGCAAGATCAACAAGACTTTCCCCAAGTGTTCCCAACGGTTCTACTTGGCACAAACATTAAATTAAACATAAAAAACTCAATCATAACAGAGGATAGATGAATTATTTATTACTAAACAGGAGCAAAAAGCAAGAAACAAAAATGAAATTGGGTTGCCTCCCAACAAGCGCTATCGTTTAACGCCCCTAGCTAGGCATGATGATTTCAATGATGCTCACATAAAAGATAAGAATTGTAACATAAAGAGAGCATCATGAAGAATATGACTAGCAAATTTAAGTCTAACCCACTTCCTATGCATAGGTATTTTGTGAGCAAACAACTTGTGGGAACAATAATCAACTAGCATAGGAGGGCAAAACAAGCATAACTTCAAAAATTTAAGCACATAGAGAGGAAACTTGATATTATTGCAATTCCTACAAGCATATATTCCTGCCTCATAATAATTTTCAGTAGCATCATGAATGAATTCAACAATATAACCAGCACCTAAAGCATTCTTTTCATGATCTACAAGCATAGAAATTTTATTACTCTCCACATAAGCAAAATTCTTCTCATGAATAATAATGGGAGCAAACTCAACAAAATAATTATCATGTGAGGCATAATCCAATTGAAAACTAAAATCATGATGACAAGTTTCATGTATATCATTATTCTTTATAGCATACAAGTCATCACAATAATCATCATAGATAGGAGGCATGCTTTCATCATAATAAATTTGCTCATCAAAACTTGGGGGACAAAAAATATCATATTCATCAAACATAGCTTCCCCAAGCTTGTGGCTTTGCATATCATTAGCATCATGGATATTCAAGGAATTCATACTAACAACATTGCAATCATGCTCATCATTCAAAGATTTAGTGCCAAACATTCTAATGCATTCTTCTTCTAATACTTTGGCACAATTTTCCTTTCCATCATACTCACGAAAGATATTAAAAAGATGAAGCATATGAGACCAACTCAGTTCCATTTTTTTATATAGTTTTCTTTTATAAACTAAACTAGTGATAAAACAAGAAACTAAAAGACTCGATTGCAAGATCTAAAGATATACCTTCAAGCACTCACCTCCCCGGCAACGGCGCCAGAAAAGAGCTTGATGTCTACTACACAACCTTCTTCTTGTAGACGTTGTTGGGCCTCCAAGTGCAGAGGTTTGTAGGACAGTAGCAAATTTCCCTCAAGTGGATGACCTAAGGTTTATCAATCCGTAGGAGGCGTAGGATGAAGATGGTCTCTCTCAAGCAACCCTGCAACCAAATAACAAAGAGTCTCTTGTGTCCCCAACACATACAATACAATGGTAAATTGTATAGGTGCACTAGTTCGGCGAAGAGATGGTGATACACGTGGTATATGGATGGTAGATAAAGGTTTTTGTAATCTGAAAATATAAAAACAGCAAGGTAACTAATGATAAAAGTGAGCACAAACGGTATTGCAATGCGTTGAAACAAGGCCTAGGGTTCATACTTTCACTAGTGCAAGTCCTCTCAACAATAATAACATAATTGGATCACATAACTATCCCTCAACATGCAACATAGAGTCACTCCAAAGTCACTAATAGCGGAGAACGAACGAAGAGATTATGGTAGGGTACGAAACCACCTCAAAGTTATTCTTTTCAATCAATCCGTCGGGCTATTCCTATAAGTGTCACTGAGGGAGTCCTGGATTAGGGGGTCCCCGGACAGCCGGACTATATCCTTTGGTCGGACTGTTGGACTATGAAGATACAAGATTGAAGACTTCGTCCCGTGTCCGGATGGGACTCTACTTGGCGTGGAAGGCAAGCTAGGCGATACGGATATGTTTATCTTCTCCTTTGTAACCGACCTTGTGTAACCGTAGCCCCCTCCGGTGCCTATATAAACTGGAGGGTTTTAGTCCGTAGGACAACATACAATCATACCATAGGCTAGCTTCTAGGGTTTAGCCTCTCTGATCTCGTGGTAGATCAACTCTTTTAATACTCATATCATCAAGAACAATCAAGCATGACGTAGGGTTTTACCTCCATCAAGAGGGCCCGAACCTGGGTAAACATCGTGTCACCTGCCTCCTGTTACCATCTGCCTTAGACGCACAGTTCGGGACCCCCTACTCGAGATCCGCCGGTTTTGACACCGACATTGGTGCTTTCATTGAGAGTTCCACTATGTCCTCACCATAAGGCTTGATGGCTCCTTCGATCATCGCTAGCATTGCGGTCCAGGGTGAGGCTTTCCTCCCCGGACAGATCTTCATATTCGGCGGCTTTGCACTGCGGGCCAATTCGCTTGGCCAGCTGGAGCAGATTGAGAGCTACGCCCCTGGCCATCAGGTCAGATTTGGAAACTTGAACTACACGACCGACATCCGCGGAGACTTGATCTTCAATGGATTCGAGCCCATGTCGGATGCACCGTACAGTCTTGACAAGCATGACGTAACTCTACCGTCGGACAGTGTTCGGAGATCGCATCCGCAGCTACTCCGCCCATCAATCCGGAGCAAGCCACGCCATCCGAGAGCGAAGGGATGGACCCCGCCATGGAGGCCGCACTCTCAGTGGCGATAGAGCTGGATACTGACTTTGCCGCTTACGAGAGTCGTGTCACCAAACAACTGGATTCATCTCCGGCCACAGACTCCGAGCCGCTCATATCCGTGTCCGTCGAGTCCGACTGTGCGCCAATCATGGAGTTCACCTCCGCGAACATCTTTCATCACTCACCCTTCGGGGATGTGCTAAATTCATTAAGGTCTCTCTCCCTGTCAGGAGAACCTTGGCCGAACTACGTCCGGCTAGAATGGGATGCGGACGACGAAGAAATTCGCTGCCCACCCACCACCCACTTAGTAGCCACTTTCGACGACTTAACCGACATGCTCGACTTCGGCTTCGAAGACTTCGACGGTATGGACGACGAAGACGGAGACGAACAGGATCCACCGCCCTCGGGGCAATGGACCGCCACCTCATCATATGATATATACATGGTGGACACCCCCAAAGAAGCCAATGGCGATGAGACAATGGAGGATGACCCCTCCAAGAAGCAACCCAAGCGCCAACGTCAGCGGCGCCACTCTAAGTCCCGCCACAACAAGAGAAGCGATACCGGCACAGGAGATAATAACACTCCAGATAGCACCGAAGACAACAACAATCCCCTCCAGCACGATGCAGAGCTAGAGGACGAACAAGCTAGCCTTCCAGAGCAGGCAGCAGATGGAGAACTGGAGGAGGACAATTACATGCCTCTCTCTGAAGACGAGGCGAGCCTCGGCGACAATGAGTTTATCGTGCCTGAGGACCCTGTCGAGCAAGAGCGCTTCAAGCGCCGGCTTATGGCCACGGCAAGTAGCCTAAAGAAGAGACAACAACAGCTTCAAGCTAATCAAGACTTGCTAGCAGATAGATGGACCGAATTCCTTGCGGCCATGGAGCATGAACTCGAGCGCCCATCCAAGAGTTACCCAAAATGCAGGTTGCTACCTCACTTCGAGGAGGAAGCATTGAAACCTCATTCACCAGTGTACGATGCGGCTGACCGGCCACTACGCGGCTGAGCCAGAGAGGCGTTTCAGCCTAAAGTTCAGACCGCACCCCGTCGCCACCCAGTCATAAATACTAAGGCCTGGGGCAACACAAAGGACCTGCGAGACATCTTGGACAGTAAGGCAAAAATCGCAAGGTCAATATACAGGACACGCGCACGTGCGCCCACACGGGACGATGATCGTCGCGTCGGATACACCAAGAGTAAATCCGGCCGGGCCGAATACAGCAGACAAGACTCATACGAACTACGACGGGATATAGCCCGGCACAGAGGCGCCGCACACCCCCTATGCTTCACTGATGAAGTTATGAATCATGAATTCCCAGAGGGTTTCAAACCCGTAAATATCGAATCATACGATGGCACAACAGATCCCGCTGTATGGATTGAGGATTTCCTCCTTCACATCCACATGGCTCGTGGTGACGATCTACATGCCATCAAGTACCTCCCACTAAAACTCAAAGGACCAGCTCGACATTGGCTGAATAGCTTGCCAGCAGATTCCGTTGGCAGTTGGGAGGATTTGGAAGATGCATTTCTTGACAACTTCCAGGGCACTTATGTGCGGCCACCGGATGCTGATGACTTGAGCCACATAACCCAGCAGCCAGGGGAATCATCCAGACAATTTTGGACACGGTTCCTGACTAAGAAAAATCAAATTGTAGACTGTCTGGATGCAGAAGCCCTAGCGGCATTCAAGCATAACATCCGCGACGAGTGGCTCGCCCGCCACCTCGGCCAAGAGAAGTCGAAATCTATGGCAGCCCTCAAAACACTCATGACCCGCTTTTGTGCAGGCGAGGACAGCTGGCTGGCTTGCAGCAACAACACATCGAGGAATCCGGATACCTCAGATACCAAAGACATTAACGGTAGGCAGCATCGTAATAGACCAAAGCTCCGCAATAATGGCGACAACACCGAAGATACGACAGTCAATGCCGGATTGAGAGGCTCTAGATCCGGTCAGCGGAAGAAGCCATTTAAAAGAAATACTCCGGCTCCGTCTAGTTTGGATCGCATACTGGATCGCTCGTGTCAAATCCACGGCACCCCTGACAAGCCAGCCAATCACACCAACAGAGAATGTTGGGTGTTCAAGCAGAACGGCAAGTTAAATGCCGAAAACAAGGACAAGGGGCTGCATAGCGATGACGAGGAGGAGCCCCGGCCGCCGAACCCAGGAGGACAGAAGGGGTTCCCCCACAAGTGAAGACAGTGAACATGATATACGCAACCCACATTCCCAAGAGGGATCGGAAGCGTGCACTAAGGGACGTCTATGTGATGGAGCCCGTCGCCCCGAGGTTTAACCCATGGTCTACTTGTCCGATCACCTTCGATCGCAGGGACCACCCCACTAGTATCCATCATGGAGGATCCGCCACACTAGTCCTAGACCCCATCATTGACGGATTTCACCTCACTCGAGTCCTTATGGACGGCGGTAGCAGCCTGAAACTGCTTTATCAGGATACAATGCGAAAAATGGGTATCGATCCCTCAAGCATCAAACCCAGCAAAACCATCTTTAAAGGCGGCATCCCAGGTGTAGAGGCTCATTTCACAGGCTCAATCACACTGGAAGTGGTCTACGGATCACCGGATAACTTCCGAAGTGAAGACTTAATCTTCGACATCTCCCGTTTCACAGTGGCTATCATGCACTGCTCGGACGGACAACATTTGCAAAATTCAATGCAGGGCCGCATTACGCATACCTCAAGCTCAATATGCCAGGACCCCGCGGGGTCATAACAGTAAATGGAAACACAGAACGCTTGCTCCGTACAGAAGAGCACACGACGGCCCTTGCAGCAGAGGCACAAAGCAGCCTATTTAGGCAGACCACTCATTCGGCGTTACAGCCCTCGGACACCTTCAAGCGAGTCCGGAACAATCTGCAATATGATCGCCTGGCGCGGTCAACGCTCGCCTAGGAATTCAGCCCCCGTCCCAGTCCCAGTGCAGCTATGAAATTCGTGTTGCGCGTACATAACTACGCATTGAAAATACCATGGACATAGGTAGGGGCACAATCAGGACACACCCCGCATTGTGGCTTAACCACGCCAGGGGCTGTATACCTTTGACATTCCTTTTCTCTTTCAGGGCCTAACTCTTCGGAAGCCCTTTCCGGCAGTCCGATTGCTGGACACATTCCGGAAGCAACAACCAAGGCGGCAAGAAGCTAAGATGAACACGGGAACTGCCAGGTGGTCTCTAATAATACTTGATATACCCGCTTTTCACTATTTATGCGTAGCTTGCCTTGGTATAGGACATTTCGCATTGTCCTACTTTATGCTTATTGCACTACTTGTACTAGTATGTTTCGACATATTATTCAAATAACAATGCATATTATTAATCTGGCATTGCATTATTTAAGTTTTTCTCTTTCTCTTATATGTCCATTTACGACATTCCCTGCCTGCACGCTCGGGTGCGGTAAGTACGCCAGGGTCTCACGTTTACCCCATAATACGGCGCAAGAAGTCCGAACACTTTCGACAGTGCGGCACCCTGAACTTATAGCATTATATGCATCAGCTCCAAATCATGTCTTGGGTCAAATGTTGGGTTGCCCGGCTCCCATGCTTTGGTACCTTACGTTCCGCTATATCGGCTAAGGTAGCGGTGGGAGAACTACTGCGATTGTGTCCCAGTTCTTCCGGATGAGCACCTTAGTAGAGAAAGCCAAAAACTGACTGTCATGATTAGGCGAGAGACTGGTCGCTGTTCGAGAGGTCTCAAGTCCTTAAAGACTTTTTCCGCTTCGGGCAAGGAGTCGGCCTTGTCCAGCTTAGGTGTGTATAGCGCCCCAAATTCGGCCCTCCGAATATCAAGGGCTTCGCCAAAAATTTAAAATCATAGACTTCTATGGCTAAGTGAGAGTGATAAAGCATTATAGTCTGATTGCCTGGTTCGTTGCGCTGAACACCTCCCTTGAAGGACCCAAAATTGGGGTAAAGAGTGTTCAGATTTACCCCCGAACACCCCAGTACTAGTTACATGGGGGCAGAAGCCGACGACTGGCCAACTCCCAGATTTTATAAACAGCCGCACAGAAGGTGATATTTTAAATTAAGAAAGCGTCGCATGGTGCAAAAGAACTCGTTTCATATTACAGGATCACATGGGTGATGACCCACAAGTATAGGGGATCTATCGTAGTCCTTTCGATAAGTAAGAGTGTCGAACCCAACAAGGAGCAGAAGGAAATTATAAGCGGTTTTCAGCAAGGTATTCTCTGCAAGTACTGAAATAAGTGGTAATTGATAGTTTTGTGATAAGATAATTTGTAACGAGCAACAAGTAACAAAAGTAAATAAAGTGCAGCAAGGTGGCCCAATCATTTTTGTAGCAAAGGACAAGCCTGGACAAACTCTTATATAAGGAAAAGCGCTCCCAAGGACACATGGGAATATCGTCAAGCTAGTTTTCATCACGTTCATATGATTCGCGTTCGGTACTTTGATAATTTGACATGTAGGTGGACCGGTGCTTGGGTGTTGTTCTTACTTGAACAAGCATCCCACTTATGATTAACCTCTATTGCAAGCATCCGCAACTACAACAAAAGTATTAAGGTAAACCTAACCATAGCATGAAACATATGGATCCAAATCAGCCCCTTACGAAGCAACGCATAAACTAGGGTTTAAGCTTCTGTCACTCTAGCAACCCATCATCTACTTATTACCTCCCAATGCCTTCCTCTAGGCCCAAATAATGGTGAAGTGTTATGTAGTCGACGTTCACATAACACCACTAGAGGCTAGACAACATACATCTTATCAAAATATCGAACGAATACCAAATTCACATGACTACTATACAAAGCATATTCATGTTCATAATCAGAGGGGTAATAATATTCATAAAGGATCTGAACATATGATCTTCCACCAATTAAACCAACTAGCATCAACTACAAGGAGTAATTAACACTACTAGCAACCTACTAGCACCAATCCTGGACTTGGAGACAAGAATTGGATACAAGAGATGAACTAGGGTTTTGAGATGAGATGGTGCTGATGAAGATGTTGATGGAGATTGCCCTCTCCCGATGAGAGGAGCGTTGGTGATGACGATGGCGATGATTTCCCCCTCCGGGAGGGAAGTTTCCCCGGCAGAACAGCTCTGCAGGAGCCCTAGATTGGTTCCGCCAAGGTTCCGCCTCATGGCGGCGGAGTTTCGTCCCGAAAGGTTGCTTCTTATTTTTTTCTCGACGAAAGACTTCATATAGGAGAAGATGGTCATCGGAAAGCCACCAGGGTCGCCACGAGGTAGGGGGCGCGCCCTAGGGGGGCGCCCCCCACCCTCATGGAAAGGGTGTGGGCCCTCTGGTCTTCATCTTTGGCGAGGATTTTTCATTATTTATTATAAGGTATTCCGTGGAGTTTCAAGACTTTTGGAGTTGTGCAGAATAGGTCTCTAATATTTGCTCCTTTTCCAGCCCAGAATTCCAACTGCCGGCATTCTCCCTCCGTATGTAAACCATGTAAAATAAGAGAGAATAGCCATAAGTATTATGACATAATGTGAAATAACAACCCATAATGCAATAAATATCGATATAAAAGCATGATGCAAAATGGACGTATCAACTCCCCCAAGCTTAGACCTCGCTTGTCCTCAAGCGAAAGCCGATAACAATAAATATGTCCCCATGTTTAGAGGTAGAGGCGTCGATAAAAATAAAATACGGACATGAGGGCATCATGATTATTCTCATAACAGCAATATATATAGATATTGTCATATGATTACTTATGTTCAAGTGATTATCTATTCACAATGCAAAACTATGAATCAGAAACCTTATTGAGAACCAACAAACTATAACCTGAGTCATTGAAGCAATTGCAATTTATCAAAACATCAGAAAGAGTCTATGTGAGAGCTAAAAAGCAAGCCCACATACTCAACTATCATCTAGTCCTTCATAATTGCTAACACTCGCGCAATACTTGTGGTTACGGAGTTTTAGTCGGACACAGAGAAAGATAGGGGCTTATAGTTTCGCCCCACAACCTTTTTACCTCAAGGGTAATGTCAACAATAATAACTCATGCCCCCCTACAACCAATTAGATATATCAGGTTCTTTCCAACATGCTAGGCATGCCAAAGGATAAAATGAAAAAGGGAGAGGTGAAGATCACCATGACACTTGCATAAGGTAGAAGATAATAATAAAAGAAAGGCCCTTCGCAGAGGGAAGCATAGGTTGCCATGCGCTTTTATGGTTGGATGTAAAAAATCTTAATGCGAAAGAACGTCACTTTATATTGCCCCTTGTGATATGAACCTTTATTATGCAGTCCGTCGCTTTTATTACTTTCACATCACAAGATCGTATAAAGCTTATTTCTCCCACACTAGTCATACATATTTAGAGCAATTTTTATTGCTTTGCACCGATGACAACTTACTTGAAGGATCTTACTCAATCCATAGGTAGATATGGTGGACTCTCATGGCAAAACTGGTTTAAGGGTATTTGGAAGCACAAGTAGTATCTCTACTTGGTGCTAAGAATTTGGCTAGCATGAGGGGGAAAGGCAAGCTCAACATGTTGGATGATCCATGAAAACATACTTTATCTCAGATATAAGAAAACATAACCCATTACATTGTCTTCCTTGCCCAACATCAACTCTTTAGCATGTCATATTTTGATGAGTGTGTCGGGGAAACTGATCCACCAACACCTATGGGGACCGGGCCCCTTTCGGTTCGGAGGGGGGCGGAGGCCGCGCAAAGAGCGGATCGAGGCAGTACACGCGAGCAGTTTTACCCAGCTTCGGGCCGCACGGATGCGTAAAACCCTACTGCTGCTTGTTTGTGTGTATTGAATTCTTGCTCAGGAGCGATGGACGCTGCCAGACCGAGCGCGAGAGTGTTCCTGATGTTTCGAATGAGCCGAACCCCTTCTACGTTGCGCTTGGGCCTCCTTTTATACTTTCAAGGGGTCACCGACAGGTGGCAACGTAGACTAGAAGGGTAAAAATGGAAAAGGATGCGATAGGTGCAGCTACCGCTACTGTGGACACAGTGCACCCTACCTAACTCTGATGGCAGGGGAAAAGGTCATTGAATGCCCGTCTGAGTTGCCTAAACAGTGCAAAAAGTGACCGTTAGGAGCGCCACCGTTTGCCACGATGGCCTTCTCTTCATCTCCGCTTGCCACCGCGTACCCCTGGCTGCACAGGCTCCCGCCACGCGCCCCTGAGGAAGCCTCATGGCGACACGCGGGTGGGTGCGCTGGAGCGTGGGTACAGAGTGGCAGCGGGCCCCCGGCGAGTACCTTGTCGGGGTCATCGTCTTGTCGAGTCCAGAAGCTTGTCGCTCACCGGACCTTGCCGGGACGTGCGGTGCATCGCGGCAAGTTTCTTGAAGTGCCGTGGTTGGCCTTTCCGGCAAGCTCCTCTTGCCGGGGCCTTGTCTCTCCCCGGCAAGATCCTCTTGCCGGGGCCTTGTCTCTTCATCTTGAATGCTTTGTTCTTGAATGGCTCCAAAGGAACCCACGAAGGACTTTGGCGGTCGTCCGGCAAGCCTTGCCGCGCGGCGCTGCAACTGCCCGTGCACAAGTTCGGGATACTAGGGTACCCCTACTCTAGTACACCGACAGGAGCCCCCGGGCCTAGGCCACACATGGTGACGAGCGCTGTTGGGCCAGGCCCAAAATAGGGCACGGGCACGCGCGGAGCCTGGGTTATGCCGAATCTAACTCCGTATCCACCATGCCCCCCGTAACGGCACGCGTCAATCGCGGAGTCGTGGGAGAGATCGTGGGTGGTTGTTTATTTGGAAGGCCGAAATGTCCGCCCCGTCCCTCTTTATAAGCAGGGGAAACAGGGGCATTTCCCCCACCTTCGCCCTTCGCTGCTGCAATCTCAGAAATCTCCGCCGCCCTCCTCCGCTTGCAGAGTTGAAAGAGGGCAGCGCTCTGCCCCCGTCGCTGCCGCCACCACCAGCGCCGTCGATCTCCCCCACCGCCTCCACCATGCCTCCGAAGCCCGGGAAGGGGAAGGCCACGAAGGCCGCGGCCGCGAAAGCTGTGAAGTCGACCGAAGCGTAGCGGCTTGAGGCGCTGCGGAAGGAGCGGGCCACTTTCCCCCCCCGAGCTCTCCGCGAAGGAGCTGAGGGAGTGGTACTATCTCTTCTGGTCGACGGAGACGCGGGCGCATCCGCGCACGAAGGTACTCTCCGCCGTCGCCTCGCAAGCAGCTCCAGTTGGCGGATATCCTTTCTTCGCCGTGTTTTTCTACTGCGGGCTCTGCCCGCCATTCTCTGATTTCTTTTGCGATGTCATGAACACCTATGGACTCCACCTCCTTGACTTCACCCCCAACGCCATTCTGACCATGGCAGTTTTCGCCCATCTATGCAAAAACTTTGTCGGAGTCCACCCCAACGTAGCTCTCTTCCGCCATTTCTTTATGCCTCGTGTCGAGAGAGGGGAACCTCTTGCCGGCGGGATCGCCTGGATCTCGCGGGCCGGCAAGAAGGAGACCTATCTGGAGGGGGAGCTCCGCAGCAAGTGGGACGAGTGGAGAGCAGATTGGTGCTGGGTTGTAGAAGAGAGCCCGCAGCCGTTCACCGCCCTACGCCAAGCCCCAGCAGTGTGTGGCAATGACTGGAGCGCTCTGTCCGTGGACGACGACAAGCTGAAGATCGCCACCACTCGGATCTTGCATCTTAGGCTTGCCGGGCTGACTGTAGGAGCTGTCGGCGCAGATTTCCTTCGCCGGCGCATCGCCCCTCTGCAGGCGAGGGGGAGACCCGCCTGGGAATTTGGAGGCCCGGCAGATATCATGAGGTTGCGCCTAGGCCTCAACTTCAATTTCACCGTCATAGAGTTGGACGGGATACTCAAGGAGATATTCAAGCACGACCCACAGCATCCCGAGTGGTTCAGGTTGCCGGCAGGCGTCGTTCCTCTGTGCAACAACTCCTCGCGCGACCGCATCTGCGCCATGATGCCGTTGTGTGATTCGCACGGGATCGCTCCAACTTGGCAAGAGCCTGCCGGAGACATTGTGCAGCAGTTCTTCGACAGCCTAGTGGAAGTAGCGGTCAATGCTGACGACAAGAAGCTCCTCACCCGCGACACCACCGATCAAGAGATGGAACGCATCGCCACCAGGGCGGAAGAGGCGGCGGCAGCCGCAGCCGCGGGTGAATTTGGGTTCACGGTGGAGGAAGCGGACGCGGCATCGGCGATGAGTCTTGCTGAGCGGGAGTGCCCCGAAGACGAAGAAGAGCTTGCCGCGCCCGACACCGAGTTGAGTGAGCCCGCCGAGGGTGCGAGCGGCCCGCCATCTCCGGGGAGCTTGCCGGGAACAGGGCCCGGAACGCAGCCCCCAGTGCAGCCAAGAAGGCGCCTCCGCAGGATCGGGGACGCAGCAGGGCAGCAAGCTGGTCAACAGCCACAGCGCTGCGCGACGCGCTCCGCCGCGGCAAGTACGGTTGCCGCGGGTGCGCCTCCCGCCGCAGTGGCAACTGGGGCGGCGTCATCTCGGGCTGGCGCCGCAGTCCCCGCCAGGCGGCCAAGGGATCCCACCCCTCCACCTCGTCGCGCCGGAGGTGGGCCGAACTTCGACCTCTCCGCGCTCAGCTCCGACGAGGAAGAGGAAGAAGAGTAAGATTCCCTTGTTGTTCTCGTAGTTCTTCAACTTGCCATCCCTGTCTTGCATCTGATCTGACCCACCCTGGACTCTCCCTTTTCAGGACTCTGGCCCAGAGGGCGGCGAAGAGGGCCAAGGCTCAGGTGGTGATCATCGAGGACGAGCCCACTGCGACGACAGGAGGCGCGCCCGAGACCACCTTGCCGGATCCGGCCATCACTTTGCAGCGCAACCCCCAGCGTAAGCATATGGTTTACTTTCTGCTTCTGGGTGCGCGTGGTTGCTCTTTTCCTTTGTTGACATCTGATCACTGGTTTGTTTGTGCAGGAGCAGAACAGCTTCATCAGGAGGGCATGGTGATCACCTCCGACTCGTCGTCTGCTTCGACTACGCCGCCAAGGGCGGACTCCCCGGCAAGGGAGCGTTCTCCGGTAAGGGAGGAGCCTCCGGCAAGGGAGGAGTCTCCGGCAAGGGACAGCGCTAACGATCCGCCGGTGGTGGAGCTTATGACAGCGGATCCCAGCACAGGTAATCCTTCCTGCCCGAAACTTTCTTTGTATTCTTCTGCTGATTTTTCTTCTTGAGTGCTTGTTTGACTTCTCATTCTTCTCCGGTCGTCAGGTCCACCCTCCGCGGATCCGATGGAGACCGAGGCGGGCGGCGGAGAGGACGCGTGCGGCAACACAGATGATGCCGCGGCCGCCGAAGACGGAGCTGGTGCCGATGTGCCTGCTGGTGAAGAGGCCGCCAAGGCTGCCACCGAGGAAGCTGGCGGGGGATCTGGCGATCGCACTGACGGCCCTGAGGCCGCAGGAGCGTCAGGCGCTGCACCGACCGCCGATCCCTCCGCCGCTGCCGCAGCGTCAGGCTCCGAGGAGCCCCAGCCCGGCGCCTATCTGAAGGCTGGCGAGGGCATCTTCATCAAGCTCCCTTGGGCGTCAAGCTCCAAGGCGCCGGTGGAAGGAGAAGTTTTGGATGGGGAGGTGCTCGCCTCCGCCGGGTTGTCGATCGTCGACGCGCCGGGAAGCAGCAGTGACGAGCCCGAGGAGGAGCGGCTGCTGCGGAGGCTGCTGGCACTCTATCGCGCCCGTCAAGTCAAGTTGGAGTCCCGGGAAGCGCTTGTCGCGAAAGCGAGTGTGGATATAGAGAAGCGCGCGGAGGAGCTCTGGGGTTTTCGCCAGGAAGCTCTCCGGGCCTTGGCGGAGGAGCGGGAGCAGCTTGCTGAAGAGCGGAAGGCCTTCCTCCTCGAGAAGGCCGAAGCTGAAGAGCAGCAGCGGCTCACCGGCGAGAAGCTGTACGCGCGAGAAGGCGAGCTGGCTCAGCGGAAAGTGAACCTCGACAGGCACGAGGAGGAGCTTGCCGCGCACGAACGGGCACTTGGCGGGTCGCTCCAAGAGGCAAAGGATGCGGCTGCGGCTGCCGAGACCGCCAAGAAGGAATTGGAAGTAAAGGTGGCGCAGCTGGAGGCTGATCTGAAGGTGGGTGGCGAAGAGCTTGCCACGCTCAAGCGGGAGCGCGAGAAGGATGCCCTTGCCCACGGTGAGCTGCAGGGCCAACTCTCCGAGAAGGGCAAAGAGCTGCGCGCCGCCAAGAATTCCAATGTTGATCTGGAGCTGAAGCTGGCCACCCTGACGGAGACGTTGGACGGCGCCAAGAAACGGGAGGCGGACTTGAAGAAGGACATCAAGGCCAACGAGGCGCTGCTGGCGAGGGCTGCCGAAACCCAGAATCTTTTCAGAGATACCGTGGCGCTCTGGACGGAGGGCCTCGTGAACATTGCTGCAGTCATCGAAGAGGAGCTGGTGCAATTGGGGGTGGAAGGCTTCGGGTACTCCTCCGACGAGAACCTCCAACCCAGCGCCAAGCTCACTCTGTTCTTCAAAGGCGTGGCGGCGGCGCTCCAGCAACTCCGGGAACGGATCCCAAAGCAGTTGGCCGATGAGTCACACTCGATTTGTGCCGGAGTCCTGGAGAAGGTGCTGGTGAAGGTGGCCTTCCGCAATCTGGGCCTCAACCTCACCAACGTCCTCAAGAGGCTGCCGGCGGACGATGATCTTGACGCACTTAAGGCCCTCGTCGCACCCATTGTGGACAGGGTGAACGAGGTCAAAAGGGTTGACGGCGGTCGCGTAGATTAGGCCGTCCGTTTTCTTCTTTTCTTGTCGCTGCCAGTCATGTCATGGGAACACTTTATTAGAGGCGCGACAAGTTATTTTTGTAATATAACTCTATCTTAGGCAAAAAATTGCTGTGTCACCTCCTTTACTCGACTCTTGTCTTTGTATGGTTCTGCCCTACGCTTTCCAGGGAAACTTGCTGATGCAAGCACCCTTGCCGCGAGCGCCGAGTGCGGAACTTCAGCAGCCTGCTGGCGGGGTCGCTACCGACAAGCAACCTTGTCGCAACTAGTTGCAGCTCACTTAAGTTGTTGAGCGGACTCGAAACAAAGTAAGGGCGCAGCTAGCTACGAGTTGGTTCCTCCGCGCACAGGTTTTCCATACAAAGCACGGTCGTTCAAGGAAAATAACTCAAAAACTTAAAAAACTGATTTCTCAAACTTTAGCAACTTAGCTTTTCTGTCGTCTGCTTCCCGGCAAGGAGAAACTTTCTTGAACGGCCTGGTCCACACCATTATCTTCTCCTTCCCCCCCGGTAAACCTTGTGGGCGAGGGAACCTTCCTTCTTTTGAGAAAGAAACAGAAAAATAAAGTAATGATATGGAGCCTTGGGCTCGTTATCGCTTACCGGGGTCTGGTGCTGCACAAAGTGTCAGATAACATATGCGAAAAGGGATTATAGCATAAAAAACTGACAAGATGTGCGGGGCACATGAACTTTACTGGTGCACGGGGTCTGCGCCCGGCTTTGTACAAAGGATTACATGCAACAGCGGCAAGACTTGTACAAAAGGTGGTTGCCGGAAAAGCTTCCGGCAACCGCGCCCTATGGGTAAAACTTACGAAGATGTTCAATGTTCCAGGAGTTGCTCACCGGAATGCCATCTTCGGTCTCAAGGCGGACAGCGCCGGGCCTAGTGACTCGTTTCACCCGATAAGGGCCTTCCCACTTCGTCGTCAACTTGTTGGAATTCTTGGCGGACTGAACACGCTGAAGAACAAGGTCGCCTTCCTCGAAGCTCCTGGCTTTAACTTTGCGGCTATGGTAGCGACGCAAAGCTTGCTGGTAGCGAGCGACTCGCACAGCAGCCTGAAGACGGTCTTCCTCAAGGAGCAGCGCGTCATCTTGGCGCAACTGCTCTTGCTCGAGCTCATCATAAGCGAGCACTCGAGGTGACCCGTAAACGAGTTCCGTGGGGAGAACTGCCTCTGCTCCATAGACTAGAGCGAAGGGTGTCTGGCCAGTGGCTCGATTTGGCGTCGTCCTGATCGACCAAAGAACCACCGGCAGCTCCTCGATCTAGTTTCTTCCGCACTTGTACAGCCTGTCGAAAGTTCTGGTCTTGAGGCCTCGCAGCACTTCAGCATTTGCCCTCTCCGCTTGACCGTTGCTTCTCGGATGAGCAACAGAAGCGAAGCAGACCTTGGCGCCAAGATCTTGGACGTACTACATGAAGGTGCGGCTCGTAAATTGCGTGCCGTTGTCGGTGATGATCCTGTTAGGGATCCCGAAACGACAAACAATCGACCTGAAGAACTTGGCTGCTGACTGTGCTGTCACCTTCCTCACTGGTTCCACTTCCGGCCACTTTGTGAACTTGTCGATGGCGACGTACAAGAACTCAAAGCCCTCGACAGCTCGGGGAAAGGGGCCGAGGATGTCGAGCCCCCAGACCGAAAATGGCCGGGATAAAGGGATCGTCTAGAGAGCTTGAGCTGGCTGGTGTATCTGTTTGGAATGGAACTGGCACGCTTCACACTTGGTTACTTGTGCAGTTGCATCCTGGAGGGCTATCGGCCAGAAGAAACCTTGTCGGAATGCTTTGCCGGCAAGTGCTCTTGCGCCAATGTGGTGACCACATATGCCTCCATGTATCTCTGCCAACAGTAGTTGTCCATCTTCCCGGCGAATGCACTTCAATTTCACACCGTTGAGTCTTATTCTGTACAGTGTGTTGTCGACAAACTTGTACATACTTGACTACCGGGCTACTCTTTCCGCTTCTTCTTGCTCTTCGGGAAGCTCTCCTGTCTGAAGGAAACGGACGATCTGCTGCGCCCATGCTGGAGCTTGCGGCTCGACAACAAGGGCTAAAGGCATATCTGTTGCTGTGGGAACATCCGCTTCTACGGTAAGAACCTGCGGCTCGGCCGGAGCGTGATATTCCCCGGCAAGCTTGCCGGAGCAAAACTTGTCGGGAGCGTTTGCTTCAACGGAACAAACCAAGAGGTTCGCCGGAGCAGACTGCTCCTCAGCACTCTTGGCGTCGATCTTGGGAACCTTCTTGGCGGCGGCTTCCGGAAGCTCTGCCGGAAAGTAGTCATCAGAAACCAACTTCCTCTTCTTTCTCTGTTCAGTCGACGGTGTTACGGATGGTTGAGTCAGCTTGAGCACAAAAATCCCTGGTTCCATAGGTAACTTTAGTGCTGCGCACTTTGACAGGCCGTCATCAATATCGTTTTGAGCTCGTGGAACGTGTTCCATTTGCAGGCCGTCAAAGTGTGCTTCTAGCTTCCTTACTTCATCAACATATGCTTCCATCAACGGACTCTGATAGCTTTTGTTTACTTGGCGGACGACCAACTGCGAGTCACCCCTGACAATGAGCTTGTTGATCCCAAGGTCTGCCGCGATTCTGAGTCCGGCAAGCAAACCTTCATACTCTGCGGTATTGTTCATTGCTTGCTCCTTGGGAAAATGCATCTGAACTACGTACTTGAGGTGCTCTCCGGTGGGTGTGATAAGCAGCACGCCTGCGCCGGCGCCTTGCAGCGAGAAGGCACCATCAAAGTACATCAGCCACTCTTTGCTTGCCTCTTTGACGAGGATGCTTGTTTCTGGAGTTTCTTCGTCTGGTGTCGGCGTCCATTCCGCTATGAATTCTGCCAATGCTCTGCTCTGTATAGTGGAAGTACTCTCAAACTTGAGGCCAAAGCTTGACAATTCCAGTGCCCACTCGACAATCCTGCCGGTTGCTTCTGGATTTTGCAGTATCCTCTTCAACGGAAAGCGATTGACAACTGTTATCTCATGTGCCTGGAAGTAATGGCGCAGCTTTCTTGAGGCCATGAGAAGGCCGAAAAGCAATTTTTGTACGCCAGAATACCTTGATCTAGCCCCCTGTAGAAGGGAACTGACAAAGTAAACTGGGCGCTGCACCATTTTCCTCTGCACCTCCTTGCATGCCTGCGCAGACTCAACTTTGTCGGGGCCAGGGCTTGTCGGAGAAGCCCCCTGCTTGTCACTGGATTCACTTGCCGCGGTTGCTGGCTCATCGTCCGCCTCCCTCTCCGCTACTAACGCAGCACTAACCACTTGATTGGTTGCTGCCAGATATAGCAACAACTTCTCTTGTGGCTTAGGTGCGACAAGTATTGGAGTGGAGGACAGGTACCTCTTCAAGTCCTGTAGCACGGCCTCCGCTTCTGGAGTCCATTTCATCGGACCTGCCTTTTTCAATATTTTGAAAAATGGCAAGGCGCGCTCTGCGGACTTAGAGATAAATCTGCTGAGAGCAGCCACGCAACCGGCAAGCTTTCGTACATCCTTGACGCGCTTTGGTGCTTCAATCTGCTCGATGGCTTTGATCTTGTCGGGATTGGCTTCAATCCCCCGCTGTGACACAAAGAACCCGAGAAGCTTGCCGGAAGGGACTCCGAACACGCACTTCTCGGGATTGAGCTTGAGGTTGATCCTGCGCATATTTGCAAAAGTTTCATCTAGATCTTGAATCAGAGTAGCGTTGTTTTTGCTCTTGACCACTATATCATCCATGTAGGCTTCCACATTTCTATGCATTTGCGGCTCAAAAGCACGGTGGACTACCCTTGCGAATGTTGATCCAGCATTCTTCAAACCGAAAGGCATCCGTATGAAGCAGTACGTGCCACATGGGGTGATAAATGCGGTTTTCTCTTCATCCTCTTCTGCCATGAAGATCTAATGGTATCCTGAGTATGCATCAAGAAATGAAAGCAAATCACATCCGGCTTGTGGAGTCAACAATCTGGTCAATACGCGGCAAGGGAAATGGGTCTTTGGGACAAGCTTTATTAACATCAGTGAAGTCAATACAAAGTCTCCATTTTCCGTTAGCCTTGCGCACAACAACAGGATTGGCCAACCACGTGGGATGGAGCACTCCTCTGACAAGGCCTGCTGCTTCCAACTTCTTGATTTCTTTTGCGATGAATTCTTGGCGCTCCACTGCCTGCTTCCTGACTCTCTGCTTGACGGGCCGCGCATGAGGACAGACGGCAAGGTGGTGCTCGATTACTTTCCTGAGAACACCGGGGATATCAGACGGTTGCCATGCAAACACGTCGACATTCGCCCGCAGGAAAGCAACGAGCGCGCTTTCCTATTTGGTGTCAAGAGTGGCGCTGATGGTGAAGGTACCACCAGTGCCATCCTCCTTGGCGGACACCTTCTTAGTCTCAGGTGGAGCTGCCATTGCCTTCTTACACTTGTCGGTGGAGCTCGATGGTGCGTCCTCGACGGTAGCGCAACACTCCGAAGAGGTGCGCTTGCCGGAGTAGGCATCAGAGCTCTTGCCAGACTTGACCTTCTTCTTCCCTCCGGGAGCTTCAGCGGCAAGTGTCTTGCGCTCTGCTGCGGCTGCCGCTTCTCGGTAGATCTTGTCGGCACAGATAAGAGCATCCTTCTTGTCGCCAGGGACAGAGATGACACTTATTGGGCCTGGCATTTTCAGTATGTTGTACGCATAGTGAGATGCTGCCATGAACTTGGCGAGTGCCGGACGGCCAAGGATTCCATTGTAAGGTAATGGAAAGTCGGCAACGTCAAATGTGACCCTCTCAGTCCTGAAGTTCAGCTCGCTGCCAAATGTGACCGGCAGCGTGATCTTTCCCTTCGGCTTGCTTCTTCCCGGGCTGATTCCTTGGAATGTGTCGGTCTCCTCGAGCTCGCTGTCAGGGATCTGAAGTTTCTGGAGGACCGCGGAGGATATCAGGTTCAAGCCAGCCCCGCCGTCAACTAGCATCTTCGTGACCTTGAGATTGCGGATAGTTGGAGAAACCAACATCGGCAAACACCCGACCGTAGTTACGCGATCAGGGTGGTCCTCAATGTCGAAGATGATAGGTGCGATGGACCATTTCAGGGGCTTGCGTGACTCTATGGATGGCTCTGCTGCATTCACTTCCCGCATCTACTGCTTGAGTTGGCGGTGCGAAGTATGCAGAGAGGCGCCACCGTCAACGCACAGGACCTCTGAGGCTTTCTGAAATTCCTGCTCGTCGGCCTCGTCATCATCCATGTCTTCGTCGTCGTCGTCATCTTCATCCTTGTCGCGGCCGCGGGGAGGTCTGTCTCCTTGCCGCTGCTTGGCCTTGCCGCAGCGTCCTCCTCGGCCGGGACGTTTCTTGCCGGATCCACCAGTTCCTTCCTGGGCCTTCTCCTTGTCGCGCCACTCGTACTCAGCTTTCTGTTGCTCAACAAGATGTTCGACTTTCTTGCAGTTTTGGAGATCGTGACCCTTGGTGCGGTGAATCTTACAATACTGCTTGCCGGAGCTGTCCTGCTTGTCGGCGGACGCCATAGGCTGGGCCTCCTTGTCGGAGCCACCAGCTTTAGCTTCCTTGGCGCCACCTCCGTTGCCGGTCTGCTCGACAGCTAGCACTTCCTTTCCCTTTTTCCTTCTGTTGTTCCGCCTCCGGCCTTTCCTTGTCGGGGCGGCATGCTCACTGTCGGATCCTCCTGCTCCTGTACTCTCTCCGGGGAGCCTCCTCCCCTCTTCAGCGCGTGCACACTTGTCGGCCAGGGCGTAAAGCTCGCTGACGTCTCTGATCTTACACATCGCCATCTCCTCCCTCATCCTTCGGTTTCGCATGTTCTGATGGAACGCGCTGATGATCGCGGCGGGGTGGACGTCTGGGATGTTGTGCTGTACACGGCTGAATCTCTGAATGTACTTGCGCAGTGGCTCTCCTTCCTTCTGGGCGAGCAGATGAAGATCGCTCTCTTGGCCATGTGGCTTGTGGCCGCCTGTAAAGGCGCCGACAAACTGATGGCATAAATCTGCCCAAGAGGAGATGGAATTGTCCGGCAAGTGCATGAGCCAGGACCTGACGTTGGGCTTGAGTACCAGCGGGAAGTAGTTGGCAAGGATCTTGTCGTCCCGTCCCCCGGCAGCCTGCACCGCGATGGTGTAGATGCTGAGAAACTCCGACGGATGCGTCTTGCCGTCGTACTTCTCTGGTACGTCTGGTTTGAAATTCTTTGTGCTGGGCCACTGGACTTGCCGCAGCTCACGGGTGAACACAGGAAAACCTACCGCGTACGGCAGATCGCCTGGTTCCCCTGGCGCATGCATGTCAACAGAGGGCCCAACGCGCTTGTCGGATTGACATCGCGCTTCTCTTCGGCGCTCGATGCGGGTTCGAGCGTCTTCTTGTTGTCGTTCATGGAGAACTTGGCGCTGGTCGCGACGAGCTCGTGGGTCCGACGACGCGGTGGAGCCGCTGTCGGGGTGGACCCGGCGAGTCGGCGATTTTGGCCTTCGTAATGGAGAGTGCATGGAAGTCGCACCTCCCCCGGTCTTGTTGCCATCGGCTCGCGTCCGGCTGTCCTGCCGCGGCAGCGAGGTGCTTGGTTGCCGCGCAGTGTCGCCGTTGGCGAAGCCGATGAGGCTCTGGATAGTGGCCCTCCATTCGTCGGTCTTGTCCGCCGTCGGAGGATAGTCTAGGAGCAGTTGAGCTCGCGCCAAGGCTTCTGCTGGAGTGGTGGGTGGCGGAGGTGAACGGTGCGAGGAGTGGGGCGTGCTCGGACTCCTAACCACGTTAGAAGGAGCAGTGCCCCGTCCAGGCGACCGTACTTCGCTCGAGCCAGCATGTTGACGTGCATGTTGGTCTTGAGCACCACGAGAACCACCAGCTTGATCTTGGCCCAGCGGACGTATGGCGCTGCGAACGCCATGACGCTGCTGGTCCCGCGCCTCCTGAGAGGGGCGCGGTGCGCGCATGGACGCCGAGGTCTGTGCCGCCTTGTCCTTGGACTTGGCCCCACTGAGGGCTCCCTCGTCGACGCCCATTCTTCCGCCGGCGTCCACTCCACCACCCGTTTGCTCCGGCGGTGGTGAAAGCGACGTAGACGGAACAACTACCTCCGAATCCTTCTTCTTCGGTGGCATGTCGATGAAGGCGATGAAGATTTAGCTCGCGTGCACGCCGGATCGGGTTCGCACAATCTCGACGCCCCCTACCTGGCGCGCCAAAGATGTCGGGGAAACTGATCCACCAACACCTATGGGGACCGGGCCCCTTTCGGTTCGGAGGGGGGCGGAGGCCACGCAAAGAGCGGATCGAGGCAGTACACGCGAGCAGTTTTACCCAGCTTCGGGCCGCACGGATGCGTAAAACCCTACTGCTGCTTGTTTGTGTGTATTGAATTCTTGCTCAGGAGCGATGGATGCTGCCAGACCGAGCGCGAGAGTGTTCCTGATGTTTCGAATGAGCCGAACCCCTTCTACGTTGCGCTTGGGCCTCCTTTTATACTTTCAAGGGGTCACCGACAGGTGGCAACGTAGACTAGAAGGGTAAAAATGGAAAAGGATGCGGTAGGTGCAGCTACCGCTACTGTGGACACAGTGCACCCTACCTAACTCTGACGGCAGGGGACAAGGTCATTGAATGCCTGTCTGAGTTGCCTAAACAGTGAAAAAAGTTACCGTTAGGAGCGCCACCGTTTGCCACGATGGCCTTCTCTTCATCTCCGCTTGCCACCGCGTACCCCTGGCTGCACAGGCTCCCGCCATGCGCCCCTAAGGAAGCCTCATGGCGACACGCAGGTGGGTGCGCTGGAGCGTGGGTACAGAGTGGCAGCGGGCCCCCGGCGAGTACCTTGTCGGGGTCGTCGTCTTGTTGAGTCCAGAAGCTTGTCGCTCACCGGACCTTGCCGGGACGTGCGGTGCATCGCGGCAAGTTTCTTGAAGTGCCGTGGTTGGCCTTCCCGGCAAGCTCCTCTTGCCGGGGCCTTGTCTCTTCCCGGCAAGATCCTCTTTGCCGGGGCCTTGTCTCTTCATCTTGAATGCTTTGTTCTTGAATGGCTCCAAAGGAACCCATGAAGGACTCTGGCGGTCGTCCGGCAAGCCTTGCCGCGCGGCGCTGCAACTGCCCGTGCACAAGTTCAGGATACTAGGGTACCCCTACTCTAGTACACCGACAAGTGTTCCCAATCATAAAAGGTGTTAATAATAGTATATTTATATGTGAAACCTCTCTTTCCTTATTACTTCCTATTAATTGCAACGATGACCAAAGCTATGTCTGCCAACTCCCAACAACTTTTAATCATCACACTCTTTCTATGTGAAGTCATTACTATCAATAAGATCAATATGAACTTTTGTTTCTTCCTATTCTTTTTCTCTTCTCTTTTCTTTTATTTGGGATCATGGCAAAAATAAGCAAGCCCTTGACTCAATCACTAATCTTTATTATATAGCTCAAGGACTCGATTACATAGAAGGATAATAAAGCAAAACTCATGACTAGATCATACTAAGAACTTTTATTCTACTAGATCAAAATATTACCAAAAGGATCGAACTAAGAAAAACGGTAAAGATAAAAGTGATGGTGATACGATACCGGGGCACCTCCCCCAAGCTGCGCGGTTGCCAAGGGGAGTGCCCATACCCATGTGATTATATCTCCTTCTTTGTTGTTGGTGAAATATTCTTTGCGATAATTCCTCTCAGGATACGATTCTCCTCCTCGAGCTTGTTGACTTGCTGCTTGAGGTCCATTGTTTCCTTACGAAGCTTTCCTGTGACGGCTAAAGCTCCTTGCACCCAAGGGTGTTTCATAGCTGCGGGAGAACAAGTGACACTCCTCTTCATATTTTCATAAGAAAGAAATCTAACATTGGAAGGGATAACCGAGTTTGGAATAGCTGAGCTCTGTAGTTCCCCCATCGTGAACCCAGCTCGGAAGCGAGAGGTGACTTCTTGATCCTCCATGGCATCTACCCTCATTAGGTCAGCCTCCATCTCTTCCTTCGTTGCTGGCCTAAAGTGGTCAGGGTCGCTGTTTGCCCTTGGTTCCGGTGTCGGATTAGATACCCGGCTCTCCCCGACTGACTCTTGAGAAGACATCTTGCTCTAATCTGCAGCAGGAACAGCTCAAAACAAAAACAGAGAATATTTGCGTGATACGGGAGTCAAAACCTTCGGGAGAATACATAATGAATTTTTACTGACCAAAATACGTATCGTGCAAGAAAACGGAGTCCGGAAGGCACACGAGCTGCTCACGAGGTAGGGGGCGCGCCCTCCACACTCGTGGGGTCCTCGTGTCCTTCCCGGACTGCTACTTAATTTTCTATTTTTCTAAATATTCCAAAACGGAGAAATGTTGCCTTAAAAATTGTTTTGGAGTCGGTTTACTTACCGTACCACATACCTATTCCTTTTCAGAGTCTGAAACGTTCTGGAAAGTGTCCCTTATGTATTCCTCCGGGGTTACGGTTTCAATAATATTGGTTTCAACATTTATGGGATTACCTGAGATATAATGTTTAATTCTCTGACCGTTTACCACCTTCCGATTTGTGCCTTCGAAGTTGTTGATTTTTATGGCACCGGAACGATAGACCTCCTCGATAACATAGGGGCCTTCCCATTTAGAGAGAAGTTTTCCTGCAAAAAATCTTAAACGAGAGTTGTATAGCAATACATAATCACCTACATTAAACTCACGCTTTTGTATCCTTTTGTCATGCCATCTTTTAACCTTTTCTTTAAACAACTTGGCATTTTCATAAGCTTGGGTTCTCCATTCATCAAGTGAGCTAATATCAAATAACCTCTTTTCACCAGCAAGTTTGAAATCATAATTGAGCTCTTTAATAGCCCAATATGCCTTATGTTCTAGTTCGAGAGGTAAGTGACATGCTTTTCCATATACCATTTTATACGGAGACATACCCATAGGATTTTTATATGCAGTTCTATAGGCCCATAATGCATCAGCAAGTTTCTTGGACCAATTCTTTCTAGACCTATTGACAGTCTTTTGCAAAATTAATTCGAGTTCCCTATTACTCAATTCTACTTGTCCACTAGACTGTGGGTGATATGGAGATGCAATTCTATGATTGACGTCATATTTAGCAAGTATTTTACGGAAAGCACCATGAATAAAATGTGAACCACCATCAGTCATTAAATATCTAGGGACCCCAAACCTCGGAAAAATAACTTCTTTAAGCATTTTACTAGAAGTGTTATGATCAGCACTACTAGTTGGAATAGCTTCTACCCACTTAGTAACGTAATCAACAACAACTAAAATATGTGTATATCCATTAGAGGCAGGAAAAGGTCCCATATAATCAAAGCCCCAAACGTCAAACGGTTCAATAACAAGTGAATAATTCATAGGCATTTCTTGACGTCTACTAATATTACCAATTCTTTGACATTCATCACAAGATAGGACAAACTTACGGGCATCATTGAAGAGAGTAGGCCAATAAAAACCGGATTGCAATACCTTATGTGCAGTTCTATCTCCAGCATGGTGTCCTCCATAAGCCTCGGAGTGACACTTGCGTAGGATCTGTTCCTGTTCATGCTCAGGTACACAACGTCTAATAATACCATCTACTCCTTCTTTATAAAGATGTGGGTCATCCCAAAAGTAATGTCTCAAATCATAGAAGAACTTTTTCTTTTGTTGGTATGTGAAGCTAGGTGGTATAAATTTAGCAACTATGTAATTAGCATAATCAGCATACCAAGGGGTACTACGAGAAGTACTTATGACATTTAATTGTTCATCAGGAAAGCTATCATCAATAGGTAGTGGGTCATCAAGAACATTCTCTAACCTAGATAAGTTGTCTGCAACGGGGTTTTCAGCTCCCTTTCTATCAATATATGCAAATCAAATTCTTGTAGCAGGAGAACCCATCTAATAAGTCTAGGTTTAGCATCTTTCTTTTCCATAAGGTATTTAATAGCATCATGATCAGTGTGAATAGTTACTTTAGAATCAATAATATAAGGTCTGAACTTATCACAAGCAAATACAACTGCTAAAAGTTCTTTTTCAGTAGTAGCATAATTTCTTTGAGCATTGTCTAGAGTCTTACTAGCATAATGGATAACATTTAATTTCTTATCAACTCTTTGCCCTAGAACAGCACCTACGGCATAATCACTAGCATCACACATAATTTCAAAGGGTAAATTCCAGTCAGGTGGCTGAACAATAGGTGCAGAGACTAATGCTTTCTTAAGTATTTCAAATGCTTCTACACAATCATCATCAAAGACAAATGGTATATCTTTTTGTAATAAATTAGTTAGAGGCCAAGAAATTTTTGAGAAGTCCTTAATGAACCTCCTATAAAATCCGGCGTGACCAAGGAAACTTCTTATACCTTTAATGTCCTTGGGACATGGCATCTTTTCAATAGCATCAACCTTGGCTTTATCAACTTCAATACCTCTTTCAGAAACTTTATGCCCCAAGACAATACCTTCATTAACCATAAAGTGGCACTTTTCCCAATTCAAGACAAGATTAGTTTCTTCACATCTCTGCAAAACTCGATCAAGATTGCTCAAGCAATCATCAAAAGAAGATCCATAGACGGAAAAGTCAGCCATGAAAACCTCACAAATCTTTTCACAAAAGTCATAGAATATATCCATCATGCATCTTTGAAAGGTAGCAGGTGCATTACATAAACCAAAAGGCATACGTCTATAAGCAAAAGTACCAAAAGGGCATGTAAAAGTAGTCTTTGATTGATCTTTAGCCGACACAGGTATTCGAGAGAAACCAGAATAACCATCTAGAAAGCAGTAATGTGTATGTTTGCATAATCTTTCTAGCATTTGATCGATAAAAGGTAAGGGGTAATGATCTTTCTTAGTAGCCTTATTTAATTTGCGGAAATCAATTACCATCCTATAACCTGTAATAATTCTTTGTGGAATCAATTCATCTTTATCATTAGGAACAATAGTAATACCTCCCTTCTTAGGGACACAATGAACATGACTTACCCACTGACTATCAGCAACGAGATAAATTATACCTGCCTCCAGAAGCTTTAGTATTTCTTTTCTTACCACTTCTTTCATTTTAGGATTCAGACGTCGTTGAGGATCACGAACTGGTTTGGCACCTGCTTCCAAATTTATTTTATATTGACATAGAGTGGGGCTAATGCCCTTAAGATCATCAAGAGTATATCCAATAGCAGCACGGTGCTTCTTCAGAGTTTTCTATAATCTTTCTTCTTCATGATCTAAAAGGTTAGCACTAATAATAACAGGATATATCTTCTTTTCATCAAGATAAGCATATTTAAGATTATCAGGCAACGGTTTAAGCTCAAACACGGGATCACCCTTAGGTGGAGGGGGATGCCCTAGGATTTCAACAGGAAAATTGTGTTTCAGAATAGGTTCCTGTTTAAAAAATACTTCATCTATTTCCCTTCTTTCATTCATAAACATATCATTCTCATGGTCTAGCAAATACTGTTCTAAAGGATCACTGGGAGGTACGTCAATAGAAGCAAGACCAATAATTTCATCCTTACTAGGCAATTCTTCTTCACGGTGTTGTTTACTAAATTTAGAGAAATTAAACTCATGAGTCATATCATCTAAGCCGACAGTAACAACATCCCTTGTGCAATCTATGGTAGCATTAACAGTATTTAAGAAGGGTCTACCAAATATAATGGGACAAAAGCTATCTTGTGGGGAACCAAGAACAAGAAAATCAGCAGGATATTTAGTTTTCCCACACAAGACTTCAACATCTCTAACAATTCCCATTGGTGAAATAGTATCTCTATTAGCAGGTTTAATAGTAACATTAATTTCTTCTAACTCAACAGGTGCAATTTCATGCATAATTTCTTTGTATAAGTCAATAGGTATTGCACTAGCACTAGCACCCATATCACATAAGCCATGATAACAATGATCTCCTATTTTAACAGAAATAACAGGCATGCCTACCATATGTCTATTTTTATCTTTAGCACAAGGTTTAGCAATTCTAACAGTTTCACTGCAGAACTGAATAACATGCCCATCAATATTATCAGACAAGAGATCTTTAACAATAGCAATATTAGGTTCTACTTTAACTTGCTCAGGAGGTGTATATGTTTTAATATTGCTTTTACGAACCACAGTTGAAGCTTTAGCATGATCCTTTATTCTAACAGGGAAAGGTGGTTTCTCAACATAAGAAGTGGGAACAATAGGATCATTATAAGTGACAGTCTTTTCTTCAACTTTAATAGGTGCAACTACTTTTACTTCTATGGGAGGATGATATTTAAAACACTTCTCCTTAGGGAGATCAACATAAGTAGCAAAAGATTCACAGAAAGAAGCTACTATCTCATAATCAAGTCCATATTTAGTGCTAAACTTACAGAAAATATCGGTATCCATAAAAGATTTAACACAATCAAACTTAGGTGTCATACCTGACTCCTTACCATTGTCGAGGTCCCAATCTTCAGAGTTGTGTTTAATTCTATCCAATAAATCCCATCAAATAGTCTTCATCATAAAAGAGCTAGCACAAGAAGTATCGAGCATGGTGCGATTATTTTCAGAAAGCCGAGCACAAATTTTTTGAAGAATTGTTTCTCTTGGGAGCTCATGATTGGGGCATGAATATAACATTGATTTAAGCCTCCCCCAAGCTTGAGAGATGCTTTCTCCTTTGCGAGGCCAAAAATTATATATATAATTGCGATCACGATGAACACGATGCATAGGGTAATACTTTTGATGAAATTCCAATTTCAATCTTCTATAATTCCATGATCTCGTATCATCACATAGCCTATACCATATCAATGCGTCTCCCTTCAAAGATAAAGGGAAGACCTTCTTCTTAGAAACATCATCGGGTATACCTGCAAGCTTAAATAATCCACAAACTTCATCCACATATATTAGGTGTTCATCAGGATGCTTTGTTCCATCTCCTGTAAAAGGATTAGCTAGCAGTTTTTCTATCATACCCGAAGGATACTCATAAGGAATTTCATTTTCAATAGGTTCAGTAGGTTGAGGAGAAACTCTTTGCTCCTACAAAAAGGATTACTTTCCATAGTAACAAGTGACAATAAATTTCAGCACACTATATAAATTTTTCCTTACCAAATTCCACCTACCAAAGGCGCTTCACTCCCCGGCAACGGCGCCAGAAAAGAGTCTTGATGACCCACAAGTATAGGGGATCTATCATAGTCCTTTCGATAAGTAAGAGTGTCGAACCCAACGAGGAGCAGAAGGAAATGATAAGCGGTTTTCAGCAAGGTATTCTCTGCAAATACTGAAATAAGTGGTAATAGATAGTTTTGTGATAAGATAATTTGTAATGAGCAACAGGTAACAAAAGTAAATAAAGTGCAGCATGGTGGCCCAATCCTTTTTGTAGCAAAGGACAAGCATGTACAAACTCTTATATAAGGAAAAGCGCTCCCGAGGACACATGGGAATATCGTCAAGCTAGTTTTCATCACGTTCATATGATTCGCGTTCGGTACTTTGATAATTTGACATGTGGGTGGACCGGTGCTTGGGTGCTGTTCTTACTTGAACAAGCATCCCACTTATGATTAACCTCTATTGCAAGCATCCGCAACTACAACAAAAGTATTAAGGTAAACCTAGTCATAGCATGAAACATATGGATCCAAATCAGCCCCTTACGAAGCAACGCATAAACTAGGGTTTAAGCTTCTGTCACTCTAGCAACCCATCATCTACTTATTACCTCCCAATGCCTTCCTCTAGGCCCGAATAATGGTGAAGTGTTATGTAGTCGACGTTCACATAACACCACTAGAGGCTAGACAACATACATCTTATTAAAATATCGAACGAATACCAAATTCACATGACTACTAATAGCAAGACTTCTCCCTTGTCCTCAGGAACAAACGTAACTACTCACAAAGCATATTCATGTTCATAATCAGAGGGGTAATAATATGCATAAATGATCTGAACATATGATCTTCCACCAATTAAACCAACTAGCATCAACTACAAGGAGTAATTAACACTACTAGCAACCTACTAGCACCAATCCCGGAATTGGAGACAAGAATTGGATACAAGAGATGAACTAGGGTTTTGAGATGAGATGGTGCTGATGAAGATGTTGATGGAGATTGCCCTCTCTCAATGAGAGGAGCGTTGGTGATGATGATGGCGATGATTTCCCCCTCCGAGAGGGAAGTTTCCCCGGCAGAACATCTCTGCCGGAGCCCTAGATTGGTTCCGCCAAGGTTCCGCCTCGTGGCAGCGGAGTTTCGTCCTGAAAGGTTGCTTCTTATTTTTTTTCTCAACGAAAGACTTCATATAGGAGAAGATGGTCATCGGAGAGCCACCAGGGGGCCCACGAGGTAGGGGGCGCGCCCTAGGGGGGGCGCGCCCCCACCCTCATGGAAAGGGTGTGGGCCCCCTGGTCTTCATCTTTGGCGAGGATTTTTCATTATTTATTATAAGGTATTCCGTGGAGTTTTAGGACTTTTGGATTTGTGCAGAATAGGTCTCTAATATTTGCTCCTTTTCCAGCCCAGAATATCAACTGCCGGCATTCTCCCTCCTTATGTAAACCTTGTAAAATAAGAGAGAATAGCCATAAGTATTGTGACACAATGTGAAATAACAGCCCATAATGCAATAAATATCGATATAAAAGCATGATGCAAAATGGACGTATCAATGGGCATGTTCATTCAAAAATTACATCCTTGGCACACTCATCTGCCACTAAGCGAGAACCCTTCAGGACGCTCTCATAGTAATTCTCGGGGCAGCGATGCTCCTTGCCCTCCGGCGGCCCCTCCTTCACAAGCTTCACGGCGTCCAACTTCGCCCAGTGCAACTTTGCCTGGGCAAAAGCCCTGCGTGCGCCTTCGATGCAGACGGACCGCTTGATGACTTCAAGCCATGGGCAGGCTTCCACCAGCCGTCTCAGCAGACCGAAGTAGCTGCCCGACAGGGGCTCGCCAGGCCACATCCGGACTATAAGGCCCCTCATGGCATGTTCGGCCGCCTTGTGAAGTTCGACCAACTGCTTCAGCTGGTCGCTCAAGGACACGGAGTGTTCGGTCCCAGTATACTGAGACCAGAACAACTTCTCCATTGAGCTCCCCTCCTCAGCCCGGTAAAACTCCGTGGCATCCAGCACACTGCGAGGAAGATCTGCAAACGCTCCTGGAGATCTCCGAACTCGGGTAAGAAAAAGGAAAGTCTCCTTCACATGATTGCTTTGCATATTGAATGCCTTACCCGCTGCTATCTTCTTCGCCGCATCAATCTCCTGGAGGGCCTTGTGGGCTTCGGCCTTGGCGCTCCGGACGCTTTCAAGTGCCTGCGCGAGCTCGGACTCTCGCGCCTTGGAGTCAAGCTCCAAGAACTCGTGGTTTTTGGCGAGAGCCTCGAGCTCTTGCTGCACCTCGCCAACTCGGGCTTCTTGTTTCTCCCGTTCAATGCGTTCTTTGGCCGCTTTGTCTTCGGCCGCGGACAACGCCTTCCTCAGGGTCTCCACCTCGGTCGTGGCCCCTGACAAATTCATGATGATCCTATTACTTTACACCGAACTTCTTTTTAACTATATAAACTGGGGTATATCTTCCCTTTGCTCTCTTCGAGCTGCCCCTTGGTAAGGCCGAGCTCATCCTCGGATCGCTTCAGGGCCTGCTTCAGCGCAGAGACCTCCGCAGTACGTGCAGCAGAGGCCAGCAGGGAAGCCTGCACATACGCATAGACATACTCTAATTAGACTGCTGAGTTATCATTTGATACTCTATTCGACTTTTCTTCGTGAATGCCGAACAGAGCATCAGGGGCTACTATCCATGCGGTAACATTTTTATATTTTGAACACTTACCTCAAAGCCTGTTAGGAGGCTGGCGCAAGTTTCGGTCAGTCCATTTTTGGCGGACTGAACCTTCTTGACCACCGCACTCATGATAGTGCGTTGTTCTTCATCGATGGACGCGTTGTGAAGCGCTTCCAGCAAGTTGTCTGGTGCCTCTGGTTGGACAGAGGACACTGACACGGATGGTTGCCCCCCTTAATGGGGGACCACCTGCCGGAGTCCGGAACCATCGAAGGTTTCGGCGCAGTGTCCGGCTGGGGCCCAAACTCGAAGCCCGTAGGAGCCTCGCTCCCTTGATACCCAGGGTCCGGGAGGTCGCCGTGAGGTGCCCCCAGGATCACCTCCCCTTGGGTCGGTGCCTTTTGAGACACCACCTCGGTGTTGTTCGTAGGGCGAGGGGCGGAAACCGTCGGAGGAGAACCGCTGTTCATATCCGACGAGCCCAAAGAGCCGCTCGACGAGGGTACGACGAGATGAGCTTGGGCCGGACTACATAGTCATGTTCGGCATGAGCAAAGGCAGTACAATAAAACATACCATGAAGTACTATGGTGTCCGGACACTTACGACTTCGCCAGGGGCTTGTCCCTGGGTAGCCACTCATCGCCGCTGTCGGCGGCCATCGTGGCACAGTCCGGAGGGAGGGTCTTTCCCTTCTTGGACCCTTCGGCCTACCCGGATGGGTCGGCCTTCCTTTTCTTGTCTCCCCGGCTGGGCGGGGGGGACTTTTCTCCTCCTCCTCATTTCCGTGGGAGGAGTGCGTGTCGGACTCATCGGACGATGAGTCCGATAGAACCACCTTGCGCCGGAGACCCTTTCAGGTCCCCGATGCCTTCTTCTTGGCTGTCTTTTCCGGTACCTCGTAAGGTGCCGGAGTCAGCATCTTCATTAGAAGAGCGTTTGCGGGATCTTTGGGCAGGGGGGCTGGGCAATCAAGCTGCTCCGCTGTCTTTATCCAGTCATGTTAATGACATGAAAGCTTAGATCTAGCACATAACCAAACCAGGGCACATAAATACCCTGAGAGATATAAAAGCCTGCCGGATGGGCGCGGCGCTTTGCGCTGAGTCAACGGTCCTCGGTGAGGGAGGGAGGCATCTCGGCGCCCTTGAACAGCACCCTCCAGACGTCCTCGTGCGTCGCGTCATAGAGCTCTCGCAGCATCTGGTGCTGGGCCGAGTCGAACTCCCACAAAACAAATGCCCGTCGTTGGAACGGAAGGATCCGGCGGAAGAGCATAACCTGGACCACATTGACGAGCTTGATTTTCTTCTTCGTCATGTTCTGGATGCAGGTCTAGAGTCCGGCCAGCTCTACCGAAGAACCCCAGGACATGCCCTTCTTTTCCCAGGAGGTGAGCCGCGTGGGGATTCTGGATCAAAATTTGGGGGCCGCCACCCAGTTGGAGTCGCGCGGCTCGGTGATGTAGAACCACCACGATTGCCACCCCTTTATGGTATCCACGTAGGTACCCTCGAGTCAGGTGACATTAGGCATCTTGCCCACCATGGCGCCTCCGCATTCTGCTTGCTGGCCACCCACCACCTTCGGTTTGACATTGAAGGTTTTCAGCCATAGGCCGAAGTGGGCCCTGATGCGGAGGAAGGCCTCACACACGACGATAAACGCCGAGATGTTGAGAATGAAGTTGGGGGCCAGATCATGAAAATCCAGCCCGTAGAAGAACATGAGCCCGCGGACAAATGGGTGGAGAGGAAATCCCAGTCCACGGACGAAATGGGTAAGAAAAACTACCCTCTCATGGGGTTCGGGCATTGGGACGATCTGCCCCGCATTCTGCAACCACTGCGCGATATTCGCAGCTAGGTATCCGGCTTCTCGTAACTTTTGATGTTCTCCTCCGTGACGGAGGAGACCATCCACTTGCCTCCTGCTCCGGACATGATTGGAGTGGTTCGAGAAGAAGAACGCGACCTTGGGCGGTAGAGCTCGGGTGTGCGGGAATGGGTAAGCGAGAAGGAAGAAGGCGTTGGTGAAAAAAGTAAATCTTTGTACCTTTATAAGGGCGGAGGAGGCGATGAGTCTCCCCACTTGCCTCGCAAAACCGCTTATTCCCCAGGCGCCATAATTGATGGCGCGGTTGGGTTACCCACGTCCGTATTGATGAGAAACCCGTGATAAGGGGAACACGATCTCTGCTTTGACAAGACGTATCAGGAAAACCGCCTCGCGATATGTGCGGAGCTGGTTGAGAAAAGCGGTTTGAATAATAACCGGGCCATGAATTGATGTCATACTATCGAAATGTGTTAGCAGATTAGATTTGTGGAAGTATTATTCTCTCTACGGTGGTATGTGGAACTTATTTTGCAGGGTCGGACACTATCCTTGTATTCAAACTCTTCCATGGTGTACTCGAAGGAGGAACCCGCCTTGCAATGCCGAAGACAACACTGCGCGTCGGACTCATCATCATTGAAGCCTGGTTCAGGGGCTACTGAGGGAGTCCTGGATTAGGGGGTCTCCGGACAGCCGGACTATATCCTTTGGCCGGACTGTTGGACTATGAAGATACAAGATTGAAGACTTCGTCCCGTGTCTGGATGGGACTCTACTTGGCGTGGAAGGCAAGCTAGGCGATACGGATATGTATATCTCCTCCTTTGTAACCGACCTTGTGTAACCCTAGCCCCCTCCAGTGTCTATATAAACCAGAGGGTTTTAGTCCGTAGGATAACATACAATCATACCATAGGCTAGCTTCTAGGGTTTAGCCTCTCTGATCTCGTGGTAGATCAACTCTTGTAATACTCATATCATCAAGAACAATCAAGCAGGACGTAGGGTTTTACCTCCATCAAGAGGGCCCGAACCTGGGTAAACATCGTGTCCCCTGCCTCCTGTTACCATCCGCCTTAGACGCACAGTTCGGGACCCCCTACCCGGGATCCGCCGGTTTTGACACCGACAGTCACAAACAACCCTAGAGTTCGTACTAGAATAACACAGACACAAATCAACCAAAACCCTAATGTCACCTAGACACTCCAATATCACCTCAAGTATCCGTGGGTATGATTATACGATATGCATCACACAATCTTAGATTCATCTATTCAACCAACACATAGAACCTCAAAGAGTGCCCCAAAGTTTCTACCAGAGAATCACGACGAAAACATGTGCCAACCCCTATGCATAGGTTCATGGGCGGAACCCGCAAGTTGATCACCAAAACATACATCAAGTGAATCACATGATATCCCATTGTCACCACAGATGCGCACGGCAAGACATACATCAAGTGTTCTCAAATCTGTAAAGACTCAATCCGATAAGATAACTTCAAAGGGGAGACTCAATCCATTACAAGAGAGTAGAGGGGGGAAGAAACATCATAGGATCCAAATATAATAGCAAAGCTCGCGATACATCAAGATCGTATCACCTCAAGAACATAAGAGAGAGAGAGAGATCAAACACATAGCTACTGGTACATACCCTCAGCCCCGAGGGAGAACTACTCCCTCCTCGTCATGGAGAGCACCGGGATGATGAAGATGGCCACTGGAGAAGGATTCCCCCTCCGGCAGGGTGCCGGAACGGGTCTAGATTGGTTTTCGGTGGCTACGGAGGCTTCCCGCGGTGGAACTCCTGATCTATTGTGCTCCCTGATCGTTTTAGGGTATATGGAGATATATAGGCGGAAGAAGTACATCAGGGGAGCCACGAGGGGCCCACAAGGGTGGAGAGCGCGCCCACCCCCTACCTCGTGGCCTCCTCGAAGCTTCCCTTACATGGACTCCAAGTCTCCCGGGTTGCTTTCCTTCCAAAAATAAGTTCGTGAAGTTTCAGGTCAATTGGACTCCGTTTGATTTTCCTTTTCTGCGATACTCTAAAACAAGGAAAAAACAGAAACTGGCACTGGGCTCTGGGTCAATAGGTTAGTTCCAAAAATAATATAAAAGTATATAATAAAGCCCATAAACATCCAAAACACATAATATAATAGCATGGAACAATCAAAAATTATAGATATGTTGGAGACATATCATGTCGCGCCTCGAAGAAGGAGATCAAAGGTCAAGATGATATTGGCCATATCATGTCACTTTATGATTTGCATGTGATGTTTGTCATGTTTACATCTTATTTGCTTAGAACGACGATAGCATAAATAAGATGATCCCTCACTAAAATTTCAAGAAAGTGTTCCCCCTAACTGTGCACCGTTGCGAAGGTTCGTTGTTTTGAAGCACCACGTGATGATCGGGTGTGATAGATTCTAACGTTCGAATACAATGGGTGTAAGCCAGATTTACACATGCAAAACACTTAGGTTGACTTGACGAGCCTAGCATGTGCAGACATGGCCTCGGAACACGAGAGACCGAAAGGTCGAACATGAGTCGTATAGTAGATACGATCAACATGGAGATGTTCACCATTGATGACTAGTCTGTCTCACATGATGATCGGACACGACCTAGTCGATTCGGATCATGTATCACTTAGATGACTAGAGGGATGTCTATCTGAGTGGGAGTTCATTGAATAATTTGATTAGATGAACTTAATTATCATGAACATAGTCTAAATTGTCTTTGCAAATTATGTTGTGGATTAATAGCTCGTGCTTTAGCTCTTTGTTTTAATACATTCCTAGAGAAAGACTAAGTTGAAAGATATTGTAAGCAATTGTGCGGACTAGGGCCGTAGTCTGAGGATTGTCCTCACTGCTACACAGAAGGCTTCTGTCCTTGATGCACCGCTTGGTGTGCCAACCCCTCTGACGTTGTCTGTGGATGTTGTGAACATCTAGTAGACACGTTCTGATGACTACCTGATAGTTTAGTGCGCCATGCTTTATGTCTTAGAGTCGGGGCTCCAAAAGTGTTTTGAACACCATAGAACATATGAGATGTTCGAAGAGCTGAAATTGGTATTTCAGGCTCATGCCCGTGTTGAGAGGTTGAGACCTCTGACAAGACCTTTGCCTACAAGATGGAGGAGAATATCTCAGCAGTGAGCATGTGCTCAGAATGTTTGGGTACTTCAATCACTTGAATCAAGTGGGAGTTAATCTTCCAGATAAGAGAGTGATTGACAAAAGTTCTTCAGTTGCTATCACCAAGCTACTAGAGTTTCGTGATGAACTATAACATGCAAGGGAAGATAATCCTGGAGCTGTTCATCATGCTTAAGGCTGTAAAGGTAGAAATCAAGAAGGAGCATCAAGTGTTGATGGTTAACAAGAGCACTGGTTTGAAAGAAGGGCAAGGGCAAGAAGGGAAACTTCTTGAATGGCAAGCCAGTTGCCGCTCCAGTGAAGAAACCCAAGAACCCAAACCCGAGACAAAGTGCTTCAATTAGGGGAACAGTCACTGATAGCGAAACTACCTCAAATACTTGGTAGATAAGAAGGCTTTCAACTTCAACAAAAGTATATTTGATATATGTGTGTTATTGATGTGTACCTTACTAGTACTCCTAGTAGCACCTATGTATTAGATACCGGTTCAGTTGCTAATATTGGTAACTCGAAACAAAAGCTACGGAATTAACGGAGACTAGCTAAGGGCGAGGTGACGATGTGTGTTGGAAGTGTTTCCAAGGTTGATGTGATCACCATCGCACGCTCCCTCTACCTTTAGGAATAGTGTTGAACCTAGATAAATGTCATTTGCATTGGTGTCTGCGTTGAGCATGAACATGATTAGATCATGTTTATTGCAATACGGTTATTCATTTAAGTCAGAGAATAATGGTTATTCTGATTACATGAATAATACCTTCTATGGTCATGCACCCAATGTGAATGGTTTATTGAATCCTGGTCATAGTTATACACATGTTCATAACATTGACGCCAAAAGATGTAGAGTTGATAATGATAGTACCACTTTCATGTGGCACTGCCGCTTAAGTCATATTGATGTAAAGCGCATGAAAGAACGTCCATGCTAATGGACTTTTGAAGTCACTTGATTTTGAATCACTTGACACATGCGAACCATGCCTCTTTAGCAAGATGACTAAAACCCCGTTCTTTGGAACAAGAACAGGCAAGTGACTTGTTGGAAATCATACATGCTAATGTGTGCGGTCCGATGAGTGTTGACGCGCGCGGTGGATATCGTTGTTTTCTCACCTTCACCGGTGTATTGAATAGATATGGGTATATTTACTTAATGAAGCATAAGTCTGAAATGTTTGAAAAGTTCAAGCAATTTCAGAGTTAAGTTGAGAATCATCGTAACAAGAAGATCAAGTTCCTTCGATCTGATCAAAGGGAAAGTATCTGAGTTATGAGTTTGGCAATCACTAAAGACAAGGTGGAATCATTTCATAGTTGACGCCGCCTAGAACACCATAGCATGATGGTGTGTCCGAACGTCGTAATCGAACCTTATTGGATATGGTGTATGATGTCTCTTACCAATCTACCGCTATTTTTTGGGGGGTTATGCATTAAAGACAATTAAATTCACTTTAAATAGGGCACCATCTAAGTCTATGGAGACGACACCGTATGAACTATGGTTTGGCAAGAGACCAAAGTTGTTGTTTCTTAAGGTTTGGGGCTACGATGCTTATGTCGATAGGCTTCGGTCAGAAAAGCTCGAACCCAAAGCGGAAAATTGTATCTTCATAGAATACCCAAATGAGACGATTCGGTATACCTTCTATCTCAGATCTGAGGGCAAAGTGTTTGTCGCTAAGAACAGGTCCTTTCTCGAGAAAGAGAGTGGGAGGAAGATAGAACTTGATGAGGTTGTTGAACCTTCACTTCAACAAGAGAGTAGCGCAGCACAGCAAGATGTTTCTATGGCAACTACGTCAGTTGAAGAGAAAGCTAACGGTGATGATCATGAAGCTTCAGATCAAATTACTATCGAACCACGTAGGTCGACAAGGGTGTGTACAACTTCTCAGTGGTAACCCTGTCTTAAAGGTCATGTTGTTGGACAACGATGAACTTATGAGCTATGAAGAAGCTATGGTGGGCCCGGATTCCAACAAATGGCTAGAAGCCATGAAATCCGAGATAGGATCCATGTATGAGAACAAAGTATGGACTTTGGTGGACTTTCCCGATGAACGGTAAGCCATTGAGAATAAATGGATCTTTAAGAAGAAGACAGACGCTGATGGTAATGTCACCATTTGTGAAGCTCGACTTGTCTCAAAGAAGTTTCTGACAAGTTCAAGGAGTTGACTATGATGAGACTCTCTCAATCATAGCGATGCTAAAGTATGTTAGAACTATGTTAGCAGTTGCTGCATTTTCATTTACGAAATTAGGCAGGTGGATGTCAAAACAAAGTTTCCTTGACGATTTCCGTGATAAAAGGTTGTACTCCCTCCGTCCGAAAATACTTGTCATTGAAATTGATGTATCTAGATGTATTTTAGTTCTGGATACATCCATTTTCATCCATTTTGATGACAAGTATTTCCGGATGGAGGGAGTATGTGGTACAACCAAAAGGTTTTTGTCAATCCTAAGGATGCTAAAAGGTATGCAAACTCCAGCGATCCTTCTATGGATTGGAGAAAGCATCTCGGAGTTGGAACATACGCTTTGATGAGGCGATCAAAGCATTTGGGTTTACACAAATTTTGCAAGAAACTTGTATTTGCAAGAAAGTGAGTGGGAGCACTACAACATTTCTGATAGGTATATATGGATGACATATTGTTGATCGAAAATGATGTAGAATTTCTAGAAAGCATAAAGGGTTGTTTTAATGGAGTTTTTCAAAGGAAGACCTGTGTAAAACTGCTTACATGTTGGGTATCAAGATCTATAGCGATAGATCAAGACGCCCGATAAGACTTTCACGGAGCACATACCTTGACATGATCTTAAAGGAGTTCAAGATGGATCAGTCAAAGAAGGAGTTCTTGCCTGAGTTGTGAGGTGTGAAGTTAAGACTTGAAGCTCGACCATGGCATAAGAAAGAGAAATGATGAAAGTCGTCCCCTATGCCTTAGCCATAGGCTCTATACGATATGCCATGTTGTGTACCGCGATGTGCCTTGCCACGTGTCTGGCAAGGGGGTACAAGAGTGATCCAGGAGTGGATCATTGGACAACAGTCAAAATTGTCCTTAGGAATAAGGAAATGTTTCTCGTTTATGGAGGCGATAAAGAGTTCGGCATAAAGGGTTACGTCAATGCAAGCTTTAACACCTATCCGGATGACTCTGAGTAGCAAACCGGATACGTATAGTGGAGCATAGTAGCAACATCTACAATATGAAATCGAGATTTGCGAAGAACACACAGATCTGAATGTTGCAGACCCGTTGACTAAAACCTCACTCATAAGCATAACATGATCAAACCCTAGAACTCTATGAGTGTTAATCACATGGCGATGTGAACTAGACTATTGACTCTAGTAAACTCTTTGGGTATTAGTCACATGGCGATGTGAACTATGAGTGTTAATCACATGGCGATGTGAACTAGATTATTGACTCTAGTGCAAGTAGGAGACTATTGGAAATATGCCCTAGAGGCAATAATAAAATGGTTATTATTGTATTTCCTTGTTCGTGATAATTGTCTATTGTTAATGCTATAATTGTATTAACCGGAAACCGTAATACATGTGTGAATACATAGACCACAACATGTCCCTAGTAAGCCTCTAGTTGACTAGCTCATTGATCGATAGATGGTTACGGTTTCCTGACCATGGACATTGGATGTCATTGATAACGGGATCACATCATTAGGAGAATGATGTGATGGACAAGACCCAATCTTAAGCGTAGCACAAGATCGTGTAGTTCGTTTGCTAAAGCTTTTCTAATGTCAAGTATCATTTCCTTAGACCATGAGATTGTGCAACTCCCGGATACCGTAGGAATGCTTTGGGTGTACCAAATGTCACAACATAACTGGGTGACTATAAAGGTGCACTGCAGGTATCTCCGAAAGTGTCTATTGGGTTGGCACGAATCGAGACTGGGATTTGTCACTCTGTATGACGGAGAGGTATCTCTGGGCCCACTCGGTAATGCATCATCATAATGAGCTCAATGTGACTAAGGAGTTAGCCATGGGATCATGCGTTAAGAAATGAGTAAAGAGACTTGCCAGTAACAAGATTGAATGAGGTATGGGGATACCGACGATCGAATCTCGGGCAAGTAACATACCGATAGACAAAGGGATTTGTATACAGGATTGATTGAATCCCCGACATCATGGTTCATCCGATGAGATAATCATGGAACATGTGGGAGCCAATATGGGTATCCAGATCCCGCTATTGGTTATTGGCCGAAGAGATGTCTCGGTCCTGTCTGCATGGTTCCCGAACCCGTAGGGTCTACACACTTAATGTTCTATGACGCTAGAGTTGTTCGGAGTCCCGGATGAGATCCCGGACGTGACGAGGAGTTCCAGAATGGTCCGGAGGTGAAGATCGATATATTGGACGAAGGGTATTGGAGTCCGGAATTGTTCCGGGGGTACCGGGTGACGACCAGCGTGTCCGAAAGGGGTTTCGGAGGCCCCGACAAGCATTGGAGGGCCTTATGGCCAAGGGGAGGGGCACATCAGCCCACTAAGGGGCTGAGCGCCCCTCCCACCCCATCTCACGTAACTTGAAGAGGTGGGGGCGCCTCCCCTAGGGCAGCCAACCCTCCCGGCTTGGGGGCAAGTTTCTAGGGGTGGGGGCACCCAAACCCATCTAGGCTTTCCCCTGTGGCCGCCGCCCATCCCCTAGGGAACCCTATGACGCCTCCTCCACCCCCTTCCCCCCTATATATAGTGAGGGAGAGATAGGGCAGCCGCACCCTTCCCCTGGCACATCCCCTCCCCCTCTCCTACACCTCCTCCTCCGTAGCGCTTGGCGAAGCCCTGCCAGAGAACCACGAGCTCCATCACCACCATGCCGTTGTGCTGTCGGAGTTCTCCCTCAACTTCTCCTCCCCCCTTGCTGGATCAAGAAGGAGGAGACGTCCCCGGGCTGTACGTGTGTTGAACACAAAGGCGTCGTTGTTCGGCGCTTAGATCGGAATCGACGGCGATATGAATCGCTGCGTGTACGACTCCACCAACTGCGTTCTTGTAACGCTTCCGCTCAGAGATCTTCAAGGGTATGAAGATGCACACCTCTCTCTCGTTTCTAGTATCTCCTAGATTGATCTTGGTGACACGTAGGAAATTTTTTGAATTGTTGCTACGTTCCCCAACAAGACTGTGTCTTGGTCATCTGTTGATCAAACATCATGTAGTGCGAGAAATCCAATGGAGGAGATTGAGTCTTGTGGGGAAAAGTGCACAACCTCTGCAGAGTGTACAAACTAATCATGGTTAGCCGTGTCCCCGGTTATGGACATCTTGAGTATCTGGCTTGAATTATTATGTTGATCTTATCACTTTACTTAATGAAATTGTTGGGTTATAATTATTATTTTGGGATTGAGTTAGAGGAACCTTCTCAATAATGTCATAAAATTTGTAGTTAAATAAAATATATTCCTTTGTTGTAGGAAAAAATTAGCTTTATGCAAATGATAACAGTAGAGCCTCCACCAGCCAAATATGCATGTAGCGATAGCTGTTATTTGTTCATTGCTCTATGGTGTTATCTTGCCAGCATATTCCATGTGTTGACCTACACGGCTGCAACGTATCATGTTGCAAAATTTTCAGACGAAGAGTAAGGTGCGATAGGTCGTTGTCATGCACTCAGTTTTGCCGTGGAGTTGGATGGACTCATTTATCTTCGAAGCTTCCGCAGTTATCTTATTTAGATGGCCTTCAGCCATATTATTGTAATAAGTTCTCTTTTCGAGACAGTCATGTAATAAATGTGTGATTGAACTCTGCAATAAATCCTCGAGTACTGTGTGTGTCAGCAATACTGATCTAGGGATGACACTTAAGCACAGAGACTACGGTCCATTGGGATCGGGTCACTACACGTACGCTGACGGGTCACGGGAGTTCACCATGTTGAAGATGCCGCCGGAGATGGTGAGGAAGAGCCACTTGACTATGCAGGCGTCCACGGCAAGCCACTCGTCGTTGTCCTTCATGTCGCAGAAGTCGACGCTCCCGTCAACATGCTCGATGAGACGGTAAGAGTGGAACAGCAGCGTGAAGTAGGCGCGCCACACGTTGTAGGATGGCTAGTCGAGGATGATGGGTACATGGTCTTTGATGTGAAGCTCGTTGAGGCGGTCGAAGGTGAACATGGCACCGGTGAAAGAACCGGCGTTGGATGGATCGGCCTTGGAGCGGGACATGGTGGCGTCGGGTGATGGGAAGGAGGAGGTGGTGGCTACAGGAGGAAGAGAGTAGTGGCGGCGGCTTAGGGTTTGAGTGGTGGCCGAGGGAAGGGGAGGCAGCGGCTGTAGAATAGCAGCGGCGGCGGCACTAGGGTTTGGGGAGAAGGGAGCAGTGGCGGCTGTGGGAAGAAGGGAGCAGCGACGGCGTAGGGTTTAGGGTAGGAGGAGGCGGCGGCGGCGGCTACGGGAGAGGTAGCGGCGGCGGCGGCATTAGGGTTTGGAGTTGGCGGCAGCAGCGGCTACGGGAGGGTGCAGCGGGTGCGGGTTGCGGAAGCGAGAGGAGATCGCGGTAAAACTGATACCATGTAGAAAGGATATGCAGTGCAACTCATTGTATTCCATGGAGTACGTCACAATATATACACAGGATGTCTTGCGTGACAAGGAAACTAATTCTACCATATTTCTAAGAGTCAACTATACAAGGCTAGAGAAGATAGGAATAGTTATACAAATATGTCACGTTCAACACCACGTAGTAACCGTATGTCTGCAGTTTTGCAAGGCATTCTAGATGGGTTTTTGAATGAGAACAGTATCACAACCATCTAGTAATCAAACTGACACTCCAGGAATAACAAAAGACACGTATCTGTATTGGCATTTGATATATGCGTGTGACTTACTTCCTCTATTCCTAAATATAAGTTTTTCTAGGAATTTCAATATGGACTATATACATGTATATAGACCTAGTTCAGAGTGTAGATTTATTCATTTTGATTCATATGCAGTCCATATTAAAATCTCCAAAAAAACTTACATTTAGGAACGAAGAAAATAGATCAGCGATAATCCAAGTGACGTAATAATTAAGATAAAGAAACAATGGAGACGTGATAGAGTATCTTTTGCGCTTTTCATGATCCTTGCTCCAGCGAGATAAGGGCCAGTTCTTTTGGCAGTTTAAAAAATAAGCCGCCAGAGGCTGAGGAAGCATATTTTGAGTGACGTAGATCAGCTGAGCTCCTCTCCCTCCTCACCCTCTGCGCCGCGGGCCACTCCGGCCGCGGCGGCCACCAAACGCCCCAGCCCTGCCTCAGGCGGCCGGAGGACCCGCCCCTGGCCATGCCGCACTGCTCCCAAGCGGGGGCCCCGGCCTCGCCGACCACCAGCCTGGCCTGGAGCACCCCGGAGAAGGGGGATATCTGGGCCGCGTCCAGCGGTCCGTCCCAGGTGCCGGAGACGCCTGCTGCCCCATCGCCGCGATTCCGCGCATCGGCTGGGCCCTCCCCGTGCGGATCCGGCTCTGCTGCGGCGTCTGCCTCGGCGGATAATCCCACGCGCTCCATCTTGGGGGTAACCACCTAAAATCCATTGTGGTGGTGCCTCCACCCCAAGCTCGGTCGGCGGAGGGAAGCATTGACGACGCCATTGAAGAGGGATGGACGCTCCATCAATCCCGCAAGAACCGGCGCACGTGCTCGGATCCAGCGGCCCCTGGCCTGATCTGGAAGCAGCTGTCCTCCACTCGTCGCCATTGCCACGCCTCCGGCTGCGAGGCCTTTTTAAGCAGGTTCAAAGGTCTATGTTTTCGTTGCCTGAGCACTCGCCATCATAGAGTAGATTGTAGAGACCCCCTGTGCTACATCATCTGCAAGCGGCAGGGGCACTACGGCTGGGAATGCCTGCAAAATCCACGAAGAAAGAGAGGAGGGGGCTCTGCTAGAGAGCGGCTTGGCGACCCTATGCGCTCGGCCTCCCCTGCTCACGGCCCTCCTGCATCCCAGCCGCTCGCACCTCCTCCTCGCCCCCCTGCTGCCATGGGGCTGGCACCGACCGTCGACCACTCCCGCCGCCCGCGCAACAGCCACAAGGTCATCGCCTCCACCCCTGCGATGGAGCACCAAGTGTTTCTGCTGAACCAGCACACCATTGTCCTCACCATGGTGGGCACCAAGGCGCACCCCGCTAGCCCTCTGTCCATCGGACGGGCGCTGGAGAAGGAGCTGAAGATCCCACCTCACCTGTTGCGCGTGACCGCCCACGACCTCGAAGACTTCTTCGTCTTCTTCAATCTGTCGGCGCACAAGGATCTGGCGGTGCGGCACGGCTCGCTCACCGTCGATGGAGTGCCGTTCATGCTAGAGGCCTAGCAGGAGGACGCCCACGCCGTGGACCAGAAGTGGATGTTACACGTCCGGGCCGTCATTGAGAAGCTGCCCATGCAGCTCTGGACACTAGAAGGCGCAGTGGAGGCCCTTGGAGACAAGGTGATCGTCGACCAGCTCGACAGCCGGACCTTCGAGCGCGCCGACACCAAGCTGTTCGCGTGCTGGGTCTGGGTCTGGAACCTCTCCTTCATCCCGACCAAGCGGACGATCTTGAAGCATGCGAGGGGGGTGGGCCGCGTGGAGGAGATGCACGGCTACTCGCCACCGAGCCGCACAGTTGCCCCTCCACCGGAGCTGCTGAAGTATGACCTGCTGCTGCATGTCGACCGAGTGGAGGACTGGACGCTGCTTTCGCCGCGCTCCTCGCACTCGCCGTAGAGTGGCCTCCCCTCCGACGACGATGACGATGATGACTGCCCATACCCTCGCATCGACTCTAGGGTCTGGACCGTGCACGTCGAAGATGGACGACCCGCACAGGCCCCGGCGCCCCTGCTGCGCCTACCCCCACGCGTCTCCTCCTCTGGCTGCAAGGGGATGCCGCTGGGGGGTGCCCACAGGGAGCACGACGGAGACGATCAAGGCCACCACCGATGATCGTGGAAGGAGGCGCTGCTAGGGAGAGGGCGTGCGGGTGATCACGGCAAGGCTCCCAAGGCCACCAGCAGGCACCGCAGCCGCACCCTGACGTCGAGGCACCGCCACTGTGCGCCTGGAGACCGGCCGCTCGACGCTGGTGCGCACCCGCAGGCACTCCGGGAGCATGCCACTGGTGGCTCCAGAGGAAAGAGCAAGGAGGGCGCCTGCTCGTCGGCCTTCAAGGAAGCTGAGCCGGCCAAGGAAAAGCTGCAGTGGCCGGGGCAGGGGGGTGGGAGTCCATATCCCTGCTCGCCCACCTCGCAAGCTGCATCGAGACACTGCATCCTCCTCAACTGCACCGGCGGATGACCCGGTGGCTGAGTTCTTTTAGGGGGCCAAGCAGCAGCTGACTCCACCTAAACGCCCTAATGCTTTGGCCCCGGCGCTGGACAAGGTGATAGCGGCCAAGATCAACAAGCCCCTCGATTTCGCCGACGAAGATGGGGGCAGTGGGGAATCGCTGGACCTTGGGCTGGCGCTGTCCCTGGTGCGCCACACCCCCACTACTACGACCTCGCACGCGCTCCAGCTGGGGGCCGTGACAAGGCAGGTGACTGAGTTGCAGCTGGGCGAGGGTGGTGGAAGTGAGGAGCCGCAGCCACCGACGCTTCCGTTCTTCACCAGTGCGCCCACTCCGGTGATTGGCAAGCCGCCAGCAAGAGACAAGCCCCCCCCAAGACTAGAGCGACCAGCGTCCCTGTCCGAGATAGCGCGCGTCAGGCAAGCAACCCGTCATCGGTGCCCCATGCGCAGCGTGCAACCTTTCGATTGGTGCATGGCCTTGGGATCCTGGGACCTTAGGAGAAGATGACAACGACAGCGGCCGAGGCGCTCATCTGTCGCTTCGACGAGCCCCTGACTGATGAAGACATCGCTGCGATCACAAGGCTGACCCGCCTGGACGCCCAGGCTCTGAAGGCTGCTGCTGGCATGCTTGGTGTCGATGGAGAGGCCTCTGGCCGCCCGGTTTTCCCCATGTTAGTTCAGCACCGTGGTCGACAACGACCAACCATGGGTTGGGTGAAGTTAGGGAGTAGTTTGTTAGCCGTACAGCTTGCGAGTTGTAACAGTAGTTGGGCATGGTTGCTAGCTGTTTGCCGGCGGGGTTTTGGGACTATTGGTGGCTGCCGGCAATCCCCGGATGGTAGGAAAGTGTACTCGCCGTTATTTTCAGTAAAAATAGTCGTCGTTGTTCAATCCTGGCTTGCGCCCATGGCCAGCCCCCTACGTATGACACAAGTTCCCGATGAGTAGCACGGTAGGCCCGATCATGAGTTGGAATGTCCGGGGCCTAAACAATCCAGCCCGGCGATCCGTAGTGCAGGACACGGCAAACACGCACAACCTCGCCATTCTCTGCATCCAGGAAACCAAGCTTGAAGAGTGGACGCCAGTGATCGCCAGGGAAGTAGGAGGCCCAAGGCTTGATGACTGCATTGTTCTACCAGCTAATGGCACAAGAGGAGGCGCCGCTATCTTCTGGGGCTCAACCTCGGCTAGAATCCAATCCCACACGACCGGGGAGTTCTTCATCACGGCCAAGGTCACCGTTCTATCATCAGGAGCTAGTTTTTGGTTGACAACAGTCTATGGTCCATCTGAGAGCACTCGAAAGGACAGTTTCCTGGCGAGCTAGCGAGAAGCGCCCCTCCCCGAGGAGAGCCATGGCTCCTAAATGGTGATTTTAACATCATCTACGAGGCCCGTGACAAAAACAACAGCAATATAAATAGGAGGGTCATGGGTAAGTTTAGGACGGCAATTGACGCCGGTGGCCTGCACGAAATCAAATGCAAAAATAGGCACTTCACTTGGAGTAGCGAGCGCCAGGACCCAACCCTAGCGAGCATAGACAAGTTCTTCTGCACAATCGAGTGGGAGGTCATGTTCCCGGATTTCATGCTGCACGCGGCGTCCACCTCATGCTCGGATCACTGCCCGCTGCTTCTAGCTACTGTTGCTGCCCCTAGGCTGGCGCCACGGTTCCGTTTTGAATCTTTCTGGCCACAGTTCCCGCGTTTCCACGAGACGGTGCAGCAAGCATGGCAGCGGCCAGCCCCAGCGGCATGCGCATTCGCCCGCCTGAACATCAAAATGCACCGGGTAGCTAGGGACTTAAAAATTTGGAGCAGATCACTGTTTAGCGATGCAAAAATGCAGCTGCAGCTCGCCACGCTAGTGGTTCTCCGACTAGACATAGCACAAGAACGCCGGCCGCTTACACAGAGTGAGTTTCACCTTTGAAAGCTTCTGAAGCTGCGTATTCTGGGGCTGGCGGCGGTGGAAAGAGTCCGGAAACGCCAAGCATCAAGGATAACATGGCTGCGGGCAGGAGACGCTCAAACAGCCTTTTTCCAAGCCAAGATCAATGCCAGGCGCAGGAAAAACTTCATCCACTCGCTGCATGGATCGAGGGGTATTGCCACCACCCATGACGACAAGGAGGAAATCGTCCATAGCCATTTCGCTGGATCGTTAGGAACTAGGAAGAACCGACCACACACTATCGACTGGAGCTACATCGACATGCCTACGGTACAAGGTGGTGGCCTAGACAATCCGTTCACTGAGCAGGAAGTGTGGCAGGCGATCAAGCAATCGCCGGCAGAGAAGTCACCGGGCCCGGATGGTTTCTCAGGTGTCTTCTTCAGAAGCTGCTGGCCAACCATAAAAAGGGATGTCATGGAGGTTTTTCATCAATTCTACCATCTAGCCGGGGATAATTTCCACATGCTAAACACAGTTGTTCTGGTTCTTCTTCCTAAGAAGGATGGCGCCACTACAATTAACGACTACAGACCGATTAGCTTAGTGCACTCCGTCGCAAAACTGATCTCCAAAGTGCTCTCGCTCCGCCTAGCGACGGTGATCCAAAGCCTGATCTCCCCGGCACAGACGACGTTCCTCGGGACAAAATGCATACATGATTGCTACCTCTTTGTGCAAAACTGTGTCAAGTCACTCCACGCAAAGAAAACTCCGGCCCTGCTACTCAAATTAGACATCTCCAAGGCATTTGACAATGCCTCCTGGGACTACCTGCTTGAGCTCCTCCAACAGCTAGGTTTTAGCGCACGATGGCGCGACTGGATTGCACTACTTCTCTCCACCTCCTCGTCGAATTTTCTGCTCAATGGCGTCCCAGGGCCAAAGATAGATCACCAAAAGGGGCTGCGGCAAGGCGAGCCCCTATCACTGCTCCTTTTCATCCTAGCCATTGATCCGCTGCATAGAGTAATCAAAGCGGCGGTGGAGCACGATCTGATCACTCCTCTACCAGGTTGCGAAGTCAAGCTTAGAGTTAGTCTCTATGCGGACGATGTAGTAATCTTCGCAAACCCAAACCAGCATGAAGTGCAAACTATCATGGAGATCCTAACTAAGTTTGGCAACGCCACTAGGCTACATATCAACTCGGCCAAATCAACTACAACACTGATACGATGTGAACAAATTGATCTCTCTGAGATTCTCAGGAGTTTTGGTGGTTTCGTCGCCCATTTCCCCATTAGATATCTTGGGCTCCCGGTAACAACAACACAGCTTAGACTAGTGCACCTGCAGTTCCTTATTGATCGGATCAGAGCTCGATTAGCAGGTTGGAAAGGCCGCCTTCTCCCCCTGAGCAGCAGAAGAGTGCTGGTCCGCAGTGTGTTCAGCGCCATGCCGACCTTCGCCCTCTCAGTGTTGCGGGTTCCACCAAAATTACTCAAAGAAATCGATAAGTGTAGGAGGTGTTTCCTTTGGAAGCAGGAGGAGGAAACAACGGGGGCTAGCTACAGGGTAAATTGGCCAACAGCCTGTGCGCCAACTGAGAAGGGAGGGCTTGGCATCCTGGACCTGCAAAGTTTCAGCCGAGCACTCCGGCTACGCTGGCTATGGATTGCTTGGAAAGACCCGGACAGACCATGGGTTGGCACACCACCGCCATGCGATGACGTGGACAGAGCCCTGTTTGCTGCAGCAACAACGGTGACAATTGGAGATGGCAGAACGACGTCGTTTTGGCGATCAGCATGGCTAGGCCTTGGAACTCTTGCTCAAGGCTATCCAGCCTTGTTCAAGCACTCCCGGCGTAAAAACAGAACAGTTTCAGAAGCGCTACAAAACGAAGCATGGATCAACGACCTTGAGCACGGTGATATCAACACGATACTCCCTGATTTTCTACGGTTGCACCGAAGGATCCGAGAGGCAAACATCCTGCTAAATGAAGATGAAAGGGACCAAATTCGGTGGAACATGGAGGCGAAAGGAGAATACACAGCAAGTTTCGCTTACCAGATGCATTTTCAGGGACGGCACAATTCAGTCTTTGAAGGCATCATCTGGAAAGCCTGGGCTCCAGGGAAGATAAAGATTTTTTGCTGGCTGCTGCTGCAAAACCGAATCTGGTCCAATGACAAACTTCAGCGACGAGGCTGGCCAAATGGCTATTTCTGTCAGCTCTGCCACAGGAGCTTGGAAACAAGCAAGCACATTATCTGGGAGTGTCCCATGGCTTGGAGCATGTGGCAACATGTGGCGTCATGGCGCGGCTGCTCCACCTTCACGCCAAAGGACGAGTGGCGCCAAAAAGAACCTTTGACAATCGTCAGAAATATAATCAGCAGGGCGGCGCCGGGGGAGCGAAAAGGAGTGAAAACCATGCTTCTTGCAACATGCTGGGAAATTTGGCAGGAGAGAAATAGATGCACTTTCAAAACAAATGTCGCATCCACATCTGACATTATGAGGGATTTGAAAAGCTCGATCGAGTTATGAAGACTCGCGGGAGCAAGCTCTATTGAGAGCCCATTCAGGGATCCTCCGTGAGATTATAGGTTATGTGAGGCATCTCTTTTTATTTTTTTCTCCTTTTTATCCTTGGTCAAATGACCGTCACGCACACTGTTTTATTTATCATCATGTTCTCCCTTCTATGAATCAATGAAATAGCCAGCAATTGTTGGACATTTTCAAAAAAAAAATTAAGCCGCCTTCTTTTCAGCTTTTTCCATAAACCGCCTTTCTTATTCATTGGGGCTTCTAAACTAGTTATGAAATAACTAATTTAGAAGTCTCAACAAATCTTGGAAGCGGCTTATTTTTTAAACTAGGGAGAGGCGGTTTATTTTTTAAACCGCCCAAAAAAACTGGCCAACAGCTAACACCAATTTAGTCCAGTTGCTAGATTATTACTACTACATTTTTGCTTCCTTGGCTTACCGTACGTATTGTCGCGGTCACATGCCTGGTTGGTCTCGGCTAGTGATGTTCTCGATTTTTATTTTTATTTTGATAAAAATGTTGTCCTCGAATTCTCACGAACACAAACTCCATCCGCTAACTACTCCCTCTGTCGTCCTTATGCAGAAAAAATTGGACGCTGAAAATTTTATGATCCCAAGGCGGGTAAAAGAACAAAAATTGGACGCTGAAAATTTTTTAAAGCACGAACATTTTTTGAATCTTGAAAACATATTTTGAAGCGGCGAGAAATTTTGAAAAATCCCGAACAAATTTGGAAGCGCGAACATTTTTTGAATATGTGAACAAAAAATTGAAATTCAGTACATTTTCTGAATTTCAGAAGTTTTGTACTTTTTTGTATAACGAGAACAAATTTTGAATTTTGGGAACATTTTTTCAAAAACTGAACATTTTTTGGAAACATGAACAAAATTTAAAATTTTGTTTTTTTAAGGAAGAGAAGAAAAGAAAATCATAAACATTTTGTAAAACTACCAACATATTCTGAAAAAGAAAAATAAACTTAGAAAAGAAATTAAAACAAGAAACAAAAAACGAAAAAATGAAAAAGAAACAGAAACGAAAAAAAGAGAAATAAAAAAACAGTAGAAACCCAAAAAAGAACCAGAAAAAAACGATACAGAAAAAAAACCCGGTTCAGGGAACCTTCTGGAAGGTTCCCAAAACCGGTTTGGACGCATTATGTGTGGTCCGGCCCATTTGCGTCGCTCGCTGCACTGCCCCTGTGCGATCGCTTGACAGTTTGCCGCAGCGAGCGGCAAATAGGATTTTCCGAGAGAAACTGCCTCCTTCTTTTGTTTTGTTTGCGATCCAAGAGGGGGGCCCTCAGGAGATGTGGAGCCTGGCCCAGCGCATGGCTGACGGCCTGACCATCGGACACATACAGCGAATAACCCATGTATCATTTTTTCCAGCCAAACGATCACGTCAATCTCCAGTCCCCCAATCCATCGCTACCGATGCCGCCGCCACCGCCGCGGCCACGATGGAGGATAAATCTGCAGGCTCGTCTTCACACCCTGGTAGGTAGGGATCCCTTTGCTCTTTTTTGGATTGGATCCCGTCAGTTCGTATTGATTTTGAGATTTCTGCCCTTTCTTGCTCTACGCTGAAAAAATTGTAGTCCCCATGAGCAGGATTTCGACTGTCTCCAAGGCATTCAGATGGTCCCTCCCATATAGAAGATTTCAATTTGGGTTTTTGGATCAGGAATTCAGGATCAAAGTGGACACAAAATGATGCTTTTGTATCTGCATATGGTACAACTAATACAATGGATCTTCTGTTCATTTCTCATATTGCTTACGGAATTTAACCCATTATCCGTATTAAGCTTTGAAGATGGTTTTTGTGCTTCATAAGATACCAAAGAAGTCTTATGAAAAGAACATGTATAAGGAGGCAGTGGATGTTTTGATAATGGCCCAGGTATGCTTCCTTTATGTGATTGTTTTTGTCCTACTGTAAGAAGCATGTGCATCTTATAAATAGATATATATTGACAAAAACGATGCGAGGTCCGTAAATGTCTCAAGATAGATTCGGTTTGGCAAATTTACACATTGAAAAGAAATTATTGAATAAGTTTGATATTCATATCGTCATTGGAACCTTTACATTTACAAAGTTAGAAATAAAATAAGGTAATATATAAGGGCCCTGATTTTTGTTTCGCCCCGGGCCCCCGAAATCTCAGGACCGGCCCTGGATATAGACGTTGCGTTGATGAATCCAGCAACGATGAATGTTCATCTAATGAAACTCAAGATGAACTTAGGGTGTATCACACATGAGTTGGTCTGACTCCCGTTATCGACTACACCCTTCCTCTACCTTAGGACGAAGGGAGTAGTATGTGTATTAGTTTGACGTGCTACTTGATAATTGGAAAAGTTTTGACTTAATCTTGCTCAATAGACTCTGCGATCTATAACCCGATGACCTATGGGTTGGTTAGTTACTTTGATGTTTATTGTCAATGCATATTTGAAACACCCGAACTCGTATATGGCAGTATATATTTTGTATTTTCCTTTGATGTGCTGTGGATGGGACCGGATTCATGCTTTGTACTGGCATAAATGCATGGGGAATACATTTTACGTATACTAATTATATTGGCATCATCCTTATTAACATAATTCGTCCATGTAATTCACATCCAAAGTTGAATGGATAAATCTAGCCTTGATAGGGAAGCAGAGTTTCCGAGCCCGAGCTCAAATGAGCTCGGGTGAACAGTAAAATCGAAAACAAATAATTTAAAAAAAATCTGATTTTTTTTTGTGACAAACATTGACAAAAGTTTCAAGTGCCTGCAAAAATTTGTCATGGAATCACATTCCTAGAAGACATGGCAAAAAAAATGATACTCTAAAAATGCTACTTTCATGGAGCACTAAAATTGTTTTTTGCCACGCCGTACAGGAATGTGATTCCATGAAGAATTTTTGTAAGCACTTGGAACTTTTGTCAAAAAAAATTCACAAAAAAAATCAGATTTGTTTCTGATTTTACTGTTCATCAAGCTCATTTGAGCTCGGGAGCAGAAAGACACTTTTCCCTTGATAGATGCTTCTCTCCCACACCAAATCTTTCTAGGAAGCAAAAATAAAGTTAATTTAAAATCAATATTGAGTTCAACTTTTCATGTGTGGATGAAGAATAACATAAAAATAATATGTGTTCATACAAAAAATAATGTGGTCAGAACATATGCCTCAGAGAGGCTCATTGTTCAACCACCTTTGAGCCATGCCGAAACATTCTTTAGGCCGGTACTCTGGAGCAGTATGACCAACACCCTGTACAAATAACGAATCATGCTCTCAATCAGGTTAGAACTTGTATGGTTCCTCATGGACATGATTTTAAAAGGAAAATAAGATCACCTTCACTGTGTCAAATGTCATATTTTTTGTGTATTCTATGGTAAATCTACAGAAAAGAAAAGATGCATCCCATGTCAAAAAGAGTGGGGAGAAAGCCAGTACACAAGGTATGTGCCATGAAGTTTTTCTTATATTTGAAATAGGGAGATAGAAAGACTTAACCCAGCAGCCTGCCCACTAAGATGCCATGCCCTCCAGTCATCAACGATTGAAAAGTTCAAGGATTTTATCCATGCTTGTGTGCCAAGAAATGGTGCCTCGAGATCATGATCTCCGCTGCGCTCAGAAGTTGTTTTAGTTATGAGGTGCGCAGGAACATTTTGAGCCAATGTGATCAAGTAAAAAAATCGCATGTCCTTGTTTTTACCTATACACAAGTGCATGATAACCCCTCGTAGTAAGGTTGAGATGGTATGGTATACTGCTTGGTATATCATATGTATAGGGGAGCCCTATGTTGCATTGTACCCACTCACTGGTTGTTCCCTATTGCCAAATTAACTTTCATCAATGGTGTTCCAAATGTTGTGGATTGGAAAAAAGAATGTCATGTGTGCTCCTACATGGCATCTGTGTTAAGCTAAAAGATAAACTTTGAATCTCAACTTTTCCCCAAAATCTGATTCGGTATGGAAACTTTGAAACCGTCTAAAGAGAACCATAAACTTATGAATTAATAAGTTGTGTACACTTCGAAAATCAAAATGCAAATAAAGGCATGGATAAAGTTGCCAGTTACCAATCTTCTCCTTTTAAGCCGGTCACCCCTCGCTTTGACCTCCCACTGTTAGCAAACTTTTGCATGGTATGTATCTCGCAACCATGCAAGTGAAACTAGTTTTATTGGATATCATGTCAGTGCAAACCAATTTGATGTCAATTGATGCTATAAAAGTGTCTGGTGTATTTAGATGTTTTAAAATTTGCATGAGTAAAGATAAACTTGATGCAAAGTCCAGGCTTCAAAAGGTGATGGTTTTCATTACATTTTTCTACTTCTACAACAATTTTTTTACCCTATACTATGTTCAATTTTAGATCTAAAGAAGTTAAAACTATATAATGATACATTTGAATGCATACTCTGTGAAATAAGTTTCATGTAGAACACATAGTATGTACCTCCTTGATCCCAAGAGCTTTTCTAGTCATGTTGTTGTTCATCCAAAAGTAAGCTAGATAGTAACCATATGTCTGCAGTTTAGAAAAGAATTCCAGATAAGTTTTTGCTATGAGAAAAGCATCATATGACATTTTTCAGGTTCATCGATTCATCATAATACGTATATCGAATTGACACCCCATGGATGAAGAGAGACTAACAAGACAATCTACAGTTGGACGTGCAGGTGGCTTGTTTAACTTGGTGGATTCTTCCAACAAAAACTTTCTTCTTGAAGCATCATCTATGGTGTTTGGCGCAACAACATCACATTTTTTGTACAAGATGTGCTCAATTGAAATATCAGAAATGAGCTGTGATAGAAGAGAAGTGCATTAGAAGATGTTGGCAATACCATAGTTCACAACAACAAAGCAATACATGAATCTTACACTTTCTTTTGCGAGGAATGAATCTTACATTGTTGATACTATGCAGCACTTCAACACACATTTCACTCACATGGTTAACATAATCTCATTTGCAGTCCTTCACTACAGTCTTCACAAAAGGAAACCATGCTATAACTTCTTAGATTGAAGCACACTGCAAAAATTTGTTGAAGCATGCAAATGTGCCATCACCTCATATATTTCATCAGATATTATCCCAAAGCCATGAGCACTTGGAACTTTGTAATTTTCATCAAACTTTGGATCTGTTATAGGGTTGCCAACCATATATCCCTAAAAATAATTGCATTAACATTGCAAAAGAAAAAAATACATGATCTCACTCTCTTTTTCATTTTGTTGCCATTATCGATATTAAATGTTCAAAGGATAGATAATAACTTGCCTTGAGATTGATGGTAGGTTGCTGCCCCATGTCAATTCCTGGAGGATATTAGAATCAAGAGTTAAGTCCACATTGCCCCCCTCAACTTTGGTTGAAGTTTGAAATTACCCTCCTCGGTTCATACAACAACTCTAGAAAAATGTCATGATACATCCCCCCCTTCATGTTTTACCAGTTTTGTCCTATGTGGCGGCGAAGACATCATCACCATGTCATGTGCTCTCTCCTCTTTGTCTATGTTAGAATATGAGGCAGCAAGATAAAAATGTTACTTTATCATAAAAGTGTGCAAATAGTTACAAATTTAAACCATCGACTCAATAAATTGTGTTAGTTTTTCTATCATTTTTTTTATTTTCTCAATTGCTTGGAAAATTTCATCCAAACTTCGAGGTAGAAATCTTGAACAATATGTGTTTTAAATAGTTTCTCTAAGAGAGCTTAAATTTTAGTAATTGACTTAGAGAATCATGTGTAATATTCTGTAGTACTCTGAATGGTTTGAAATTTTGATCCAAATTTGAGGTGCCGTTTTAACATATTTTTTCTCATCAACTATTTTTCAAAATTAATTGAGCCTTCTGCCCGGTGAATTATTTTTCTCTTTTGTAAACTAAAACTTATAGGTCGTATGAAATATGTTCCAAAAGTTTCAATTCTGTGAGATTTTTTTATAATGAAGAGAGAAGATGTCGTGACGATCAAGATGTGGCTTCCATGCAGGCAACACCAGTGGAAACTGGAGGAGGGTTATAATGTGGGGCATATTTTGATGGTCTTGCACACAATGTTAGTAATCTGAGCTCCATGAACAGTTGAGGAGGAGGGACCCATGGACTTTATCTCTTGAATCAAATTCAGAGTTTTATAACTTGAAATTTTGCGGAAAGACATGATTTTCTAGTTCCTTTCGAACCCTTTGTCGTACTACATTCTGGAGTGTGCATAGAAGTGCAATGTTCTAAAGAGTTACTCCCTCTGTAAACAAATATAAGACGTTTTAGATCAGGGAGTAACAATTATACCTTCTGAAATGCCTTGTGCAATAAGTGGAATCACCTTTCCAGCATATGAATCTCCACCAATGTAGAAAGGATTTGAGAGGAATTGCGGATGATCCGTGAACCACTGTACATAACCATGCATAGAGCGGACAATAATCAACGCTCGGACGTTCTCCATGCAAAACAATATGACGGTACGGCATCAGCGATGCCTCTCATCACCTTATTCAGAAATATTTGGACTTGCGAAGATGATGAGTAGTCCCCAACATCGTAGCCTTTGGGATCACGAGCGAACGAAAAACCGGAACCGACCGGTGAATCCAACAAGAGTATGTTTGCCATCTGATCGAGAATTGTCGTTAGTAAACCATAAAATTGACCAAAAAGAAAATTCATTAGGACGAACATCTCAGTTACATGAATGATCATCAATAATCTCACCTTTGTCCATGAATATGGGTTATACACCAACTCCGGCAAACCGCCACTATACGGTGCCAACACAAACTTGAGAGGACCTACGGTGCAAAACAATGATGGATAGATGTATATGAGCAGCAACTACGTGGTATAGTACGCATGTCAGAAAGTGGAAGCCGGCTTGGTGAACTGACCAATTTCAAAGGCCAGGCCCATGATGACCGAGCAGCGGGGCCCACCAGTGAGCCACAGGAGCAGAGGGTCGGTGCCGGGGCTCCTCTCCGACTCGACGAAGTAGTAGAAGAGCTCCGCCCCGGTCTCCTCCTCCACGCCCACGTACCTGCATCGCACGGCCACTCCGGCCATGAGTCCGGCGCCATTTCAACCAAGCTTTTAGTTGTGGAGGTACAACGCCTAGAGCTTACCCTGTTTCAAGGTTGAAGGGCAGAGGCCCATCGAATCCTGGCAGGTGCGTCACCGCCGCCGTGGCCGGGCGTGAGAGCGGCAGGAGCAGGAGGACGGGAACGAGATGCAGCAGCAGCGGCGGCAGCGACAAGAAGTGGCGTTGCCCGGCGGTACGCACCCGGAGAAGCTTCAAGGACACTCTCTCTCTCTCTCTCTCTCTCTCTC
>NC_041386.1:564279062-564321857 GCF_002162155.2 Triticum dicoccoides
TCTCTCTCTCTTCCTTTCTTTGGGCCTCTGGGCACGTAGCCGTGCCTGTACTGCTGCCTGCTGCTCGAATCCATTTGGATGCGTGGAAGGTATTGTCACGTGGAAATGGTTGGCATGTCACCTTCTTTTCGAAAAGGAAAGCTCGCCTGCTCACTAATTGACGTCGACAGGAGAATGTTTTCTCGACCAGAATACTCCTATATACGTAACATGTAGAGATGAAAAAACAGTACATATATACGCTACAGAGAAAGGGTGAAGCAGGATATTCAAGCTCACTGTGGACAAATCAGAATTCAGCTTCTTATTACAAACCGGGCTAATTCCCTTTTTGTTTAGTCACATGATGGAAATGCAAGATTTTGTACGAGTACAGGGAACAGGGAAGGGAAAGAGCGAATCCCCATTGTACATACACAAAGTATTTCCTCCGTCTTAGAATGTAAGACCATTTTTTACATCATTATAGTGTCAGAAATGATCTTATATTGTGAGAAGGAGGGAGTAACTATCTTAGAGGCATCTCTAACTGAGTTTAACTCCTTAAACGCCTTTTCAAACTTGAACTCAATTTTTTATTGAAAAAGAAACTCCTAGAATCCGACGAGTTTAAAAAACATGGGCCTAGGTCTCGTCCTATTTTTGCCAATTATGACAACTTTTATCTTAACTTTGCTTTTTTAGCTCTGAGCGAGCTTGTACCGTATCGCAGACTTTTTGGATATTTGCTTAATAAGATGGCGGCATGCATCATTATGATGAAGAGGATGAGGATAATCCTCCGCTTCTAAAATAAATATGCCCCCCGCGCCCTATTTCGACTCAACACTAGATGCCTCTTTGTTGAACCCTTGTTGAAGTCAATAAGAATATGGTTGATCTCTACTCCCATCTGGCAAGTGCCACTAGCTAGCAAATCTCAACAACATTTTTCCTATTTTCCCAAGGAAAAAACTCTGAAAAACCTATTGCAAACCTATTTATAAGACTGATAGGTCGTGGTCGTGGCGTTTAGGTTGATGGAATCAAGAATCCTGAGGATCTGGTCGAGGGCGCTCTTGTCCTTGAGGATGCCCATGTGCGAGACCTTGGGCAGCTCCACCACCTCGAGGACCTGCGCCGGCGAGTCGGACCAGGCCTTGATCGGTCCCATGAGGCTGGCGAGGTTCACCGTCCCGTCGCCGTCACCGTACACCACATTGACGGGCCCCGCGTCGAACCCCTCGTCCCCGAACACGAGGCTCTCCACGGTGTCGACGCCGGTGCCCACGAGGCACGTGACCGGCACGCCCGGCTCCGGCAGGACCTCGCCGAGCGGCCGTATCCGCGCCCGGTACGGCTCCACCCCATCGGCGAACCCAATGTCGTTGAGGAACTGTGTGACGTTCTTGGCGGAGTAGGTCCGGTTGTGGCGCTCCGACACGACGAGCGTGGTGTTGCCGAAGACCTTGGGCGTGGGCAGCAGCCAGAGGTTGCTCTCGGAGCTGCGCTGCTCGTCGCGGATGAGGGAGGGGTCGACGAAGGGCACGCCGAGGGTGTTGCCGAAGGCGAAGGTGAGCATCTCCTGCACGGAGCCGCCCTACGGCGCGGACAGCGTCACCAGCCGCTTCACGTGCGCCGCGCGCCAGGCGGGCGGGGCGCGCACCAGGAACTGCAGCGCGTAGAGCCCGCCGAGGCTGTGCGCCATGAGGATCGCCGGCCTCCCGCCGTTGGCCGCGCACGCGGACTCCACCAGCAGCCGGAGGCGCTCCAGGTACGCGCTGCCCACCTGCGAAGGGTGCCCCGGCGCGGCCAGGCCGTAGCGGAAGTCGTAGGGCGCGCCGAAGAGGTCGCGCCCCTCCTCGTACCCGGCCTTCTCCAGCGTGCTCGCGAGGACGTCCATGTACCCCGTCAGGACCCTGCATAACAGTTTTCGCAACGACGTCATTGCCATTGCTGCATTGCGACATCCGCATCATTTTTCTTTACTTCTTAAAAAGAACATAAGGTTTTCATTTCATCTTTTTTCCCATCACCCCTTCATCCAACTTTCCATGCATAATTTACTTACTTTATGAACCAATTCCATTTTAATTTACTTATCAAACTTCTAATTGAAATATAATGTAATTCATGTCAGAATTTGATGAACATTTATTTACACAATTAGCATTATTACTGACAGGTAAATGACAAGCTAAAGTATTTAAATATTTATATTCCGTTGCGGCCTTGTTCTATAGTTGACATATAAATAGATAGAAGAAGAAGACGATCTTGATTACTTGAGGGTTGGGTCGAGGTAGCGGAGGGTGGAGGTGGAGCCGAAGTCGTCGACCCTGGTCAGCACGCCGGGCGCGTTGCGGTAGTCGTCGGCGTCGCGGTCGTAGTAGAGCATCATGCGCTCGGCGAAGCAGCGGGTGAGGGACGCGACGACGACGGACGGCTCGAACCACATGCGGAACCAGCCGCCGCGGCCGCGCACCAGCGGCCACACCCGGCAGGTCAGGCTCGACGGCCTGTAGTCGTCCGTCAGCCGCGCCTCCAGCTGGTTGCCGCCGGAGCCCGGGATGAGCACCACCGGGTGCAGCAGCTGCCCGCCCGCCGACGACGCGCTCAGCGACAGCATGGTGGTGACCACGGCCGCAGCCAGCAGCACGACCATACGTGGCGGATTTCTCCCCATGGCGAGTGTATGTATGATCGGATTTGGGGTTTTCTTGCTTGTCTCTTTGCTTGTTTTGGGATTTGGTGGTCGCTGTATTGTGTGGCGATGCTTGTGTCTTGGGATCGACGGATGGCTTGGAGAGTTGGAGTGGCTACAAAGGCAGGGCGCGCGTACGGTGGAAATGGTAGTTACGTCGTCCTTGGAGCGGTCGGTAGTCTGGCGTGCGCTGTGAATCTGCGATCAATTCGCGTCTAGCTACTTACTGCTTAATCACGCCCAGTACTGCGTAGCCGCGTAGCGTTCCTTGGTAGCCTACCTGCGATTTAAGTGGGGACAGTGACCAGACACTCACTGCACAGGCTGCGTTGCTGCTACTTGTTACTATGCGCCGTGCAATCGATTGCTCTGTTCATACGCACCCAGCTTCGAGCATCTCTACCCCTCGCACTAAATAACTTAACCCCTTTCTAGTCTTTTCCGCAAAAAATTAGCGCCCCAAAACTTGACAAGTTTTTTTCTTCAGAAAACTACCAATCTATTCATATTAGCGCCTGGTCGGTCTCGGCTAGTGATGTCCTCGATTTTTATTTTTATTTTGATAAAAATGATCTCCTCGAGTTCTCACGAACACAAACTCCATCCGCTAACTACTCCCTCTGTCGTCCTTCTGCGGATTTGTTTTAAGTTGCTACCGCTGTCATATAAACCCTCCCAAGGCATTTTAGAGCATACCGGGTACTTCAAACCGGGCCATATACAGAAAAAATTGGACGGCCTTCCGATGATGTAAAACTGAAAATTTTATGATCCCAAGGCGGGGAAAAGAACAAAAACTCCACAGTTTCTCACTACTACTTGACACGCAGCAAGTGAGCGTAGCACTCAAATTAATCGGATGCATCAGTCCGCCAACTGTATTCAAGCACATTGTCACCTACGGAATTTTCTAGCTAGTGAATACACCGGCATCTATGCTGTCGGCGCGCGTTAAGCGGCCGCGACAGCGCCGAGCCTGCGCGCGGTCCTGGCCGTGGACCCGATGGCGCAGCTCGTGCGCTTGCGCTCGTCCATCATCACACGTCCACCGATGAGATCCCGCTGCTTCATGCCGCTGAACTTCTTTTGTCCCCTCCAGCCAGCACTTGCTCCAAAACGATACCCTCAGGAGGGAGAACGACATAAAAAACGTCGTCATCGTCCGATCCGGTAGACCTAGATCTAGGGTTTCCTCCGGAACCTCTCGATCAGGTTGACGCGACCTGCAAAGACGATGCCTCGATAAGGGAACGACGTCCGAGACGCCGCCATCGTCCGCCAAGACTGTAGTCAGGCACGATTTTCACCGGAAGCGTCCCGATCTCGCGGCTGGCTGGAACCGAACGGAGCCTCGCCACGAAGACGAACGGCGTCATCGGTAATCCGGCGAACGTCAGAATATCCAGCGAACGTCAGAGGCATGAAAAATCGAACATTTTTATGCTTCCTCAAAGATATCAAGTTTAGTTGACGAGTATGACAAATCCGTATAAATTAACTTTTAAACTAAATTTATCATCATCACACCCATATAAATTGTCATGAAAACTTCATAGTTTCCCACTACTTGACACGCAAGGAGTGTCGCTGAGCATGTCCGCCCGGCCGGCAAGGTTGGCGAGCCCATGGCGACGGTCAAGAAAGCCGATAACCTTGAAATATTATTGATAATCCCCAAGGCCGGGAAAAGAACAAAAACTTCATAGTTTCCCACTACTTGACACGCAGCAAGTGAGCGTAGCACTCAGAATCGGACACATCAGGCCGCCAACTATATTCAAGCACACCGACATCTATGCCGTCGACGGCGCAGCTCCTGCTCCTCGGGCCCAGCGCCCGCGCCGCGGCGCCGTCGTCGAGCCCGAACTCGCACGGGCGGTCCTCGTCGATCCTCCCGATGGCCACGCTCTGGCTCCGCGGCCCGACGCCGGCGGGCCTGACGAGCTCACGCACATCGGCGTCGTCGCCGTCGCCGCCCGCCGAGTGGTGGAAGTGGAACCCGTGGCTCCGGCTCCGGGACACGGCCGCTATGCCCACCGGCCCGCGCTCCGCCGCGCAGGCCGCCATCCGGCTGACGTAGAGGTAGCGCGCGCGGAACGGCGCCCGCACGCACCGCCCCAGCATGGCCAGCGCGCGCACGCCCCTGCTCGCCGCCGCCGCGGACATGTCTGATCGATGGCAACGCCTTTGCTGTTTCTTAGCGCTGGGGAGACGACGCCACTGGCTTCGCGACGTCCTACGAATTGCAGTTGCAGTGCTTGTGCTTGTAGCTGAGGCTATATATGAGCTGGTCGGCGGCTCGTTCTGGGCGACGCGTCGTATGTGGAGGGCTGGTTGCGGAGCACGCGAGGTCTGACTCGCTTCGTCATCTGTTCTGCTGCGGGACTTCGGTTGGGTTTGGCCGGTTCAAATCGGACGTGCTACGTGGACGTCGCGTTGATGAGTCCAGCGACGATGAATGCTCATCTAGCGAAAGTCAAGATGAACTTAAGGCGTATTGCTACTAGATCATTTGAAAAGTTTTGAACAAATGACTTGGTCGGTTATTTTAGTGTTATTGCGTTCGAGATGCTGTGATTAAAGTTGGTCGGAAGCAATCCAAGTTCATGGTGTGGCTGCGCTTACTGATTTTTATTAGATGGTGCTCCGAGTGTTGATGCAGAATCGAAGATTTGATTTCTAGATACTGCGTAGAATGTAAATATATTCATTAAGATTCAAATCATGTGAGAAGTGCCAGCAGATCAAATAAAAGTAATCTTAACATAAGAGTTTTAACATTCCACAAGTAAATGCAACAAGATTTTAAATCCACTTTAAAATATACTAATGCGTGTTGCCTGCAGGGAGGCTCTCAATTGGCAGTTCACACAGGAGATGTTAGAGTATCTACAGTCAGACTTGCCAAATTCAATCCCTCAAACGTCCGTGGACGCGTCCGGGCGCATCTGTAGGCCTTGACCGGACATCCCTCGAATAATGTAATCCACATTCAGACACCTCAACTGCCATATCTCAAATCCATACAAACTCATGCAACTACATCGACGCACATGCCTCGTTCGGCTACTCCATCACACTACACTAAACATGCCATCGGATTACCAAAATTTGGCATGTTTGGCTATGATGGAGTTCATCCAAGGCTGCCCTTGCCCTTCCTGGTGCCCTTGTCGTCCTTCTCGCGGAAGTACCCGTCGAAGACGCAGTACGGATCGAGCCGAATCTGCTCGTCATCGGAGCTGTCCTCCTTCTCCTCCTTCGGTGGCAGTCTGGCCATGGCACGGACCGCCTGATTCTGCTCTCGGGCGAGGGCGCACATGTTCCTCTTCTGTCGTTTCTTCACAATACGGGGCGGATGGTTTCTCCTTTCACTACAGGAATCAGGCACTTTGTCGTCCGCCAGCAGACGGCAACATGTCCAACTGAATAGGCTACGGCGAAGGGCTCTTTGCCGTCTGCTGATGGACGACAACTATGAAACGCTCTTTGCCGTCCGCCAAAGAGCCCGGACATCATACGTGGCAGGTTAGGTCCGTCAAGGGGCTGACGGACGGCAAAGACAAATGCACATTTGCCGTCTGCCAGCGGATGGCATCGTAGCGAAATAGGCCAGCCCCCAGGTGCTGCCATGTGTCAAGCTATGCCGTCCGCTGGCAGACGGCAAAGGTGCAACGCTCTTTGCTGTCCGCCAACAGACGACAAAGTAACCAAATAGGCCAGCCAGTGTCTCAGGTTGCACAGGTAGCTGTCACGTGGCAGCTTTGCCGTCCGCTGGCTGATGGCAAAGGTTAGGTCTTTGTCGTCTGACAGCAGACGGCAAAGCTCCTGTATAGCCCATGTTTTTTCTATTTTTTGTTATATCCTTGCATTTTCAAAAGACATAAATTATATGGCGGATGAGCTCGCCTGCTCCTGGTATGCGGACGAATGGAACAAGGTCGCGTGACAGCTAGCAGTTATGACTGATTGGAATACATGTTCGTAGTATTAGCGCAGGAGACGGCAGACATACCGGGACCGCATGATGTACTGGTGGTACAGGTCCTACCGAACAAGGTGTTCCATCCACGAATCACGGCGTCAGTCCAACAAGTGGTGGGGCCATTTAATACGACATCACAGGGTCGATTTGTGTTGTCGAACAGTAGCCATGGCGGCCTTGGCGGCTGACTGGAGTTCCTATCAGATCCGATCGACAGGCATGGTTTATGATCATCCCTACTAGATTGGAGCATTAAGCATCTGTTGTATCCTGAAAAGGGTCGCCCCAATCCCTATGAACAGGTTCGCCGTCCCAGCCATGTACGGCGATGTGTTCTCAGTGGCCATCCAGCCGACACTAGATCTGGTTGAAGCTGAGGGAGGAGCAGTGGATGTGTTCGCGCCTCTCCAACAGGACCTAAACACGCTGTGCGATACAAGCAGCTTATCGCCGCCGGACTCTGAACAGTCCACTGGCTAGGACCGCAAGCTCCTGGTTGGACATGGAGGTGATTTCATTGCTCTGCACTTTCATCGAATTCGTTCAGTAAATAAAAATATTTTTGGCAGTTTGAACTATTGCAGTCAGAAATTCATGCTCTCTGATAACACACCCATATTCTGTGATTGTGGTTAACTGCAAACAAAAGCTATGTGATGCAGGGTGCATGTTGGATGGGCTCCTGCGAAGCGACCGCCTTGTTCAGGCAGAGTGTGTGCCCTTGAGAAGACAACCAGGGGGTTCGCCGAGAAGAAGAATGACACTGTTGTTGCACGTGTTGTCAGAAGTACGTTCGACTCATTAGATGAGGCGACTACTAGAATTTGTACTTGTGGGTATTTGGGTTTGAAATTAGGTAAGGCTAGAGAAAAGTTAACTTTAAAAAGACAAAGTGCATTCAGGGGATAGTCCGATAGTGTGTGTGTGCTCGGTACAGCCTGACTTGGTTCGGTTAATCATTATGTCCGCGCACTGGCTGAAAAAATAAGTTGTGCTAAAACTGGTTTATAATTACAGGGTAAGCCAACAGGGAGCAACACAAGATCATGCCAGTGCGAGGGTCCAGGCGTGATTCATCTACTCAGATCGGAGGACAACAGCTGAGACATAAGCGACTACAGGGCCAAGCCATTTCGAATGATTATTACCAGAAATGATCTCACACTTTGAGGCATACAAACTACAACTAACCTGGCATGAAATGCAAAAGAACTACGACCAGGCAATGGAGTTGTTGAGGACAAATGGAATGGCAGCGTCAGTCCATGTGCTGCAGTTCAAGGACGACAAGCTATACCCAGATGGAACCCCTAGCCGGCGGAACTTGATGGATCCAAGTTTTGCGATACATGCTACATTGTCGGCTATGACCTTGTTTATTTTATTTGGGTAAGTAAAATGTACTAACCCGCATTTTGCTGTCTGTGTGAAAAAACTGAAGGATGAATTCATGTACGACCAAAAGAAGCCTCATTGGCGGGATTTCGGGATGTTCAACAAGCAAAAACTGGACTACAACCTTCAGGAATGCAAAAAAGGTAAACCAAAAATAATATGTTGGCGAAGATTGATAGCCATGCAACGGTAAGGGGCGGCTTTTTAGAGCATCTGTGCTCAATGGGATATTTTGCAGGCTCGTCTTGATCGCAAAGAGGCTAATTGGAAAAAATAATTACAAACCACCCCAGCCAAGCAGGTGGGCTGGCATCTGGCAAAAGCTTATATTTCTGACATTGGAACCTTTGACAAGCATGCTTTGGAAGAGCAGTGATTGACACAGGTGTCCAGCCAGCATGAATTAATGTTGGCAACTAGGGGGTCGTCTTTTGAACCTGCCTGATTTTGCCAATCAGGTTACAAATGCATGCATGATCACATTCTGCAGAAGAGACTTTGCAACCATGTGTTCAAATACTACGGCTTTAGATGGCTGCATTCTGTAGACGATGTTGACACCCCAGATGGTGACATTTTAAAACTGATAAAGGTGCCAAAGGCTTGACACATGGGTAAAAACATTTTGAAACTGAGTAGTTGCCAAACATGTATTCAGAAATTACACCTTAATATTTGGAATCCTTGGTCGGCAACAAATTGTCCAAGCTCGTCGCGCAGCTGAAAAATCTCTAGCGAAGTGGCTTCCATATGCAAGATTTTTCTGCAAACCCGAAAAACATTGGGCTCCTTAAATTATATTTTTGCGGGGTCCTTAAAATATTCTTTTGTGGGCGGAACACCATCGACGAGCGGTTGCCGTCCGTTTTCAGCGAACAAGCACCATGGGTACACGACGGTGCGATCTAAGCACATTATCAAATTTGTAGGTGTAGCAATTTATTTCGTCAAAAAGGTGGCTTTGAGTTGATCCGTATATTCATTTTGTCATACTCCATTGAATAATAATAAAAATGGTTTTGTGCATACTTGATACAGAGGTTGGAAGTTATCCTCCTTTTCAAAAAGAAAAAAAAAATTGGCCCGGATTTGTGTTCGTCGTTTTGGTGTGGCTAGGGTTCTTTTTTGAATTTGGGGACCTGTCTAGGGTTTCTCTCTCCCTCCCCTATCCCTTGGCGGTTAGGGTAAACACACTCCTCCAAGCTTCGTCGGCGAGCCCGTGGGTTCATCTCCCCCTCTGTCGGCTGCTCCGGCGGCGGGTGGCATGGAGGGGAATCCCGGTGTCTCTGCTCCGGTTAGTAGTTAGGTTAGGGTTTTTTAGTCCTCGTAGGTGCGGCACTTAGACGGATGGCGGTGCTTCTTCTTCGAGTTTTTCTTCCGGGCTCCAATCCTCTTCGAGTTCGTTCATCTGGACGTAGTCGACGGAGCTCCGACGTAAATTCCTGTTGTCTCCTTTGGGCGGTGAGGTTAGGGCTTCTCGTCATGTGACGAGATTTGGTGTAAGATGTTTCAGATATATTCAGGGGTTCAACGACGACGACTGCGGCTCCAGGGCGTTGGTCCTTAGGGGCACGTGCAAGAAGACTTTCCGGTTGTCATCGACAAGGTCAAGCCGCCTCCGATAGGCAAGCGACGACAGCGACACGTCTGCAGCTCGTTCTGACGGTGGCAGTGGTTGTTCGGTGGTCTCAAAATCTTGATATTATTATGTTTGAGGTGTTTTGTACCTCCGATGAAGTTTAATAATAGATCTGAATTATTTTCAGAAAAATAATTTGAGGGATCATTGTATGAAGCATGTGGGATCAGCTGGCCTGGCTGAAATATCAGCGCGTGATGTGGACTGAGCCAACCCCATCCAACTAGCACGTTGCTGCCCCTGGACAGGATAACGTTATGTGCCCTTTCTACCGTCGGGACGAGCCATTGGCACAATTTGACACAGGTCCCATCCGCCGTCTGCTGCTAGGGCAGACACAAACGGCCGTCTGCTATAGACCTGTGTGCGCCCGTGACCTGATCCTGTACGACTGACAATATTAGAATTGGTCTGCATCCCTATGCAAATGAATGGCCGGCGATTCCATGGGCAAGCGCGCTCGTCCACGCCAATGGATTTCCGTATATATATATATATATATATATATATATATATATATATATATATATATATATATATATAACACTATTCTGATCACGGGATTAGAATAATATTCTGATCACAACATAAATTTCCTGAGTTACATGCCTGAACTTCTCTCTGTGGGAACCCGACCTTTGGGTTATCTTCTCAACCACTAATGCAGAACCGGGCAATAGCACCGGTTAGTAAGGCCCTTTAGTGCCGGTTCGGTAACCGGCACTAAAGTGTGGGCACTAAAGCCCCCCCTTTAGTAACGGTTCAGCACGAACCGGTGCTAAAGGGCAACCACGTGGCACGAGCCAGCTCCGGGGGCAGGGAGCCCTTTATTACCGGTTGGTGACACCAACCGGTATTAAAAGGTTGGGGGATTTTGGGTTTATGATTTCTTTTTCATTTAATTTTGTGTTTTCCATTTAATTTTTTTGTTTGCTGCTATTTTACGATACTACATATTGTATACGTTATGCATATATAAAAATAGAATTTCTAGTAGAACTGATCATATATATATAGGTAAAACTGTGTCTACCATAGCTTGCCACAGAACTAGTTAAATGTCCCTAAACTTTTAGTGGTTCAAAAGTTATCAAAAAATATGAAATAAATATGGGAGCATCTCTCTAATGTAATAAGATGATCCAACAGAGGGATTGTCAAAATAAGCATCTATGTGTCCTCGACAAAAATAATAAGCATTTCAGCTCACTGCGACATAAATATATACTGAACTATTTGTTTTTTTTGTCCAGGACACATACAATCATATTTTTTTAATCCCTTCGTTGGATCATGTTATATTATAGGTGTGTTGTTTCAGTATTTTTTTCAGAATTTTTGAGAACTTTTGCACCGTTGAAACCCTTAACTACTTCTGTGGCAAACACTTGTAGAAAATCCTACTCCTATATATATATCATCAAATGTCTCACAACCATCATTAATTAACACATATATACACACATGTATACACACACACACACACACACACACACACACACACACAATTTTTCCTAATTGGTGCCTTCGGAGCATGACGACAATTGGAAGTGGTTCATGGGGCGGTAGCGGGTAATAGTATTCTCCTTTGGGATCTATGACCTGGTCAAGCAAAAATCCCGCTATTTCCTCTTGAATTGCTTCTATGCACTCCTCTGCTAGGAGCTGCTCCCGCACCTCTCTGAACTGTTAAGAAGGAGATCAATATGCGTGTGTATTAGTTGTGTGACTAGATATCGATAATGGTGTAAAAATTGTGAATAGTATTCTGACAAACGTACCTAGTCCTGTCTTTGAGATCTGCTCCATTCGGACGCCTTCATGCGAATGTTCTCGCAAATGTAGTATGCACATAGATTATTCCCCAGCGTCTGCTTCAGGGCCTTTACGAGAATGAAATTTGATCATATAATAATTAATCAAGCATGATAATTAAAGCGTCGCGTCCCTGAAGGTAGCACCTTCCAGTGCCAGCCCGGCGGAGCCCAGTCCCAGACATGGGTCCTCTGAAGCAGGACGTCATCGTGAACGGGTCGACAGTGAGAATGCGGGCCGGGCATCATCGACAACAAATACTATATGCCGCAAAAGTAAATTAACATTTTTTAAATGATGGATTGTGATTTCATATATGCAAATTCTAAATTTTATAACTAAAAATATAAGAAACTAAAAAAACATCGATCATCGTCTAACAATTTGAAATTAATCTAATTCATCTAGCTAAAACTAACATTTCCAAAATTTCTAACAGTTCTATATAACTAACATTTCTATAAAAAATAGAAAAAACCTTTGACATTATATATATTATAACTAACATTTCTATATACTATTTGACATTAATCTAATCTAATTAATTAATTCATCTAAAACTTTGTATGAAAAACAGAAAAACAGAAAAAACTAAAAACTAAAAACAGAAAAATTGTGTGTGTGTGCGCGTGTAGTGTGTGTGTGTGTGTGCGCGCGCACGCGTGTAGTGTGTGTGTGTGCAGTAGCTACGGCCGGCGCCGGCGGCGCGGTGGCTTTGATCGATTGGAGGGAGGAGAGGGGCCGGGGGAGGGGCTCACAGCGCGCGCGGGCGAGGTCGAGGCGACGGCGACGGCGAGGCGAGGTCGATCCAAGGCGACGGTGACGGCGAGGCGAGTGGACGGCGACGGGCCAGTGCGGCCACGGGGACGAGCCAGCGACGGGGGCGGTGCGGAGTCGACGGGGACGACGCGACGAGGACGGGGGCGTCGCGGAGTCGACGGGGACGTCGCGACAGGGCGGCGACGGCGCGGGACGGGGTGGCGGCAGAGAGAAGTGGGAGATGAGAAACTGAATTTTTTCGAAGTGTTTGTTATATAGGGGACACCTTTAGCCGAAAAAATTATGGTATATGGGTGAAATTATGATACCATGCCAACTTTCAACCTTTTCGAAATTCATTTGAAGTTTTTTTCAATTTAGCTGAAAAAATCAGTAAATGCATGAAAGAATTTGTTTGCACATAAAATTTCTTCGCGTTTCAAATGCCAAAACACATAACTACCCCTAAATATTACAGAGATTCCATCCTGGGTGTGAAGCACAGAAGAAAGTGATGATATATAGTGAAGCCGATCACATCCCAGATCTTTGGGTGTGAAACTTTTTCTTCGCGTGTGTCCCTTTGCGCCGTAACCATGGAAAATCTTCATCATTTATTGGGATGCTCAGGTCAATATTCACTATGAATGAAGCAATTTCATCAAACTTTTCAAATCCTCATACTCACCGCGGTAGAGGATGCAATCATTAGGACATGCATGTATCTTCTGCACCTCTAACCCTAGAGGGCAGACAGCCTTCTTTGCTTCGTATGTACTCTCGGGCAATTCGTTGTCCTTTGGAAGCATATTCTTTATCATTACCAGCAACTTTCCAAATCCCTTGTCAGATACACCATTCTCTGCCTTCTATTGCAGCAATTCCAGTGTGGTGCCCAGCTTTTTTTTGTCCCCTACGCAATTCGGGTACAACAATTTTTTGTGATCCTCTAACATGCGCCGCAACTTCTTCTTCTCCAAATCACTTGCGCAGTTTCTCTTTGCATCGGCAATGGCCCGACCTAGATAATCAATGGGCTCATCTGATGCCTCTTCTTCAGCTTCTTCCCGCATTGCCGGCTCAGCTTCTTCCCGCATTACCGGCTCAGCTTCTTCCCTCATTGTTGTATCATCGTATTCAGGGAACCCATGGCCAGGATAGCTGTCGTCGTCCTCTTCTTCTTCATTGTGTTCCATCATAACCCCTCTTTCTCCGTACTTGGTCCAAACATTATAGTGGGGCATGAAACCGGACTCAAACAGGTGGACATGAATGGTTCTTGACATAGAGTAATTGTGACCATTCTTACAGCCAGCACATGGGCAAGGCATAAAACCATCCGCCCGCTTGTTTGCCTCAGCCGCAAGCAGAAAAGTATGCATGCCATTAATGAACTCGGGAGAGCATCAGTCATCGTACATCCATTGCCAGCTCATCTTCAATACACAACACCGAAAACACCAAATTAATACAATACATAAAGTTCATACAACACTTAAATGCAACAAACAAATAACTCTCTAGCTAAAGAATTTAAATGCAACAACAAATGCGATCAAGATTGCAACTAAGGTAACAATTGATCCAACAGCATAATGATACCAAGCCTCACTATGAATGGCATATTTTCTAATCTTTTTAATCTTCAAGCGCATTTTCTCCATCTTAATCTTGTGATCATCGACGACATCGACAACATGAAACTCCAATTCCATCTTCTCCCCCTCAATTCTTTTCAATTTTTCTTTCAAATCCTCGTTTTCTGTTTCAACTAAATTTAACCTCTTGACAATAGGGTCGGTTGGAATTTCCGGTTCAACTACCTCCTACATACAAATATCTATGTCAGCTTGATGGGCATAATTTGTCATAAACACGAAATGCAACAAATAGTTTTAAAAGAGAATATACCACATCTGAATCATAACAAGGACGAGGGCCGACGGGGACGGATATCAAAACCATGGCACTATGTATAACAAACAACGTACGGGTAAGATAATTATACGAGTAACTATATATCCAAATCACACACACATCAATTTTTGATATAAAATTTCATGAACAAGAGGCTCACCACAAGGTGCTGCCGACGACGGGACGGTGCGGGCGATCGACGGTGGTTACGACGGAGATTTAGAAGGCACTAAGTAAATCACACCTACATATGCAAACTAAGTGTTATTTTGACCTCAATTTGCATATAAATCAAATACTACCACATATAATTCCTCCCAAATTACGAAAACCCACAATTAATCACTATATAAGCCGATGCAAGAGCTAATCTAGCAATGAGAGATGAAAGGACAAAGTTGCTAACCTTTGTGATCATTTGAATGGATGGGGGCTGCAAATCTTGACAAATTTGGGGCAAATTTTGTGATGAAGTCGGAAGGAAGAAGGGAAGAACAGAGGAGAGGGAGAGTGGAAAGGGGGAAGAACAGAGTGCTGGTGGACGAAGGGTTTATATAGGACAACCTTTAGTACCGGTTCGTGGCACGAACCGGTACTAAAGGTGTTGGAGGGGCTCCACTCTGATAACATCCTACCACCACTCTCATTAGTACCGGTTCGTGGCACGAACCAGTGCTAAAGGTTCGCTACGAACCGGTACTAGAGATCTCCTCCCGCCTAGCCGTTGGAACCGGCACTAATGGACACATTAGTGTCAGCTCTGTTACAAACCGGGACAAATGTGTCTCACATTTGACCCTTTTTCTACTAGTGAACCGTGTCTCCCCATGGGAATTTTTCTGATTAGTCGTGCTCTATATGATGTTAGTGTAATCTAGAAACATTTTTAGCAACTAAATACCCGTTTTAAATAGGAATCTCGCTCGTTGGCGGATTTTGCACTCGGGTCGTGATGAACTCGCGTTTTTTTTGCAATTTTACTGCCTGAGTTGTTGGACCTGAACTTCCCCGTGTGCTAGGTTGAACTTCCGCCAACATTGCCCCAATGGGGCTTGCTATATACCATTGGAAAGCTATGGACACTAGTATCATGACCCAAGTTAATCTTTTGGCAAAATGTAAGCGGTTTAAGAGCAGTTTTGAAAACCGTTTTTTCTTCATACAAAAAACGTGAATCGTATTTTTGATCACATTTTTAAACCGTTTATCGGAATGAGGCAAATAATATGGCGTTGGAAAGCTGCTGCAAAACCGCTCCTTCCACATGTTGAAAGTTTTCTCTAATTCCCTACGGTTATAGAGTAATTAGGAAAATCATAGAATTTCACAAACGGAACATCCGAGTTCGTATTTTCGATGCCATTTCTAAACGGCTAATCCAATTGAGGCAAATAATATGGCATTGGAAAGCTTATGAAAATCCGCTACTTTTTCATGTTAAAAGTTTTTTCTAATTTTGAACGGTTTAAAAGTAATTTAGAAAACGATACAAGTTCCATCGAGTTCGTATTTTCGAGCTAATTGTTTAATCGTACGTCCAAATGCAGCAAATGATATGACGTTGGAAAGCTTGAAGAAATGTGAAACTTTTTTTTGTATATATTGTTTCTCCTAATTCATTATGGTTTTATGTCAGTTTTGAAAATGTCTAAAAACGTAATTTTGCCATAATTTCTACAAACTTTATCGGAATGGGGCAAATAATATACCGCTGAAAAGCTACAGAAAATTCGAAACTTTTTCATGTTGATGGTTTTCTCCGAATCCTGGCCGTTTTCAAGTAATTTCGAAAACGACGAGATCATGAGTTCTACGTTCATCGCGAAACAGATTCTTCAAAAATGCACCACGTGAAGAACTTGAACTTCTCAGCGTGTGTGCTTGAACTTCACTCTGTTTTTCACGGGCTATTTTGCTCTCAGCTCTCCATCCACTCACCGGAACACTCACCAAAATTGAGCAAGTGATATACCGATGGAAAGCTGCCGTAAACACGCAACTTTCCCGTGTTGATCATTTTTTCATACTCGCGACGGTTTTAAAAGTTTTTTCATCTGAAATTCATTCAGTGTAGTTGGTGAACTTCTTGCTGTTTTCACGTTGAACTTCTGTGACATATTTTCGTTTGTAATTTTCTCATCCATTTCGTCAGTGTTACACAAATGATATTCTTTTTGTACAAACATCTCTCACAATATTTTTTTAACTTTCTCCGATCGAGGACTTGAACTTACACAAATGATATTCCTGCTGTTTTGAAGTAAATTAGAAAATGACGAGATCATGATTTCTGCCTTCATCGCGGATGGGAAACACACTGGATGAAGTAGTTCAACTTCTCGGGCATGTCTGTTTGAACTTCACTATGTTATTGACATGCTGTTTTTTGCACTGCGTGAAGTAGTTGAACTTCTGAGGCATATTTGTTTGAACTTCACTTTGTTTCACTTTATTTGTATTTTTTCTTATATGAAATACACACCATGTAGTACGCGAACTTCCTGTTGTTATCACTTTGAACTTCTCTCTGGTTTGTGAGAATTATTTTAAAACACAAAAAAACAACATATTATTGAACAGGTAAACATCGAACCTCTTCTGTTGACCTCCCTCACAAGAATTTTTTGAACTTTTCCTCGCCGAGCACTTGAACTTCTAGCAACCATTTTTTCGTTTATGAGTTGTTTTTAAAAGTGCAGAAAATGGCGTTGTGTTTTTTGTTTTTTGAACAGGTAAATCCTAGGTTTTAATAAACTCCGAACTTCTCTGTTATTTCAAATTGAACGTCACCTTTTTTCATATTTTTGAGTAAAGAATAGTATTCGATTTTTATATGGAAAAAATCTTAGTTTTGTAATAAACATTATACAACTTCTTCGTTATTTCAAACTAAACTTCTTGGTTTATTCGTTAGCAACGGGAAAAATTTAAGTTTCTGTGACAAATATTGAAATGCTCCATTTTTTGAAATTGAACTTCTTGGTTTATTATTTAGTATCGAGGCAAATCTGAGTTTTTTATATACATTGAACTATTGTATTTTTTGAAATTGAACTTCTTGGTTTTTTCAATTTGGACTTCTTGGTGTTACTCATTTGTAACAAAAAAAATCTTAATTTTGTAATAAACATCGTAGAACTTCTTCGTTTTTTTGTTAGTAACGTGAAACATTATGAGAAAAATCTGCATTTTTATGGACATCGAACTTCACCATTTTTTGAATTTGAACTTCTTAGTCTTATTTGTTAGTAATGGGGAAAATCTTTTTTTAAACTTTCTCGGGTAGGTCACTTGAACTTCGAGCAACTAAATTTGTAGCCTTTTCATTTTTATTATTTTTTCTCATACGAAATGCTCAACATGTAGTACGTGAACTTCGGTCAGTTATCAATTTTAAACTTCTCTCTGTTTGGCTTTACTAACGGAAAAAATCTATGTTTTTATGGACATCAAGCAGCTCTAACTTTTTTTATTTGAACTTCTTTGTGTATCTTTAGAAATGTGGAAATTGGAGTTTTGTTAGAAACATCGAACTTCTTCATTATTTCGAATTGAACTTATTGATTTTTTTTCTTTAGTAACTGGAAAAATCCGATTTATCAAATAAATATCAAACTCCTCCGCTTTTTCCAGTTGAAGTTCTTGGTTTTATTTTCTAGTAACGAGAAAACCTGATTTTTCTTGGTTTAATTTTTTGAATTTCTTGGTTTTATTCTTTTAATAATGATACAATACTGATTTTTTTATAGATGTTGAACTTCACCATTTTTTAAATTGGAACTTCCTAGTTTTATTGGTTAGTAACAGGAAAAATCCTATTATTTTATAAAAATTGAACCACACCATTTTTTTAATTTGAACTTCTAGTTTTTTAGAAACAGGGAAGTTCTTTTTTATTGAGTTCTTGAACTGGTATGTTATTTTAATTTGAACTTCTTGGTTTTTATTGGTTTTTCCGCCATGAATTACTCAAGTCTACACCATGGGTTTTTCTTTTCTGCACATCTCGTCTCTTGAGTCTCGACTTTTAAATCCCCCCTCGGAATAATTAAAGTTTTTGTTACATGAAATAAACAAGTTTGTTCTTTTCACTACCAACATAGTTTTTTATTCTCTGAATTCCCCTCGTAGCTCCCCTTGAACTTCTATACATATATCATGAATGTTCCCTAGTTTGTTGTAACCTTTTATTTTTTATTTTTTGAACTCTAGGATGAGTGGGTTTTTTTGTTGAACTTCGCTGGTTTTCATTTTTGGACTCGAAGGGGTTGTCATATCAACTAATATCTTTTTTATCATTCCTCTTGAGCATCTTATTTTTATGAACTTCTAGTGTTGACGAATGCACCAGGCTTTGGGAACACCTTGTTCTTTTTTTGAACTTTTTTCAGCAGTAGTCATACTTGAAGTTCACTAACTTTTTTTTGTGGAGCAACCAAATGTGCACACCACACAGGGGGGAGGGCACATTTTCTTTCATTGTGGACATTTTTTAAAATCACATGGAGAGCACACAATGACAAAGAGGAAAATAAAGAAGGAAAAAATTATGCATTTTTCTTGTTTTTTGCTCATACATAGAAAATGTGTGCATCCACATTTTTAAATTTTCTATGTTCTTTCTTTGATCTACATGACAAAAAATAGTCTTTTCCAATCAGTGTACTACGCACACACACACACACACACGCACAACAAATCCGCATTTTTTGGCTGCCACCAATTCACTTTTTTCTATTCAGGCAAAAATACAAACACGTTTCTCATGCACTATAGCTTGCCTGCAGGTATCATACTTCTTTTATCGAACTCGAGTTCTCTGCAATCTTGAAGCTCCATTGGGAAGCTAGCAAGCAACACTAGTGCTCTCAGTTGAAAATCAATCAACCAAAAAACAGACTCTCCACCTCCACGGGTTCGTTCACGATCTATTTCTGCTTGTTCGACTCCATCGGCGGGGTGGTGCAGCCTGCTGCTGCTAGCATTCAGAGACAAACAGTTTTTCCTACACAGCCATACGAAAGCAGCAACTTCCTGCAACAAATTGGAAGAAAGCAAGATGTGTGTTTTTGTGAACCGACACAAGGAGCTGAGTAATCCCAGGTAACTGCAAAACACATGTGGGAGAAGATTCATGTTCATGAAAATTGACAACCCGAACTTCAAACGGAGTATGTGGATTCTCAATGGGAGGAGCTCTGTTCGTCGTCTGCCAGCAAGGTGGATGAAGTTAACTGAAGTTCAAATATTGTGTTAGACAAGGTTCTTCTACTTAGTGCATTACAATAAAAAAAGTTAGCCAAAATGAATAAGGGGAGGACTCCTGTAACATTTCTACTAGAGCATATGAATGAACATGTAGACATTCAACTGTAAAAACCATCACGTTTCTACTGGAAAATACGTTCAATCAAAAACAAATTTGGAAAATTACTCCCAAAAGCACCCGAAATCATGAAAAATTTAGAGGATAATTGAACAGAGCAGTTCAAGACAGAAAGAAAATTCTCCCAAAATGGGGATTTTCTAATAACAGTTGGTCTTTTTCCCTTCCGGTGGGGAGCTCTGCACTGCGGAGAACCTACATCAAGAAGGTCAAGCTGGTCATCACGAGAAGAACAGTCGGTGTGTGGTGTTGGCCGGAGTGGCACGATGACGATGTTGCATGGAGCGTCACCGGTAAGAGGCATAGAAGGAGGGGTGGCGCGCATCACCAAAGTTGCAAAGTCGAGCTGGCAGGTGGCGTCGGAGCGCGTGGCCGGTGGCGGCGCACGTCAACGCGCAGTCCAGAGTTCACCGGGTGCGCGGGTCGAAGGTGGCCGGCGCCTTGGGGGAGGTGGAGGGCATAGAGTTTGGGGAAGGAGGCAGCGAAATCAGGTGGTTGGGAGTTGGCACTCGGGCGACAACGGCGAAATCTAGCAGCTCGGGAGTGGGCCACCATGGCGGAAGGGAGGTGGGCGACGTCGGAGGTTGGGAGGTGCAGCGTTGTAACACCCTCGATGCGGCTATATCTCCTACGTGTCGAAGCACGACTTAGAGTCATAACCGCATTGAAAGCAATGTCCCAAGTAAGGTAATCTTCACAACAACCCATGTAAATAGATAATAGGGGAAAAAGGTACATAGTTGGCTTACACTCACCACATCACACAAATACATGAATAACATTACAATCATCCAATTCACTCATGGTCCGACTATGGTACCAAAATAAAAGATCAACCCCAACATGCGACATGGTCCCCGATCGCCCCAACTGGGCACCTCTACTGATCATCTGGGAAAGACACATAGTAACGACGAGAGTCTTCATCGAACTGTTGGGGAACGTAGCAGAAATTCAAAATTTTCCTATGTGTCACCAAGATCTATCTATAGAGAAACCAGCAACGGGGGGAAGAAGAGTGCATCTACATACCCTTGTAGATCGCTAAGCGGAAGCGTTCAAGAGAACGGGGTTGAAGGAGTCGTACTCGTCATGATCCAAATCACCGGAGATCCTAGTGCCGAACGGACGGCACCTCCGCGTTCAACACACGTACATCCCGATGACGTCTCCCATGCCTTGATCCAGCAAGGTGAGAGGGAGAGGTTGAGGAAGACTCCATCCAGCAGCAGCACAACGGCGTGGTGGTGATGGAGGAGCGTGGTAGTCCAGCAGGGCTTCACCAAGCACCGCGGAAGAGGAGGAGTACGAGAGGTAGGGCTGCGCCAAGAGGGAGAAGTTCTCATGTGTTGGGCAGCCCCAAAATCCCCAGTATTTATAGGAGGAGGGGAGGGGGCTGCGCCCCCTCTAGGGTTCCCTCCCCAGGGGTGGCGGCAGCCCCCAGATGGCATCTGGTGCGGCCAGAAGGGGGAGAGGGGGGAGGCGCACCTAGGGTGGGCCTTAGGGCCCATCTGCCCTAGGGTTTGCCCCCTTCCCCACTTCCCTTGCGCCTTGGGTCCTGTGGGGGGGCGCACCAGCCCACCTGGGGCTGGTCCCCTCCCACACTTGGCCCATGCTGCCCTCCAAGGTTGGTGGCCCCACTTGGTGGACCCCCGGGACCCTCCCGGTGGTCCCGGCACGTTACCGGAAAAACCCGAAACTTTTCCGGTGACCAAAACAGGACTTCCCATATATAAATCTTTACCTCCGGACCATTCCAGAACTCCTCGCGACGTCCGGGATCTCATCCGGGACTCCAAAGAACATTCGGTAACCACATACAAACTTCCTTTATAACCCTAGCGTCATTGAACCTTAAGTGTGTAGACCCTACGGGTTCGGGAACCATGCAGACATGACCGAGACGTTCTCCGGTCAATAACCAACAACGGGATCTGGATACCCATGTTGGCTCCCACATGTTCCACGATGACCTCATCGGATGAACCACGATGTCAAGGACTCAATCGATCCCGTATACAATTCCCTTTGTCTAACGGTATTGTACTTGCCCGAGATTCGATCGTCGGTATACCGATACCTTGTTCAATCTCGTTACCGGCAAGTCTCTTTACTCGTTCCGTAACACATCATCCCGTGATCAACCCCTTGGTCACATTGTGCACATCATGATGATGTCCTACCGAGTGGGCCTAGAGATACCTCTCCGTTTACACGGAGTGACAAATCCCAGTCTCGATTCGTGCCAACCCAACAGACACTTTCGGAGATACCTGTAGTGCACCTTTATAGCCACCCAGTTACGTTGTGACGTTTGGTACGCCCAAAGCATTCCTACCGTATCCGGGAGTTGCACAATCTCATGGTCTAAGGAAAAGATACTTGACATTAGAAAAGCTTTAGCATATGAACTACACGATCTTTGTGCTAGGCTTAGGATTGAGTCTTGTCCATCACATCATTCTCCTAATGATGTGATCTCGTTATCAACGACATCCAATGTCCATAGCCAGGAAACCATGACTATCTGTTGATCACAACGAGCTAGTCAACTAGAGGCTCACTAGGGACATATTGTGGTCTATGTATTCACACATGTATTACGATTTCCAGATAATACAGTTATAGCATGAATAAAAGACTATTATCATGAACAAAGAAATATAATAATAACCAATTTATTATTGCCTCTACGGCATATTTCCAACAGTCTCCCACTTGCACTAGAGTCAATAATCTAGTTCACATCGCCATGTGATTAACACTGACAGGTCACATCGCCATGTGACCAACATCCAAAGAGTTTACTAGTTCACATCATCATGTGATAAGACTCAATGAGTTCTGGGGTTTGATCATGTTTTGCTTGTAAGAGAGGTTTTAGTCAACGGGTCTGAACCTTTTAGATCCGTGTGTGCTTTACAAATCTCTATGTCATCTCCTAGATGTAGCTACCACGTTCTATTTGGAGCTAATCCAAATAACTGTTCTACTTGGAGCTATTCTAAATTCTTGCTCCATTATACGTATCCGGTATCTCTACTCAGAGCTATCCGGATAGGTGTTAAGCTTGCATCGACGTAACCCTTTATGACGAACTCTTTTACCACCTCCATAATCGAGAAAATTCTTTAGTCCACTAGTTACTAAGGATAACTTTGACCGCTGTCCTGTGATCCATTCTTGATCACCTTGTACTCTCTTGCCAGACATGTGGCAAGGCACACATCAGGTGCGGTACTTAGCATAGCATACTTTAGAGCCTACGTCTAAAGCATAGGGGACGACCTTCGTCCTCTCTCTCTTTTCTGCCGAGGTCGAGCTTTAAGTCTTAACTTCGTACCTTACAACTCAGGCAAGAACTTCTTCTTTGACTGTTCCATCTTGAACACCTTCAAGATCATGTCAAGGTATGTGCTCATTTGAAAGTATTATTAAGCATTTTGATCTATCCTTATAGATCTTGATGCTCAATGTTCAAGTAGCTCAATCCAGGTTTTCTATTGAAAAACACCTTTCAAATAACCCTATATGCTTTCTAGAAAATCATTTCTGATCATCAACATGTCAACAACATATACTCATCAGAAATTCTATAGTGCTCCCACTCACTTCTTTGGAAATACAAGTTTCTCATAAACTTTGTATAAACCCAAAATCTTTGATCATCTTATCAAAGTGCACATTCCAACTCCGAGATGCTTACTCCAGTCCACGGAAGGATCGCTAGAGCTAGCATACCTTTTAGCATCCTTAGGATCGACAAAACCTTTCTGATTGTATTACATACAACCTTTCCTTACGAAAACTGGTAAGGAAACTCGTTTTGACATCCATCTGCCAGATTTCATAAATGCAGCTAATGCTAACATGAATCCGACGGACTTAAGCATCGCTACGGATGAGAAAATCTCATCGTAGTCAACTCCTTGAACTTGTGAAAAACTCTTCGCCACAAGTCGAGCTTCATAGATGGTGACATTACCATCCACGTCCGTCTTTTTCTTAAAAGATCCATTTATCTCAATGGCTTGCCGATCATTGGGCAAGTCCACCAAAGTCCATGCTTTGTTCTGATACATGGATCCTATCTCGGATTTCATGTCTTCTAAACATTTGTCGGAATATGGGCCCACCATCGCTTCTCCATAGCTCGTAGGTTCATTGTTGTCTAGCAACATGACCTTCAAGACAGGATTACCGTACCACTCTGAAGTAGTACGTATCCGTGTCACCCTACGAGGTACGACAGTGACTTGATCCGAAACTTCATGATCACTATCATAAGCTTCTACTTCAATTGGTGTAGGTGCCACATGAACAACTTCCTGTGCCCTGATACACACTGGTTGAAGTGACGGTTCAATAACCACATCAAGTCTCCACCATCCTCCCACTCAACTTTTCGAGAGAAACCTTTCCTCGAGAAAGGACCCGATTCAAGAAACAATCCATATTGCTTTCGGATCTGAATTAGGAGTTATACCCTGTTGGAAATATGCCCTAGAGGCAATAATAAAAGCATTATTATTATATTTCCTTGTTCATGATAATTGTCTTTATTCATGCTATAATTGTGTTATCCGGAAATCGTAATACATGTGTGAATAACAGACGCCGACATGTCCCTAGTGAGCCTCTAGTTGACTAGCTCGTTGATCAACAGATAGTCATGGTTTCCTGACTATGGACACTGGTTGTCATTGATAACGAGATCACATCATTGGGAGAATGATGTGATGGACAAGACCCAATCCTAAACATAGCACAAGATCGTATAGTTCGTTTGCTAGAGTTTTCCAATGTCAAGTATCTTTTCCTTAGACCATGAGATCGTGTAACTCCCGGATACCGTAGGAGTGCTTTGGGTATGCCAAACATCACAACGTAACTGGGTGACTATAAAGGTAGACTACGGGTATCTCCGAAAGTGTCTGTTGGGTGACATGGATCAAGACTGGGATTTGTCACTCCGTATGACGGAGAGGTATCACTGGGCCCACTCGGTAATGCATCATCATAATGAGCTCAAAGTGACCAAGTGTCTGGTCACGGGATCATGCATTGCGGTACGAGTAAAGTGACTTGCCGGTAACGAGATTGAACGAGGTATTGGGATACCGACGATCGAATCTCGGGCAAGTAACATATCGATAGACAAAGGGAATAGCGTACGGGATTGATTAAATCCTCGACATCGTGGTTCATCCGATGAGATCATCGTGGAGCATGTGGGAGCCAACATGGGTATCCAGATCCCGCTGTTGGTTATTGACCGGAGAGTCGTCTCGGTCATGTCTGCTTGTCTCCCGAACCCGTAGGGTCTACACACTTAAGGTTCGGTGACGCTAGGGTTATGAAGATATGTATATGCAGAAACCCGAATGTTGTTCGGAGTCCCGGATGAGATCCCGGACGTCACGAGGAGTTCCGGAATGGTCCGTAGGTAAAGAATTATATATAGGAAGTGCTATTTCGGGCATCGGGACAAGTTTCGGGGTTATCGGTATTGTACCGGGACCACCGGAAGGGTCCCGGGGGTCCACCGGGTGGGGCCACCTGTCCCGGGGGGCCACATGGGCTGTAGGGGGTGCGCCTTGGCCATCATGGGCCAAGGGCACCAGCCCCTATAGGCCCATGCGCCTAGGGTTTCCCCCTAGGAGGAGTCCTAGTGGTGGAAGGCACCCCTAGGTGCCTTGGGGGGGAGGGAAACCTCCCCTAGGCCGCCGCCCCCCCTAGTAGATCTCATCTACTAGGGCCGGCGCCCCCCCTGGCACCCCTATATATAGTGGGGGAGAGGAGGGACTTCATACACCAGCCCCTGGCGCCTCCTCCTCCCCCCGTTACGTCTCTCCCTCGTAGTCTCGGCGAAGCCCTGCTGCTGTGACGCCCTGCATCCACCACCACGCCGTCGTGCTGCTGGATCTTCATCAACCTCTCCTTCCCCCTTGCTGGATCAAGAAGGAGGAGACGTCTCCCGTCCCGTACGTGTGTTGAACGCGGAGGTGCCGTCCGTTCGGCGCTGGTCATTGGTGATTTGGATCACGTCGAGTACGACTACATCATCACCTTGCAAGCTTCCGCACGCGATCTACAAGTGGTATGTAGATGCAAACTCTCTCCCTAGACTCGTTGCTTAGATGAACTCATAGATGGATCTTGGTGAAACCGTAGGAAAAATTTTAATTTTCTGCAACGTTCCCCAACAGTCTGTTGGAAATATGCCCTAAAGGCAATAATAAAAGTATTATTATATTTCATTGTTCATGATAATTGTCTTTTATTCATGCTATAACTGTATTATCCGGAAATCGTAATACACGTGTGAATACTTAGACCACACTATGTCCCTGGTAAGCCTCTAGTTGACCAGCTCGTTGTGATCAACAGATAGTCATGGTTTCCTGACTATGGACATTGGATGTCGTTGATAACGGGATCACATCATTAGGAGAATGATGTGATGGACAAGACCCAATCCTAAGCATAGCATAAAAGATCGTGTAGTTCGTTTTGCTAGAGCTTTGCAAGTGTCAAGTATCTCTTCCTTCGACCATGAGATCGTGTAACTCCCGGATACCGTAAGAGTGCCTTGGGTGTATCAAACGTCACAACGTAACTAGGTGACTATAAAGGTGCATTACAGGTATCTCCGAAAGTAGCTGTTGGGTTGACACGGATCGAGACTGGGATTTGTCACTCCGTATGACGGAGAGGTATCTCTGGGCCCACTCGGTAATGCATCATCATATTGAGCTCAATGTGACCAAGGTGTTGGACACGGGATCATGCATTACGGTACGAGTAAAGTGACTTGCCGGTAACGAGACTGAACAAGGTATTGGGATACCGACGATCGAGTCTCGGGCAAGTAACGTACCGATTGACAAAGGGAATTGCATACAGGGTTTGATTGAATCCTCGACATCGTGGTTCATCCGATGACAACATCAAGGAGCATGTGGGAGCCATCATGGGTATCCAGATCCCGCTGATGGTTATTGACTGAGAGCGTCTCGGTCATGTCTGCATGTCTCCCGAACCCGTAGGGTCTACACACTTAAGGTTCGGTGACGCTAGGGTTATGAAGATATGTATATGCAGAAACCCGAATGTTGTTCGGAGTCCCGGATGAGATCCCGGACGTCACGAGGAGTTCCGGAATGGTCCGGAGGTAAAGAATTATATATAGGAAGTGCTATTTCGGGCATCGGGACAAGTTTCGGGGTTATCGGTATTGTACCGGGACCACCGGAAGGGTCCCGGGGGTCCACCGGGTGGGGCCACCTGTCCCGGGGGGCCACATGGGCTGTAGGGGGTGCGCCTTGGCCTAGATGGGCCAAGGGCACCAGCCCCTATAGGCCCATGCGCCTAGGGTTTCCACCATGGAAGAGTCCATGTGGTGGAAGGCACCCCTAGGTGCCTTGGGGGGGAGGGAAACCTCCCCTTGGCCGCCGCCCCCCCTAGTAGATACCATCTACTAGGGCCGCCCCCCCTTGGCACCCCTATATATAGTGGGGGGGAGAGGAGGGATTTTACACCAGCCCCTGGCGCCTCCACCTCCCCCCGTTATGTCTCTCCCTCATAGTCTCGGTGAAGCCCTGCTGCTGTGACGCCCTGCATCCACCACCACGCCGTCGTGCTGCTGGATCTTCATCAACCTCTCCTTTCCCCTTGCTGGATCAAGAAGGAGGAGACGTCTCCTGTCCCGTACGTGTGTTGAACGCGGAGGTGCCGTCCGTTCGGCGCTGGTCATCGGTGATTTGGATCACGTCGAGTACGACTACATCATCACCATTCTTTTGAATGCTTCCGCTCGCGATCTACAAAGGTATGTAGATGCATCCAATGACTCGTTGCTAGATGAACTCCTAGATGATCTTGGTGAAACGAGTAGGAAATTTTTTGTTTTCTGCAACGTTCCCCAACAGTGGCATCATGAGCTAGGTCTATGCGTAGTTCTTCTTGCGCGAGTAGAACACAATTTGTTGTGGGCGTAGATTTGTCAACTTTCTTGCCGTTACTAGTCCTTTCTTGCTTCAGCGGTATTGTGGGATGAAGCGGCCCGGACCAACCTTACACGTACGCTTACGTGAGACCGGTTCCACCGACTAACATGCACTAGTTGCATAAGGTGGCTGGCGGGTGTCTGTCTCTCCTACTTTAGTTGGAGCGGAATCGATGAATAGGGTCCTTATGAAGGGTAAATAGAAGTTTACAAATCACGTTGTGGCTTTAACGTAGGTAAGAAAACGTTCTTGCTAGAACCCTAATTCAGCCACGTAAAACTTGCAACAACAATTAGAGGACGTCTAACTTGTTTTTGCAGCAAGTGGTTTGTGATATGATATGGCCAAAGTTGTGATGAATGATGAATGATCTATATGTGATGTATGAGATGTTCATGCTATTGTAATAGGAATCACGACTTGCATGTTGATGAGTATGACAACCGGCAGGAGCCATAGGAGTTGTCTTTATTCTTTTATATGACCTGCGTGTCATCAAGAAACGCCATGTAAATTACTTTACTTTATTGCTAAACGCGTTAGCCATAGTAGTAGAAGTAATAGTTGGCGAGCAACTTCATGGAGACATGATGATGGAGATCATGATGATGGAGATCATGGTGTCAAGCCGGTGACAAGATGATCATGGAGCCCCAAGATGGAGATCAAAGGAGCTATGTGATATTGGCCATATCATGTCACGTTTATTATTTGATTGCATGTGATGTTTATCATGTTTTGCATCTTGTTTACTTAGAACGACGGTAGTAAATAAGGTGATCCCTCATACTAATTTCAAGAAGTGTTCCCCCTAACTGTGCACCATTGCGACAGTTCGCTGTTTCAAAACACCACGTGATGATCGGGTGTTTTATTCAGACGTTCACATACAACGGGTGTAAGACAGATTTACACATGCAAACACTTAGGTTGACTTGACGAGCCTAGCATGTACAGACATGGCCTCGAAACATGGAAGACCGAAAGGTCGAGCATGAGTCGTATAGAAGATACGATCAACATGAAGATGTTCACCGATGTTGACTAGTCCGTCTCACGTGATGATCGGACACGGTCTAGTTTAACTCGGATCATGTAATACTTAGATGACTAGAGGGATGTCTAATCTAAGTGGGAGTTCATTAATAATTTGATTAGTTGAACTTAATTATCATGAACTTAGTCTAAATATTTTACAATATGTCTTGTAGATTAAATGGCCAACGTAGTCCTCAACTTCAACGCGTTCCTAGAGAAAACCAAGCTGAAAGACGATGGCAACAACTATACGGACTGGGTCCGGAACCTGAGGATCATCCTCATAGCTGCCAAGAAAGATTATGTCCTATAAGCACCGCTTGGTGATGCACCCGTTCTCCCTGCAGAACAAGATGTTATGAACGCTTGGCAGGCACGTTTCGATGACTACTCCCTCGTTCAGTGCGGCATGCTTTACAGCCTAGAGCCGGGGCTCCAAAAGCGTTTTGAGAGACATGGAGCATATGAGATGTTCGAAGAGCTGAAAATGGTTTTCCAAGCTCATGCCCGGGTCGAGAGATATGAAGTCTCCGACAAATTCTTCAGCTGTAAGATGGAGGAAAACAGTTCTATCAGTGAGCACATACTCACCATGTCTGGGTTGCATAACCGCTTGACTCAGCTAGGAGTTAATCTCCCGGATGATGCGGTCATTGACAGAATCCTCCAGTCGCTTCCACCAAGCTACAAGAGCTTTGTGATGAACTTCAATATGCAGGGGATGGAAAAGACCATTCCTGAAGTATTTGCTATGCTGAAATCAGCAGAGGTAGAAGTCAGGAAGGAACATCAAGTGTTGATGGTCAATAAAACCACTAAGTTCAAGAAAGGCAAGGGTAAAAAGAACTTCAAGAAGGACGGCAAGGAGGTTGCCGCGCCCGGCAAGCAAGCTGCCGGGAAGAAGCCAAAGAATGGACCCAAGCCCGAGACTGAGTGCTTTTATTGCAAGGGAAGCGGTCACTGGAAGCGGAACTGCCCTAAGTACTTAGCGGATAAGAAGGCCGGCAAAACAAAAGGTATATGTGATATACATGTAATTGATGTGTACCTTACTAGTGCCCGTAGTAGCTCCTGGGTATTTGATACCGGTGCAGTTGCTCACATTTGTAACTCAAAGCAGGGGCTGCGGAATAAGCGGAAACTGGCAAAGGACGAGGTGACGATGCGCGTCGGGAATGGTTCAAAGGTCAATGTGATCGCCGTCGGCACGCTACCTCTGCATCTCCCTTCGGGATTAGTTTTAAACCTTAATAATTGTTATTTAGTGCCAGCTTTGAGCATGAACATTGTATCAGGATCTCGTTTAATTCGAGATGGCTACTCTTTTAAATATGAGAATAATGGTTGTTCCATTTTTATGAGAGATATGTTTTATGGTCATGCTCCTATGGTGAATGGTTTATTCTTTATGAATCTCGAACGTGATGCTACACATGTTCATAATGTGAGTACCAAAAGAAGTAAGGTTGATAATGATAGTCCCACATACCTGTGGCACTGCCGCCTTGGTCACATAGGTGTCAAACGCATGAAGAAGCTCCATGCTGATGGACTTTTAGAGTCTCTTGATTATGAATCATTTGACACATGCGAACCATGCCTTATGGGTAAAATGACCAAGACTCCGTTCTCAGGAACAATGGAGCGAGCAACCGACTTATTGGAAATCATACATACTGATGTGTGCGGTCCAATGAGTGTTGAGGCTCGCAGTGGCTATCGTTATGTTCTCACCCTCACTGATGATTTAAGTAGGTATGGGTATATCTACTTAATGAAACACAAGTCTGAAACCTTTGAAAAGTTCAAAGAATTTCAGAGTGAGGTTGAAAATCAACGTGACAGGAAAATCAAGTTTCTACGATCAGATCGTGGAGGAGAATACTTGAGTCACGAGTTTGGGGCACACCTAAGAAAATGTGGAATAGTTTCACAACTCACGCCGCCTAGAACACCTCAGCGTAATGGTGTGTCCGTACGTCGTAATCGCACTCTATTAGATATGGTGCGATCTATGACGTCTCTTACCGATTTACCGCTTTCTTTTTGGGGCTATGCTTTAGAGACTGCCGCATTCACTTTAAATAGGGCTCCGTCGAAATCCGTTGAGACGACACCGTATGAATTGTGGTTTGGGAAGAAACCTAAGCTGTCGTTTCTAAAAGTTTGGGGATGCGATGCTTATGTCAAGAAACTTCAACCTGAAAAGCTCGAACCCAAGTCGGAAAAATGCGTCTTCATAGGATACCCAAAAGAAACTATTGGGTACACCTTCTACCTCAGATCCGAAGGCAAGATCTTTGTTGCCAAGAATGGGTCCTTTCTGGAGAAAGAGTTTCTCTCGAAAGAAGTAAGTGGGAGGAAAGTAGAGCTTGATGAAGTATTACCTCTTGAACCGGAAAATGGTGCAACTCAAGAAAATGTTCCTGAGGTGCCTGCACCGACTAGAGAGGAAGTTAATGACAATGATCAAGATACTTCTGATCAAGCCCCTACTGAAATTCGACGGTCCACAAGAACACGTTCCGCACCAGAGTGGTACGGCAACCCTGTCTTGGAAATCATGCTGTTAGACAACGGTGAACCTTCGAACTATGAAGAAGCGATGGCGGGCCCGGATTCTGACAAATGGCTGGAAGCCATGAAATCCGAGATAGGATCCATGTATGAAAACAAAGTATGGACTTTGACTGACTTGCCCGTTGAGCGGCGAGCCATAGAAAATAAATGGATCTTTAAGAAGAAGACAGACGCGGATGGTAATGTGACCATCTATAAAGCTCGGCTTGTCGCTAAGGGTTATCGACAAGTTCAAGGGGTTGACTACGATGAGACTTTCTCGCCGGTAGCGAAGCTGAAGTCCGTCCGAATCATGTTAGCAATTGCCGCATTCTATGATTACGAAATATGGCAAATGGACGTCAAAACGGCATTCCTTAATGGTTTCCTTAAGGAAGAATTGTATATGATACAGCCGGAAGGTTTTGTCGATCCTAAGAATGCTGACAAAGTGTGCAAGCTCCAACGCTTGATTTATGGGCTGGTGCAAGCATCTCGGAGTTGGAACATTCGCTTTGATGAGATGATCAAAGCGTTTGGGTTTACACAGACTTATGGAGAAGCCTGCGTTTACAAGAAAGTGAGTGGGAGCTCTGTAGCATTTCTCATATTATATGTAGATGACATACTTTTGATGGGAAATGATATAGAACTCTTGGACAGCATCAAGGCCTACTTGAATAAAAGTTTTTCAATGAAGGACCTTGGAGAAGCTGCTTATATATTAGGCATCAAAATCTATAGAGATAGATCGAGACGCCTCATAGGTCTTTCACAAAGCACATACCTTGATAAGATATTGAAGAAGTTCAATATGGATCAATCCAAGAAAGGGTTCTTGCCTGTGTTACAAGGTGTGAAATTGAGCTCAACTCAATGTCCGACCACGGCAGAAGATATAGAAGAGATGAGCGTCATCCCCTATGCCTCAGCCATAGGTTCTATTATATATGCCATGCTGTGTACCAGACCTGATGTTAACCTTGCCGTCAGTTTGGTAGGAAGGTACCAAAGTAATCCCGGCAAGGAACACTGGACAGCGGTCAAGAATATCCTGAAGTACCTGAAAAGGACTAAGGAAATGTTTCTCGTTTATGGAGGTGACGAAGAGCTCGTCGTAAAGGGTTACGTCGACGCTAGCTTCAACACAGATCTGGATGACTCTAAGTCACAAACCGGATACATGTATATTTTGAATGGTGGGGCAGTAAGCTGGTGCAGTTGCAAGCAAAGCGTCGTGGCGGGATCTACATGTGAAGCGGAGTACATGGCAGCCTCGGAGGCAGCACATGAAGCAATATGGGTGAAGGAGTTCATCACCGACCTAGGAGTCATACCCAATGCGTCGGGGCCGATCAAGCTCTTCTGTGACAACACTGGAGCTATTGCACTTGCCAAGGAGCCCAGGTTTCACAAGAAGACAAGGCACATCAAGCGTCGCTTCAACTCCATTCGTGAAAATGTTCAAGATGGAGACATAGAGATTTGTAAAGTACATACGGACCTGAATGTAGCAGATCCGTTGACTAAACCTCTCCCTGGAGCAAAACATGATCAACACCAGAATTCTATGGGTGTTCGATTCATCACAATGTAACTAGATTATTGACTCTAGTGCAAGTGGGAGACTGTTGGAAATATGCCCTAGAGGCAATAATAAAAGCATTATTATTATATTTCCTTGTTCATGATAATTGTCTTTATTCATGCTATAATTGTGTTATCCGGAAATCGTAATACATGTGTGAATAACAGACATCAACATGTCCCTAGTGAGCCTCTAGTTGACTAGCTCGTTGATCAACAGATAGTCATGGTTTCCTGACTATGGACACTGGATGTCATTGATAACGAGATCACATCATTGGGAGAATGATGTGATGGACAAGACCCAATCCTAAACATAGCACAAGATCGTATAGTTCGTTTGCTAGAGTTTTCCAATGTCAAGTATCTTTTCCTTAGACCATGAGATCGTGTAACTCCTGGATACCGTAGGAGTGCTTTGGGTATGCCAAACGTCACAACGTAACTGGGTGACTATAAAGGTAGACTACGGGTATCTCCGAAAGTGTCTGTTGGGTGACATGGATCAAGACTGGGATTTGTCACTCCGTATGACGGAGAGGTATCACTGGGCCCACTCGGTAATGCATCATCATAATGAGCTCAGAGTGACCAAGTGTCTGGTCACGGGATCATGCATTGCGGTACGAGTAAAGTGACTTGCCGGTAACGAGATTGAACGAGGTATTGGGATACCGACGATCAAATCTCGGGCAAGTAACATATCGATAGACAAAGGGAATAGCGTACGAGATTGATTAAATCCTCGACATCGTGGTTCATCCGATGAGATCATCGTGGAGCATGTGGGAGCCAACATGGGTATCCAGATCCCGCTGTTGGTTATTGACCGGAGAGTCGTCTCGGTCATGTCTGCTTGTCTCCCGAACCGGTAGGGTCTACACACTTAAGGTTCGGTGACGCTAGGGTTATGAAGATATGTATATGCAGAAACCCGAATGTTGTTCGGAGTCCCGGATGAGATCCCGGACGTCACGAGGAGTTCCGGAATGGTCCGGAGGTAAAGAATTATATATAGGAAGTGCTATTTCGGGCATCGGGACAAGTTTCGGGGTTATCGGTATTGTACCGGGACCACCGGAAGGGTCCCGGGGGTCCACCGGGTGGGGCCACCTGTCCCGGGGGGCCACATGGGCTGTAGGGGGTGCGCCTTGGCCTAGATGGGCCAAGGGCACCAGCCCCTATAGGCCCATGCGCCTAGGGTTTCCACCATGGAAGAGTCCATGTGGTGGAAGGCACCCCTAGGTGCCTTGGGGGGGAGGGAAACCTCCCCTTGGCCGCCGCCCCCCCTAGTAGATACCATCTACTAGGGCCGGCGCCCCCCCCTTGGCACCCCTATATATAGTGGGGGGGAGAGGAGGGATTTTACACCAGCCCCTGGCGCCTCCACCTCCCCCCGTTACGTCTCTCCCTCGTAGTCTCGGCGAAGCCCTGCTGCTGTGACGCCCTGCATCCACCACCACGCCGTCGTGCTGCTGGATCTTCATCAACCTCTCCTTTCCCCTTGCTGGATCAAGAAGGAGGAGACGTCTCCCGTCCCGTACGTGTGTTGAACGCGGAGGTGCCGTCCGTTCGGCGCTGGTCATCGGTGATTTGGATCACGTCGAGTACGACTACATCATCACCGTTCTTTTGAACGCTTCCGCTCCCGATCTACAAAGGTATGTAGATGCATCCAATGACTCGTTGCTAGATGAACTCCTAGATGATCTTGGTGAAACGAGTAGGAAATTTTTTGTTTTCTGCAACGTTCCCCAACATACCCAACTGTTTTGGGTGTCCTATGAAGATGCATTTTATCCGCTTTGGGTTCGAGCTTATCAACCTGAAACTTTTTGACATAAGCGTCGCAGCCCCAAACCTTTAAGAAATGACAGCATAGGTTTCTCTAAACCGGTGTCATCTCAACGGAATTACATGGTACCCTATTAAAGTGAGTGCGGATGTCTCTAATGCCTAACCCATGAACGATAGTGGTAATTCGATAAGAGACATCATGGTACCCACCATATCCAATAGGGTGCAACTATGATGTTCGGACACACCATCACACTATGGTGTTCCAGGCGGTATTAATTGTAAAACAATTTCCACAATGTCTTAATTGCGTGCCAAAACTCGTAACTCAGATATTCATCTCTATGATCATATCATAGACATTTTATCCTCTTGTCACAATGATCTTCTACTTCACTCTGAAATTACTTGAACCATTCAATAATTCAGACTTGTGTTTCATCAAGAAAATATTCTCAACATCTACTCGAATCATCTATGAAGTAAGAACATAACGATATTCACTGCATGCCTCAGCACTCATTGGACTGCACACATCAAAATGTGTTACTTCCAACGAGTTGCTATCTTGTTCCGTCTTACTAAAACGAGGCTTTCAGTCATCTTGCCCATGTGGTATGATTTGCATGTCTCAAGTGATTCAAAATCAAGTGAGTTCAAACGGTCCATTTGCATGGAGTTTCTTCATGCATATACACCAATAGACATGGTTCGCATGTCTCAAACTTTTCAAAAATGAGTGAGTCCAAAGATCCATCAACATGGAGCTTCTTCATGCATTTTATACCGATATGACTTACGTGGCAGTGCCACAAGTAGGTGGTACTATCATTACTATCTTTTGGCATGAACATGTGTATCACTACGATCGAGATTTCAATGAACCATTCATTTTAGGTGCAAGACCATTGAAGGTATTATTCAAATAAATAGAGTAACCATTATTCTCTTTAAATGAATAACCGTATTGCGATAGTCATAATCCAATCATGTCTATGCTCAACGCAAACACCAAATACCAATTATTCAGGTTTTAACACCAATCTCGATGGTAGAGGGAGCGTGCGATGCTTGATCATATCAACATTGGAAACATTTCCAACACATATCGTCAGCTCACCTTTAGCTAGTCTCCGTTTATTCCGTAGCTTTTATTTCGAGTTACTAACACTTAGCAACCGAACCGGTATCTAATACACTGGTGCTACTAGGAGTACTAGTAAAGTACACATCAACACAATGTATATCCAATATACTTCTATCGACCTTGCTAGCCTTCTCATCTACCAAGTATCTAGGGTAATTCTGCTCCAGTGGCCGTTCCCTTTATTACAGAAGCACTTAGTCTCGGGTTTGGGTTCAACCTTGGGTTTCTTCACTAGAGCAGCAGCTGAATTGCCATTTCATGAAGTATCCCTTTGTTCCCTTGCCCTTCTTGAAACTAGTGGTTTCACCAACCATCAACAATTGATGCTCCTTCTTGATTTCTACTTTCGCGGTGTCAAACATCACGAATATTTCAAGGATCATCATATCTATCCCTGATATGTTATAGTTCATCACGAAGCTCTAGCAGCTTGGTGGCAATGACTTTGGGGAAACATCACTATCTCATCTGGAAGATCAACTCCCACTCGATTCAAGTGATTGTTGCACTCAGACAATCTGAGCACAAGCTCAACGATTGAGCTTTTCTCCCTTAGTTTGCAGGCTAAGAAAATCGTCGGAGGTCTCATACCTCTTGACGTGGGCACGAGCCTGAAAACCCAATTTCAGCCCTCGAAACATCTCGTATGTTCCGCGATGTTTCGAAAACGTCTTTAGTGCCTCAACTCTAAACCATTTAACTGAACTATCACGTAGTTATCAAAACGTGTATGTCCGATGTTCGCAACATCCACAAACGACGTTTGGGGTTCAGCACACTGAGTAGTGCATTAAGGACATAAGCTTTCTACTGTCCGCATAATTGCTACTTTCGACTTTCAACTATATTTTCTCTAGGAACATATCTAAAATAGTAGAACTAAAGCGCGAGCTACGACATAATTTGCAAAATCCTTTTGACTATGTTCAGATAATTAAGTTCATCTTATGAACTCCCACTCAGATAGACATCCCTCTAGTCATCTAAGTGATTACATGATCCGAGTCAACTAGGCCGTGTTCGATCATCACGTGAGACGGACTAGTCATCATCGGTGAACATCTTCATGTTGATCGTATCTACTATACGAATCATGCTCGAACTTTCGGTCTCCGTGTTCCGAGGCCATGTCTGTACATGCTAGGCTCGTCAAGTTAACCCTAAGTGTATTGCATGTGTAAATCTGTCTTACACCCGTTGTATGTGAACGTAAGGATCTATCACACCCGATCATCACGTGGTGCTTCGAAGCGACGAACTTTAGCAACGGTGCACAGTTAGGGGAGAACACTTCTTGAAATTGGTGTAAGGGATCATCTGATTTACTACCGTCGTTCTAAGTAAACAAGATGCATAAACATAATAAACATCACATGCAATTATATAGTAGTGACATGATATGGCCAATATCATATAGCTCCATTGATCTCCATCTTCGGGGCTCCATGATCATCATCGTCACCGGCATGACACCATGATCTCCATCATCATGATCTCCATCATCGTGTCTTCATGAAGTTGTCTCGCCAACTATTACTTCTACTACTATGGCTACCGGTTAGCAGTAAAGTAAAGTAATTACATGGCATTGTTTAATGACACGCAGGTCATACAATAAATTTAAGACAACTCCTATGGCTCCTGCCGGTTGTCATACTCATCGACATGCAAGTCGTGAATCCTATTACAAGAACATGATCAATCTCATACATCACATATCATTCATCACATTCTTCTTGGCCATATCACATCACATAGCATACCCTGCAAAAACAAGTTAGACGTCCTCTAATTGTTGTTTGCATGTTTTACATGGCTGCTATGGGTTTCTAGCAAGAACATTTCTTACCTACGCAAAAGCACAACGTGATATGCCAATTGCTATTTACCCTTCATAAGGACCCTTTTCATCGAATCCGTTCCGACTAAAGTGGGAGAGACTGGCACCCGCTAGCCACCTTATGCACCAAGTGCATGTCAGTCGGTGGAACCTGTCTCACGTAAGAGTACGTGTAAGGTCGGTCCGGGCCGCTTCATCCCACAATACCGTCGAAACAAGATTGGACTAGTAACGGTAAGCATATTGAACAAAATCAACGCCCACAACTACTTTGTGTTCTACTCGTGCAAATGATCTATGCAATAGACCTAGCTCATGATGCCACTGTTGGGGAACGTAGCAGAAATTCAAAATTTTCCTACGTGTCACCAAGATCTATCTATGGAGAAACCAGCAACGAGGGGAAGGAGAGTGCATCTACATACCCTTGTAGATCGCTAAGCGGAAGCGTTCAAGAGAACGGGGTTGAAGGAGTCGTACTCGTCGTGATCCAAATCACCGGAGATCCTAGTGCCGAACGAACGGCACCTCCGCGTTCAACACACGTACAGCCCGATGACGTCTCCCAAGCCTTGATCCAGCAAGGTGAGAGGGAGAGGTTGAGGAAGACTCCATCCAGCAGCAGCACAATGGCGTGGTGGTGATGGAGGAGCGTGGTAGTCCAGCAGGGCTTCGCCAAGCACCGTGGAAGAGGAGGAGTACGAGAGGTAGGGCTGCGCCAAGAGGGAGAAGTTCTCATGTGTTGGGCAGCCCCAAAACCCCCACTATTTATAGGAGGAGGGGAGGGGGCTGCGCCCCCTCTAGGGTTCCCTCCCCAGGGGTGGCGGCAGCCCCCAGATGGCATCTGGTGCGGCCAGAAGGGGGAGAGGGGGGAGGCGCACCTAGGGTGGGCCTTAGGGCCCATCTGCCCTAGGGTTTGCCCCCTTCCCCACTTCCCTTGCACCTTGGGCCCTGTGGGGGGGCGCACCAGCCCACCTGGGGCTGGTCCCCTCCCACACTTGGCCCATGCTTCCCTCCAAGGTTGGTGGCCCCACTTGGTGGACCCCCGGGACCCTCCCGGTGGTCCCGGTACGTTACCGGAAAAACCCGAAACTTTTCCGGTGACCAAAACAGGACTTCCTATATATAAATCTTTACCTCCGGACCATTCCGGAACTCCTCGCGACATCCGGGATCTCATCCGGGACTCCGAACAACATTCGGTAACCACATACAAACTTCCTTTATAACCCTAGCGTCATCGAACCTTAAGTGTGTAGACCCTACGGGTTCGGGAACCATGCAGACATGACCGAGACGTTCTCCGGTCAATAACCAACAGTGGGATCTGGATACCCATGTTGGCTCCCACATGTTCCACGACGATCTCATCGGATGAACCACGATGTCAAGGACTCAATCGATCCCGTATACAATTCCCTTTGTCTAACGGTATTGTACTTGCCCGAGATTCGATCGTCGGTATACCGATACCTTGTTCAATCTCGTTACCGGCAAGTCTCTTTACTCGTTCCGTAACACATCATCCCGTGATCAACCCCTTGGTCACATTGTGCACATCATGATGATGTCCTACCGAGTGGGCCCAGAGATACCTCTCCGTTTACACGGAGTGACAAATCCCAGTCTCGATTCGTGCCAACCCAACAGACACTTTCGGAGATACCTGTAGTGCACCTTTATAGCCACCCAGTTACGTTGTGACGTTTGGTACACCCAAAGCATTCCTACGGTATCCGGGAGTTGCACAATCTCATGGTCTAAGGAAAAGATACTTGACATTAGAAAAGCTTTAGCATACGAACTACACGATCTTTGTGCTAGGCTTAGGATTGGGTCTTGTCCATCACATCATTCTCCTAATGATGTGATCTCATTATCAACGACATCCAATGTCCATAGCCAGGAAACCATGACTATCTGTTGATCACAACGAGCTAGTCAACTAGAGGCTCACTAGGGACATATTGTGGTCTATGTATTCACACGTGTATTACGATTTCCGGATAATACAATTATAGCATGAATAAAAGACTATTATCATGAACAAAGAAATATAATAATAACCAATTTATTATTGCCTCTAGGGCATATTTCCAACACGAACTCCCACTTGAGCTCAAGCGCATCATCTGGAACGGTATCATCGGTCCCTGCATTTGGTTTGGGAGTAATCTGTGAGTCACGGGGACTCATCAATCTCGCACCATCGCGATCAAGACTATTTAAGCTTATAGGTAAGGCAAGGTAATATGTGGAGCTGCAGCCAGCGACTAGCATATATGGTGGCTAACCTGTTCACAAAAGAGAGCGAGAAGAGAAGGCAAAGCACGAATGAAGAACTAAGATCAAGAAGTGATCCTAGAACAACCTACGTCCAGCATTACTCCAACACCGTGTTCACTTTCCGGACTCCGCCGAGAAGAGACCATCACGGTAACACACGCGGTTGATTCATTTTAATTAAGTTAATTTTCATGTTATCTACAACCGGACATTAACAAATTCCCATCTGCCCATAACCGCGGGCACGACTTTCGAAAGTTCAAATCCCTGCAGGGGTGTTCCAACTTAGCCCATCACAAGCTCTCACGGTCAACGAAGGATATTCCTTCTCCCGAGACATTCCGATCAGACTCGGCATCCCGGTTTTACAGACATCCTCGACAATGGTAAAACTAAACCAGCAACACCGCCCGAATGTGCCGACAAATCCCGATAGGAGCTGCACATATCTTGTTCTCAGGGCACACCAGATCGTCCAAGGTTCCGGTAGACCAGCCCAGAGTTGCCCCTGGTGGCCACCGGCAGCTAACAGGTTGGACCAACACTCAGAGGAGCACTGGCCCGGGGGTTTAAATAAAGATGACCCTTGAGTCTGCGGAACCCAAGGGAAAAAGAGGCTAGGCGGCGAATGGAAAAACCAAAGTTGGACATCGCTGGAACAGTTTTATTCAAGGCGAACTATCAAGGGGTTCCCATTATAACCCAACCGCGTAAGGAACGCAAAATTCGGGAACATAACACCGATATGACGGAAACTAGGGCGGCAAGAGTGGAACAAAATACCAGGAAAAAGGCTGAGCCTTCCACCCTTTACCAAGTATATAGATGCATTAAGATAAACAAGATAATATGGTGATATCCCAACAATAAACAATGTTCCAACAAGGAACGATCTCCAATCTTCACCTGCACTAGCAACGCTATAAGAGGGCTGAGCAAAGCGGTAACATAGCCAATCAACGGTTTGCTAGGACATGGTGGGTTAGAGATTTGACATGGCAATTTGGGAGGCATGATAAGCAAGTGGTAGGCATCGTAGCATAGGCATAGCAAAAGAGCGAGCATCTAGCAAGCAAAGATAGAAGTGATTTCGAGGGTATGATCATCTTGCCTACAAAGTTGTCAGAGTTGACTTGATCCTCGTAAGCAAACTCAACGGGCTCCTCGTTAGCGAACTCGTCTCCCGGCTCTACCTAAACAATACAAACAAGCAAAATGAACACAATCAACCACGTGCAATGCTCGAACAACATGATGCAAACATGGTATGCTATGCGGGATGCGATATGTGATGCATATGCAAGATTTAACAAGGAATGATTGAACATTGCCTCAACATGGAAATCCAAGAGTGCCACTGGAAAGGTGAGGTGATTTCGGTTGAAATCGATATAAAGATCACCGGAATCGGATGCACGGTTTGGAAATGGCAAGCAAAACAAATATGGCACCGGTCTGCGATAATCAGCAAGTAGACATCTAAATGCATCAAGATAATTATGCTACAGCACTCAAACATGACAACAAAATACATGGCAGGGATCCACTCATGATGCTTGACAAAAGATGAACACTGAGCTACAGCCAATCCATCCATTAACAGGTTCAAATAAGCATGGCAAAAATGCAAATGATAACAGGTTTCAGACTTAGTGAAATTAACACGTCTGGAATTTAACATCAGGTAGCACACTTTAGAGCATGAAAACTACATGCTACAGAAACTTAACATGGCAAACCAAGGCATGGCATGAAGCTACTCAAAGCACTTAACAAAAGTCCCTTAGTGACCTTGAGCCAAAAGGGATCATAAAATAGAATTGCAAGCATGTGAACATGGCAAAAATATAAACAGATCTCAGACTTAGTGAAAAACTGGAGCATGCAAATCTGTTAACGAGTAGGCATGTTTACGAGCTCGATGCACTCACTACAGAGCATGGCATGACAAACTAAGCATACACCCATCAAGAATACATGTCATAGAAGCTAGACATGGCAAGAACAACAACATAGCATGCACGGATCAATAGCAACATCCTCGGCAAAATTGCTAACAAGTCAACAATCTGCCAGGATTCACGAAATAGCAAAAGTAGAGCTCGATTGACTCAAGCTAGGGTGCTCCATAAATGCAAACAAAGACAAGGATGGATAGAGCACCACAATTTTAACAAATCATCCTTACTGATCATCCTCAAAAGAGGCGCGAATTACTAGGAAACAACATGAACATATGGCATAATGACAAAATCAGGACAAGGACTTGGAGAAATTCTAAGTCCCTGAAATCAGCATTACCGATTGCACTAATTTGCAATCTTGTGCTAGTCACCACACATATCACAAAAATACATGGTAAGTGCCTCTGTAAAGATGGCATGGCATATAACAAAACTCATGTAGAACTCAGGAGTATATCATGCACACATTAAACATGGCAAAAATGACAAATATCTATTTGATGAAACAGATGTGGCAATTTTATCATATAGCTCTCTTCCAACAGCATTTCGGGCATCAAGATGAGCTTCAATGAAAATGATGCAATGAGATGAAATGATGTACTCTCTGAAGCGAACATTTTTATATGCTACACACGCAAATCGGAGCTACGGATGCAGAGATACAACATGATGAATATTGCAAAAAAAATTAGGGTTCGGAGGGAAAAGTCAACCCGATTTCGAATCTGGATCTAGATAGGGCCGGTTACTGTAGCTGCGCGGAAAATGAGGATCGTCGCTGTCGGAGCTCCTGTTCGCCTGAGAGGAAGAGGCGGTCAGACTCATCGCCGGACTTGGGCGCGGTCGACGAGGAGGGTGGCGAGGCGGCGGACTTGGCGGCGCCGGTGAGAAGCGAGGTGGCGGCGCGGCGTCTCGCCCGCGGCGGAGCGGGGCGGAGCCGGCAGGCTCGGGCGACGTGTTCGCCGGCCGGCGCGGAAGAAGGCGGC